>NW_027202826.1:26785917-27248417 GCF_024711535.1 Dipodomys merriami
TTTGGCCTGTTTGACTAAGGTAATCTGATTGCAAGGAGCAGGTTGTTTCTTGTCTTAATTTTGCCTTGTGTAATGTCTTCCCTCTTTTTCCCACACAACACTGCTTCAGATGATGGTGAATAGAACAACTGAGGTACAGTATTGTGCATATGCCAACCTCTACCTTATTTTTAAATTTATTTTCAGTTTTTTCCCTCATCACAGTAAATACCCACTAATACATACTAATGATGACAGTTCTGTTCAAGAAAAATTATTTAGAAAAAATCTCTCGTAATTTAGGAAACATTGACAACTCAAATATATTCAATGCAGCAATAATGGAAGCATTATTAAATCAGCAAAACTACTACGGTAGTTTCTGAGTCCAACATAAAACAAAAATCTCCTGAGCATATATTTCAATCAATGAACTTTATCTTTTTTTTTTTTTTTTTTGCAAAGACAAGATCACGTATTTTTGAAAATTCTCAGATTAGACCTCAAGGAAATGAAAATTCAAAGTCCATTACTAAGTTTGTGTTTTTAAATCTTTTATCTAACTGCAGATGCTCTTTTCTTTTTCCGGTATATTTTCTCTTTACCACATTGTTTGTAATCAATAACATATTGAGCATTTAATGAGCAAAGCAGTTGCTTTTTCTTGTAAGTCCTAAAATACTTGCCATTAAATCATTTTCTGCATACCACAATAGGTCACATCAATCAACAAGAACATTAAGTTCAGAAGCATCTCAATAACATTTTATGTGTGTGTGTGTGTGTGTGTGTGTGTGTGTGTGTGTGTGTGTGTGTGTGTGGTCTATTCTTGCTCATTGCTACAGAGAGTTAATAATACAATCATTGAAAATATATTATATATATATATCAGTACATGCACAAAGGCACAAGCACTTGCTTGTCTAGGTAGGTTAACTTTTGCATCCCTAGGGTATTTTTATTTATTTATTTTTATTAAATTTAAGTAGATGTACAAAGGAGTTGCCATTTAACAAGGCAATTCATCAATTCATAAACACAGTACATCATGAATGAAATATTGTTTAGACTAACATTTTATTTGATCATTTGGTTGGGATTTGGGGCAATGGATCTTTGAACATTCATACCTAGTATTTACTGGTAGTAATATATGCATGTTTTTATTTAATTTTTGGCAGTATGGGGCTTGAACTCAGGGCCTGGGCCAGTCCTTAAGCTCTTTTGCTTAAACCTAGCGCCTGATCACTTAAGCCACAGTGCAGCTTTTGGTTTTTGAGTAGTTAATTGGAGATGAGTCTCATAGGGACTTTTCTGCCTGGGCTGGCTTCGAACTGCTATCCTCAATTATCAGTAGTAGTCGATCTCCTGAGTAGTTAAGGATTACAGGTATGAGCCACTGGTGCCCAGCCACTGTTATCTTCAGTATTACACTTTCTTTATTGAAATGGTGATACACTTGGATTATTTGCATCACCACTTTTGTTCCATATCTGTGCGTGGAATCTATATTAGAGACAAAAGAAAAATTGTCCAACTCAGCTTCCTGGTGAAGTAATTCAAAAACACCATAAAATTAATCTAAACTTCTGATTTTAATATCCTTAACTTTTTGGGGTGCCCTGTTTGATGACTCTTTATAAGACAGTTTGAACAGAATATAGGCTCTAAATATTTGTGATTGAAAGTAGCTGTTTGGATAGATTTGTACTCACTTATAAATATTTCTTTAATATAAAATAACAAAGAAGAGAAAGCCTTCCATCTCTAATTTTGAGAAAGATGAAATCAGTCTCCCCAACCCATGCTTATCAGGCAAGAGCCCATGGCCAGGGTTGCTATCAGCTTTCTGTAGAACAAGATTCACAGTCTGAGCTGCTGTGCTAGCTAATGATAAGTTAGTTTTTTTTTACAAGTAAGAAAACTAATATTATATTTGAGTAATTTGGAAGTGATTCAACAGCAATCAAAATATTTCCTTGAAATTAAAGTATTGCTGGAATAATAGACATATACTTTAGGATATGTCTGAAAGACAAGAACTATCAAGATAAAACTGAAAAACCTTTTGTGGATTATATGTTAAATCCCCCAAATATTTTATAAAATAATCACCAGGTTATAGCTTAATTCTTCTTTTTGACACAAATATTTGGCATCATCTGGGCCTAAAATACAAATTATCTCCATCACAGTTGTGGGGTTTGGATTAATAGTTACTATTTTTACTTGATGTCTTGATGTTTTACAGCCAGAAATTATTTACAGCTAATGTGTTAATAGCACAGGAAAAGTTCCAAGTTGTTATTTAGGGAATTTTAAAAATAAAAAAAAAAAAACAATCAAGTCAACAGAAAAGTAACAATGTTGACTTAGAAAATATTTTTTTAAAACAGTGTGGTAAACATCAAAGTTCATTGCAAATTAAAAAAATAATAAGAGAAAACAATGGGAAAAATGCAGGATTCAATAGCCAATGATTGCTCTGTATTTTCCCATACTCTTATTTTTACAACATGAAGTTTCTACAGTGAGAAAAATGATCAGATCTTTGTGTACTTTAATAAGAGAAGAGTAAACATATATCTATTATGAAAACAGCAAAAGTTTCTACCTAAATTTTCATCAGAAAAAGAAATGACAGGGAATATGCTTTCTCTCATTTAAGATATTCAAGTTTCATTAAAAAAAAGTTTTTTGAGCGTGAATAGTTCTCTAATGCCTGTATAGTTTATTTTAATCACATTTTATTTTATTGATAAGGTTTTGCTTCATTTTCAAATATGAATTAACAATCTTTTTCTCTTTATTTCATAGATAGATAGATATAGATACCAAGTATATTGTTTAATTTTTGTTTTTAAATACTTTTCTTGGCCAGTCACCAGTGGCTCATCCCTATAAACCTAGATTCTCAGGAGGCTGAGATCTGAGGATTTCGGTTCGAAGCCAGCCCAGGCAGGAAAGTCTGTGAGACTCTTAACTACTCAGAAAAAGCCGTAAGTGGCATTGGGGCTCAAGTGGTCGATACCTGCCTTGAGCACAAAGAGAATTCAAGCCCAGATAACTAGCTGTGGTAATTAATAGTCATATTGCCATTAAAGGTAGAATGTGTATTTCTTTATGGCACTATTTACAACCTTATAACACAAAAATGTCAAGAGCCCTACGGAAGGGTTTACTGTTTAAATTGTGGTAGGCAGGATCCCTGTGGTTTTGCACATGACTCCTGTGTGTACAGCACGTACCCGGTGGAACTGCCCTATTCACCGTCACTTCTTTGCTTCTCCATAGAGTGGTTTCACCCCTTTGCACATAGCCGCGCACTATGGAAACGTTAACGTGGCCACTCTTCTTCTCAATCGGGGAGCTGCGGTGGATTTCACAGCCAGGGTATGCATGAAAATAGTTTCTTGTCTTCAACAGCCATGAATGGGTATTTTGAGAAAATAAACATGAATACAGATGGCTTTCTTAAAGCTTTTATTAAAAAAATTGTATCCCTTTCCATGGATTATTTCTAACAATTCTAGATTTTGCTTTTTATTGTTTCTTTAAGCCATAGGAAGTTATCATGACAAATGAGACTGTAAAGTCATACACAGACAAGCCATTTTCCATAGTGAAGTATGGAAGTTTTAACACAGGGTTGAAAGGATTTGAAGATGATGCCACATATCATAAACTGTCAGCTTCAAGTCAATACATAATGAAACTGCTGGGTACAGGTGGCTCACACCTGTAATCCTAGCTATCCAGGAGGCTGAGATCTGAAGATCCATGTGTATAATAATGAATATATTTTAGTCATTATATGTTATAGTTAATGACTTTCATGTAGTTACATTCTGTATGTTTATTTTATTTTATTTTAGTCAGTCATGGGGCTGGAACTCTGGGCCTGGGCGCTGTCCCTGAGCTCTTCAG
This sequence comes from Dipodomys merriami, assembly GCF_024711535.1. Classification (NCBI taxonomy): domain Eukaryota; kingdom Metazoa; phylum Chordata; class Mammalia; order Rodentia; family Heteromyidae; genus Dipodomys; species Dipodomys merriami. The sequence continues at coordinate 26,789,824 of NW_027202826.1, forward strand.
CTCATGGCTAGAGCTCTACCACTTGAGCCACTTCTGGTTTTCTGTTGGTTTATTGGATACAAGCGTCTCATGGACTTTCTTGCCTGGGCTAGCTTTGAACTTCAATTGAACCGCAATCCTCAGATCTCAGCCTCCTGAGTAGCTAGGATTATAGGTATGAGCCACCGGCACCAGGCTTACATTCTGTATGTTTAAATTGTCTTAGCAATTATGCTCTGTGGTTTGTATACTCATTGCTCCTTAAGATTTACAGACATTGAAATTGTTAGAACCATGAATCAAAATACTGAGCAGATCACAATTTCCTTGTGTCATTTAATATGAGAAGCTTTGCCCTCCTGACTAGCCATACCCAATATGCTCTGTTTGTTTTTTTTTTCATGGTATAGAATGGAATTACACCTCTGCACGTGGCTTCTAAACGGGGAAACACAAATATGGTGAAGCTCCTGCTGGATCGAGGTGGTCAGATCGATGCCAAAACTAGGGTAAGTAACCCTCCTTCCAATTTCCTGCCATTTTTATGTATTTGTTCCCACCTAGAGCACCTCACAGCACTAGTGAGTAAACATCAGCTGTCTGTTTTGAAAGAATTGCTTTCCTGCATTTCATTTAAATCTCATACGTCACTTAAAGGTTTCATATCATAAAGTGAAATTAATATGTGCTCACTATTGCACGGAGAAGCAGAGTACTAGTCTCTCACTGAGATGATTTTAAGGTGTTTCTTCTTCTTCTTCTTCTTCTTCTTCTTCTTCTTCTTCTTCTTCTTCTTCTTCTTCTTCTTCTTCTTCTTCTTCTTCTTCTTCTTCCTTCTTCTCTTCTTCCTCCTCCTCCTCCTCCTCCTCCTCCTCCTCCTCCTCCTCCTCCTCCTCCTCCTCCTCCTCCTCCTCCTCCTCCTCCTCCTCCTCCACCTCCTCTTCCTCCTCTTCCTCCTCTTTCACCTCTTCTTCCTCCTCCTCTTCCTTCTTCTTGTTTTCTGGGAACAAAGATTAAAGATTGGACTTTCACATTTCTGTTTTGGGTTGTTAGAAATACCATCAACCCAAATTTTATTGTTTTATTGGCATATATTAGGTTTTAAGAATGTGGCTTTTTCATGAAATATTTTAATATATGTTCAGAATCTATTTTTTCCTAACCAGTTCCTGAGTGGTGGTATTTTATTGATTTGCTAGTGTGCTTATATGGAAAGAAAGCATGAGATTGGCATATTATGCTTTCACTTCTTTCAGTAGAAGTGGTAGCTTTCATTTCAAACTTAGGTAAAATATCATCCTGTGTTTTTAATGCACTTCCATTAAATGAGATAACAGGGTACGCATGAGAGTGTACTTGTCAACAATGCCAATTTTGGCTAGGAGGTAGTGGCTCTCCATTGTAATCCTATCTACTCAGGAGGCTGAGATCTGGGAAATCACTGTTTGAAGCCAGCCCAGGCAGAAAAATCTTTGAGACTTTATGGCCAATGTAATCAGCAAAAAGCCACACTGAAGGAGTGATCCAAGCACTAGAGCACCACACCTAGCAAGCACAATGCCCTGAGATCAAACTCTGCACCAGAAAATAAAGTGTTGAAAGCAAGCCACCTGATTTCCAACCATGGCAATTGACAGCTACTGACATGATTTCACAAAATGTAGAATTGAGGAGCGATATGTTCAAAATTGAGCTCTCCTTAGTATATATAAGCTGGTAGTAAATATAATATTGGATAGCATTGAGATTTTTTTCTTGAGTAAGTTAAAATACTTTCTTATCCCTAAGTAATAGGGTTTTAAAATCATTGGTAGGTTCTTTCCAATCTAGTTATAGCTAAAAGATCTATGTGCCTCTTATCAAGCACACAATTTAGTAGGAAATTAAATAGAAATCAAGGACTGTGGTTTGGAATTGGTAGGCAAATGCTGGAATTATATAGAATGTGCTTTCTAGCATCCTGTAATATAGCATATTTTTTCTTTTGTATTTTGAAAATATATTTAAAATGAGGTTAAAAATTTTAATTTTCTCAACTCTCATTTTAGGTATGATAATAGAGCTTTTATATATAGATTAAAATTATTCTTCTTCCCTTGTGTGGGAGTTTTCAGTTCTCCTAGGAATCATGGTAATCCCAAATACGTTGAAATTAGTGTATCTGCACAAGAATTTTCCCTTGAATTTTTCATTGCTTTTTCTCATTTAGAAGGTTTTCTTTTTATTTAATAGGGTGTTTTTTAAAAAATTATTTGTGAAAGGAGATTTCCTGAAGATATTTCCATACGTATTCATGATATACCTTAATCATCATCACGCCTACCACCACCTCTCTCTCATTCTCTTTCCCTCTTTTCCCAATCCATTTTCTGCTGGCTTCATTTTTCACTTTTCATATCAACTCACAAAGTTCTTTGAATATATTCAATTTCCTCACCCTTTCTTTGGTCCCTTCACCCTCTCCCACTGATACCCTCTCCCAATTATTATTATTATGAAGTAAACTTTACCTCTCAGTACCATTTTGTCAGTTATTTAGACTTCAAATCCTGTTGGCTTTCCCTTTATGAAGTAGGTTCAAGTGGGAAAGTCAGAGATATTTTTAGTAGAGTCCCTTACTGCTATTGAAAAAAGAAATCTTAATCTTTTTCATGTTTATGTTTAACCATAAATTTTATAACTAGCTAAAATGAAATGATTAATTCAGCCTTATTAAGGGCATTGTTCTTTTTTTGTTTTTTAAACTTATTTATTATTTAAATATGGAGATATTCTATCTGATAATTACGTGTAAGATATTGAAATACACATTTCAGTACAAACAATAAAAGTATACCAAAAACATTAAAAGATGAACTAAAAGAGCACATCAGGAAAAGCACTCACCCTTGTTACTTTTGATTAGATGTCATAATTCATAATTAACATAGTAACAATATTAGTTACCAGTTGTCATATTTGATATTCTAGATACTCCCACTAAGCGTTTTACAAATATCATCTTACTTCATTTTCCTAACAACTCATGAAGTATGCATTATTTTCCTGTTGAGAAAACATGGAAGTCTCCATTGAGGAATGAGGCTACCAAGAGGGAAAAATACAGTTAACAGTACTATATAATATGACCAGAACGAAAACCAGTTTTAGTTACTAGCATTTTTATGATGATAGAGACATCAAGAACCTAACACTAATAGCTCCCACCTGTAATCTGAGCTTCTCGGGAGTTTGAAGGTGAAGGTTCAAAGCCAGCCTAGGCAGAAGAAAAGTCTAGGAGATTCCATCTCTAAGTAACAGCAAGAAAACCAGCAGGAGGTGTTGTGCAAGTGGTAGAATGCCAGCTGAGCAAACAAGCTGAAAAAATTTGAGGATCTGGGTTAAAAAAGAAAAAGACATCAAGAAGAATGATGTAAGCAGACCAGAGGAAAGAACTATTGTAAAGAATGCGTGGTCTGATTGGTCAGAATCCCAGTCATCAATCATGGTGCCTCACAGCACAAGCCCAGTTGAGTGAATGCATGTAGCTGGAGCCCATATGGAAAAAATACCTAGAGAAGAATCCCCAGAATGTTCTACTAGGAAGAATACTATATCTCAGATAAATTATTTCTAAGAGGGTAACATAACCTGGAAAGATGGTCTTGAAAGTAAAGACACAAAAGATGAGTCATTAAGAGTTTTGGATCAATTTGAAGCTTTGAAAGCATCTTAATTGTTCATTGTGCTACATTTTCTGTGATTGCTGCCCACACCTCCTCCACCTCTTTCCTTTAGTGGATCTTCATATCTTTCCTTAAGTTTCACTTCCTTAGGTGAAGTTATACATTCAGAATTTCATTTCTCCTCTTTTAGATTTTGCTCATTATTCTTCCTTGTTATCCTTTGCGCGTGCACACGTGCACGTGTGTGTGTGTGTGTGTGTGTGTGTGTGTGTGTGTGTGTGTGAGTGATATTGGGGCTGGAACTCAGGGTATAACTCTTTTCACTCAAGTTGGTGCCCTACCACTTGGCCTACACTTCCCCTTCTAGTTTTTGGCTGATCAATCAAAGATTATTGAGGATTTTTCTCCTACCTGGGCTGTCTTTGAATCACAGTCTTCCCATATCAGCTTCATGAGTAGTTAGGATTACAAGCCTAGCCATCAATGACTGGCCTTAAAATGGTTTAGTCCCTATTTTACCTTGTATTTTCTAACTATTCTGCTTTGGGCTCATGCTAAAGGGAAATAAAATATGACAGAAGTTGGTGATTGCTCTAAAATAGAGGCTGCACTCTAAAAGTTTTAACATCAGAAAAACCATTAACATGTTGCTGGTATCCTATTTTACTGGATGGAAATAGACCTAATTCTATTTAGTAATACTAAATTACATCTTTGGGAAATAACTATATGATCTTTAAACACTGAAAAATATAGTGGAAATATGAAAAAGCTCCAACCCCTCCACTTTTTTTTTATAACAAGCCTCAGTGTGCACTTTAGGAAAATTTATGTAAGTTGTAGCAGTTCAAAAGAGGACAAGTTAGAAATGAATTTTTAAATAAAAGTTATGCTAGGACAGCAAAATGAAAATAGTATAACTTAATATAAACCCAGTTATGATTCCAAACAAGTAGGGATTTAAATTAAAGTCCAACAAATCCAACATTCTCTCCTTTTCCAACTTCTTGAATGTGCACACTTGGGGACAGACAACAATTTCTTTCCCATAGCCCTCCTAAAGATGGGATTCTCTTGCTGACTCCAGTCTCCGTTTTGACTAGTTCTACTTCCCTCAGTCAAGATCTCTTTCTCTCTTGTTTTCCCCTTAACTCTCTCATTTTCTGTCTCAGAGACAGCTGTTATTTTGTTACAATTCTATAGGGTCACTAGGAGTGAGTTCCTTTTTTGAAGGGCAATAGATACAATCTTACTTTTTTGTTTTTAAAATTTTTCTTGTAAAGGTGATGTACAAAGGGGTTAGTTACACAAGTCAGATAATGAAGACATTTCCTTTTGAACATTATCACCCCTTCCCTCATTCTTTCCCAGTTTTCCCCTCTTGGCTTCCCTCCCCTACAAGTTGTATAGTTCATTTCTAACATAGTGTCTTGAGGGTTTCACTGCTGAATTGGTTCTCCCTTTGTCCCACCATTTCTGTGCTTCTCCTTCCCTTCCCCAAATCAGATAAACATATATAAAACAAAGGTACAGAAATCAAAAACACCAACAAATGGGAATAAAGCAAAGAAAAAAGAAAAGAAGAAGAAGAAAAAAGAACCACCAATAGTATAATAATAATAATAATAATAATAATAATAATAATAATAATAATAATAATAATAATAAAGCCTCTTCTGTTCTTGGAGTTCATTTTGATAAGCATCATTTTATTCGATCTTATGCACATAACAATTGAGCCCTTGTGATCCTCTTCTAAGGACATCTTCCTTTATTCACTGTGTGAATGTTTAGATTGTTGTTTAATTAATCATGTCCACGTGTAATTATTTGTTTTTTTTTTACTATCCACTGAGTTTACTTGTAGATTTATGGGCACATTCTAGTGATTACAACTGAGGGAAACCATGCAGCGTATTTTTCTTTGGGTCTGGCTTTCTTCCCTTAATGTAATTTTTTCCAAGTCTTTCCATTTCTTTATGAATGAGGCAATTTGCCATTCTTGCTGATGGAAGCTGCAAATAAAAATACACTCACAAACGTGAATTCAGGCCCATTTCATTCTTTATTTCCACAGGATGGGTTGACGCCCCTTCACTGTGCTGCGCGAAGTGGGCATGACCAGGTTGTGGAGCTGCTGTTGGAGCGAGGAGCTCCCTTGCTGGCCAGGACCAAGGTGAGGACTCAGAGCATGGAATCTGTGTTTTGGTCATCTCTTCTTGAAAGCATCAGCCAAGTATTTTCTAGTTATGTGTGTGTATGGAGGGCTATTAAAATGGACAGATACATGTATTATGATTGCAGAATATACTTCAGTTTTGCTATATTTTTATATGCTCCTCTTTCTGCTGATGAAAATTGGAACTACATTATATACAATAGGAATTCTGTATGTAAATGAGAATGTCTCTTGTGCCCAATGAATCCCCTACATGTTAACAAAATTGTAAAACTATTTTGATAACTGGAATCTCCAACGTCTGTTAGAGTCGATGAGAATTATTTTTGTGGCTCTGTGAGATAACTATAAAATGCACACAGAATTATCTTTCAGAGCTACACAATTAGCAGTCAAAGATGAATGTGGTAGCTTATCCAGTCTTTATCTCTTAAGCAATACTAGTAGACATAACTGCTTAACAGTGCTGCTACCTAATTACATATGGGGTTAGGAAAAGTTAACGTAAGTAAAGATGAGCCACCTACAACACACCATTAAATAAGAATATTATTCATAATAACATTTGTTGCCTCATTTCATTTATATGCACAAACATGAGAAAAACATTTTTTCATATGAATAATAACCATATGGTGAGTTATTGGAGATTGTTGTTATCAAAATAGTTTTAAAACTTTATTATCATGTAGTTTCCCATTACCTAGTCTTTCTATGGACTATGAAAACTATCATGAAACAAACTAACATCAATAACAATTTAGTAATCTATGTTAAAAAGCAATTTAGTACTCTTTGCAACACCTGGATCCTTAAGTACAACAAAAATTTAGGTGAAGTCCTCTTCTTATATTTCTCCCCATACAATGGTTACTTCTTATGTTCCAACAAGATCACTATCAGCTAACCTTGTGTCTGAGACAAACTGACATAAACAGATAGTTTTTCCATTTATATTACTTTTAAATTGTCTATTGACTTGAAATCATTTGGAGCAACCTGGCCCATACATGTAAAATATATGTAGACTGAACTCAGTCTTTAAAGATGTGCCTTACCAGTCCTGGAAAGGTGAAAACTCAAGTCAGAAATATACAAAGGGAAATTAATGATCTGCATTACTTCTGTTTTCAGAAATATACACTGTGTTACACAAATCTGTGTTTTAGCCAGGTAGGGGTGACCCACATTTGTAATCCTAGTTAACTTGAGAAGTTGGGATTGTGAGAATCACACTTCCAGACCAAAGCAGGCAGACAAGTTCTAAAGCCTTCATCTCAGTGTAAGAAGCTAGCTGTGGTGGTGCATGCCCGTCATGTCAGGAAAATATTGAAAGATTTAGTACAGTGCAGAGATACATCTAAGCAAGAAGCAAACCTTACCTCAGAAATAACCAATGCATAAAGGGCTGGAGATTTCACTCAACAGTAGTGTACCTGCCTAGTAAGCATGAAGTTGAGTTCAAATCCCATTTCCATCATATATACATATATATATAATGTATATACTGTATATGCATGCATTGTATGGATGCATGCATATATATGTCTTAAGATGAAACATATTGGGTGGTTAACAGATAATTATGAAAAGTTTTGGTGAACAGATAATATTTTTGTTAAATTTTATTTTATTGTAAAAATGCTGTACAAAGGGGTTACAGTTGCATGAGTAAGGCAATGATAGATGATAATTTAAATGGTAATAAAATTTCAGATCAATCATGCTAATAAAAAAGCAAATCAAGGAGAAACATATGCTGTTCCATGAGTCATATGCTTCTGGAGTTGGTCTGCAATTGCCATATCATACTAATGAAGACCATAGACCCTCACTGTGATATATATATATATATATATATATATATATATATATATGCATATATATACAGACATCCTCAAGATCAGTTATTATTCAGATGTAAGGATCCAGTATGATGTTTGCATGATTGTATCATGCATTTGTATCATGACTAGTTATCATGTGTGAAAAAGACACAAGTTGCCAAGTAACACTTTGGTCACTTGGGGAAAACCAAGAGGAATAATACAACCAGTACATTTTTTTAAAGCTTAGAATTATATGGACAAAACACAAGAGGAGAGAATGACATAAAGTAGGGCTATATGCAGGATAAAGAACATGGAGAAGAGGAACTAATCAGGTTGGAGTTAGGTAATACCAGTGCCCAGAACTGAAATAAATGCCCGATGTCAGTCTGTTGTTCCTCTCTTCAGAACAAATTTTTCTTTTTCTCCTTGAAGAAAAAAAGACTTTTTTCTCCTCGTTTTTTCCTCCTTGAAACATCTTCCCCCCATTCTTTGAAAATCTAGCTCTGCACACTTAATCTTCACCATAATCTATTTCCAATTCCCAATCACTTTTTGAGAAGACCAGCAGATGACTCTTCTGGCCCAGCCTTTTAGTGTAATAATTGTAAATCCTCCATAATGTCTAGGCCTACCTTTCTGCTCTTCAACTGTCCCTTCTATGTTTTAGCTTGCTCCTTACACAACCTCAGTAACAGAGGTTCTTTTTATTCTGCTGGGATTTTTCAATTTTCATTTTCATAGAGCAGTAGAAACTATTTTCTAGAAGAATTTCTGAATAGTTTTGCTAGAATAGTAAATGCTATTTTCTAAAAGAGTTTCCAGAAAAGTTATCTTAGAATAGTGAAATTATTTTTGTAATCTCACGGTTCCTTATTCAGCTTGGGCCCTTTGCCCAGTGTAAGTTCCATAGTCAGTATATCACCTACATATTCACACCAACTTCCTCTCCTTCTCTCCCCCCACCTCTATCCAGCCACACCTAAATGTGGCTACAGTGGCTTCAAAACTATGATCAGGGCCCTGAAGTTAGCCATAATGCTGCCCAACAATCACACTGTCTAGCATTACTGTCTGTTGCATTACTAGATTATTTTTTCTCTCTGCATTTCTTATATTTCTGTTTTTTGACTTCCCACCACACTGAGATCATTAGAGTAATCAGAAGAGGATTTCCACATTCTCCTACCTTTATATCTGTCCAATTACATGAATCAGAACCCATATTGTCTAGAATCTCTACATTTACTGTTAATGGAACATCTTACTCCTCTCAATACATTTTCTTATTTGTCTTCCATGGCATCATATGTAATATATATATATATATATATATATATATATATATATATATATATATATACACATATATAGACAGACAGATAGATAGATAGATAGATAGATAGATAGATAGATAGATAGATAGATAGATAGATAGATAGATAGATAGATAGATAGATAGATAGATAGATAGATTTTCTCCTTTTTCTAGTCTTCACTTCTCAATTTCCTTTATAAGTTCCTTCTCATCTGTCAGGTCTTTAAATATCATAACTCCAGAACTCTGCCTTTGTATCACTTCCTGTCTTTCTGCACTACTTGCTATAAAATCTTTAAATAGTATCCAAGTGCTGATGACCCATGCATCATATGTTCATGTCAGTTTTCCCTGACCACTTGGATGTCTATTGAGCAGCTCAAATTAAGTTCAGAACCCAGCTTATTATTGTATTATCCCCATTTCCAGCCTTAATCCTCCTATTCTCACTCTTTTAAAATTCCACTTTTCCCCCAAATTTCTCAGACCTAATGGCTCATATTATGCTAAATGCTTCTTTTACACTTTTTTACTTCCTATTTCCAACCCCTCCCCACTTCTTTCAAGTGTATCATTAAGTCAGCAGCTTCTCAACAGTTTCAGTAATGTAACTCTCATCCAGGTCATCCTCCTCCTGATGGCTTCAAGAAGCTGCTAACTAGTTTCATGTCTTCCTTTAGCCCAGTCCATTCACAAAACAACAGCCAGGGTAATCCTTTTGTCCTGACTCGTCTATCTTCCAACCTAGAAAACAAGACTAGGAAGACAGGCAGTCTGTGTTCTCAGTACTTGAATAAGGTTTGAAGAGTGCCTACTCAGTAAATAAGCTCAAAAGGAACAAAGGATGGAATGGTGCCTATTTTATTTTTTACATACTATTATGTGAATAAAACAATATTGAAGAATGATAAGCTTGCAGAGAAATATTCAACCTCTGGTATATATACTGTTGAGGTCTAAAATATGTTTCCCACTGAGCAATTCCCTTCCTCTCCAGTTCATTACTAATGTCTTCTAAAAGTTTATTTTATAGATTTCTAAATATAAAAGCAATAATTATAAGTTAACATTATTTCAGAAACAATAATACTTTTAATCACTTGAACTCATAAGCTGTCACAAATAAGATTTTAATGTAATTGCTTTTTAGATGTTTATCACTTTAAAAATCACCTTACTGACTGAGACTATTGGGCTGTGGTCCTTTTCTGGTATCTCATACAGATAGGTTCTGTTTTGAATGGACTGTTTATCCAAATGGTTACTTGATCAATGATCCTTTTGCTAGTGACTGTATTGGAATTCACAAGCAAAGAAAATGTTGTCTCTTAATTGTACAATATTCTACTAATGTATTCCTTATTATTTCTAAGTTAACATATATTTTCTTGAAATTTATTTATTGAACTTATTTAAAAAAACCTTAGGTTGATAATGAATAATATTATACCCTGCTATCATGTGTTTCTGCTACTGACTGCCTTATAGAATTGAAGTTAAAGCTATTTGGAACTATACCAAAACTTTAGACTTGCATCAGTGACCTTGTGAGGTCAAGGATACACACATAGCTCACTTCAGTTTCTCCCTCTTCTAACTCTTACATAAGATCACTGGAAAAAGCCGTCACAGAACATGAGAACAGGGTGGACTTAGAGATAGCAAGAATTTCCTTATCTCTCTAACCTATTCCATCTGTTCCACCTTCACCTGCCAAACCCTCTATTTATAGGTAAAGAAACATTGGCAGAGACAACTGGATGTACACTCCTGTGTATGGAGTGGGATACAAATAATTTAAGCTATAGCTATCACTTATTTTTGTTTATACAATACTTTCTTAATAATTATAAAACTAGGCTGAATTGCCACAAATATTATGCATTCATTCACAAAGAGCATATATGTCTTTTGCTGAAAAAAATAATGTAATTATAAAGTTAAATGTTCTTTTAATTTCCTCTCCACTGAAGAGAATCTGTCATCTATCAAATATCAACTAGAAAGTATCAGATATTGAATAGATATAAAATCGAAAGCATTTCTCCCCCTGCCAGTAACCGTGTTAGAGATCAAGAAGCGACTTTACAATGTCTTAGAACAAGAAAGTAATTTAAACACAAGATGATTGTGTTTTGCTTGATGTGCAGAATGGCCTGTCTCCACTTCACATGGCTGCCCAGGGGGATCACGTGGAATGTGTGAAGCATCTGCTACAACACAAGGCGCCTGTTGATGATGTCACCTTGGACTACCTGACAGCCCTCCATGTTGCTGCACACTGTGGCCACTACCGTGTAACCAAACTCCTTCTGGACAAGAGAGCCAACCCGAATGCCAGAGCTCTGGTAAACCTGGCCTAGTCCACATTCATGGGAATAAGCAAACCCATACTGCTTGACCAATGTTGCCTACACTGTTGTACATGGTGACAGATTTGTAGTCAGTACTTCTGAGGTTGTCGCCTAGTTCATGCCTTCATGGTTGTGAATAGATAATGGTGGGCAAGGATAGATTTAAAAGAGCATCAATGAAGCATTTCTAAACCATTCCATTGCAATCAGACAGTATGGGATTCTAGAGTGGTGAGTGATTTTGTTTTAAACTGAAAAAAAAAAGAGGTTGAAAAATAAGAAATGATAAAGTAAGTTCTTGATACTAGGTACAGTCTGGATACCAGAATGAAAAAAAAAGGTAAACTTTATTAATCTCTTTTGAAGAAAAAAGGAGAATTGAAATGATGAACACATGTGATATGTAAGTGTGCAGAGTGGGTGGAAGGTTGACTTGGAGATGTTCCTTATGGGCCTAAGTACCATCATAGATGAATAGGAAATGATGCTTAGTTTATTATTTATGAGAAAGCATTTGATAGAAACCAGCCCACCCAGTAACTACTTAAGGAAAAAATGTAACAGGCCATCTCTAGAGCAGCTCATTTTCTTTGCTTTGCTTATACTCTAACAATAATTGTTGGGAGCATTGGGCATGTACTAATTATGGCTGCCATTTCTTAGTTCTTAATCTAAGAGCACATCCTTTTTTTCCCTATATGCTAGTATGGTTTATGTTAGCTAAAATTCTTCTTCAATTAGTATTTAATAAAACACCATTAAAATAATGAAATATTAAATAGTCTTATTTGAAAATTTTTATTGGAATTGATTCATGAGTAGTTATTTGGGAAGTGACTGTATTATCAGGGCTCTGTACAGTTGCATGAGGATATTTATTTTCTTTCCTTTTTTTCCCAAAAGTTATAGCCATCTTCATATAATAAGGAAAAGTAGAGAGAAATGGAGACAAAAGAGAAGCATTTCCTTCTCTTCCTGACAAGAAATGGGAGTTAAAGACTCCTTCATTTTCTTCTGAGCAGTTGAAAATGCTTTTTCCTATTGTGTAGTGATCAATAATCTTATGAAATACCACAATTTAATAATTGCAAATACCTTACGTATCACAAAGACATGAAACTATTTAGATCTGACTTACTCTAAAGTTTATAAATAGGGACAGTAACTCAACAAGCTAATTATGTTTATCATTGTACTGTATAAAAAATCATTAGCTTAAGTAAGACCATATGCATTCCTGGGAACTATTAGCATGTAAAAATATTGCCTGACAATCATCTTCCTTTGGGACATGTAAAATTGCTAACTAGGGGAATACACATAGCTCAATAAATGATCTATATTCAAATAAAAAATAAGAAATATAACACAAGACAATTTAGCATGGAATGAATTAAATTTTATATAATTTCCAATAACGTCCAATTCTTGGACGTTAGTGCATTTGTCAAATTACGAAGTTCCTTATAGATTTCTCCTCCTTTCTTTTCTTCTCAGAGGCATCTTCTTACAATTATCCAGGAATTGTCTACACTTTCCTTGAAAATCTTCAGAAATTTAATCATTTTGTTATAAAACAAAATATGACATGGGAAACAAAGTATAAAAAATAATTGCAGCTGGGCACCAGTGGGGTTGCTCACGACTATAATCCTAGCTTCTCAGAAGGCTGATATCTGAGGATCACAGTTCAAAGCTAGCTGGAACAGGAAAGTCCATGTAACTTTTATTTCCAATTAACCACCAAAAGCTGGAAATTGAGCTGAAGCTAAAGTTACAGAGCTCTGGCCTTGAAAAAATAAAACAAAGCACAACAAAACTAAGGAACATTGCCCAGGCCTTGAGATTAAGCCCAGAACAAGCATAAAACAAACAGGAACTTTCAACAGAAAATGTAATGTCTGAATATAAATATGATCAGCTAATTTGGAACACTTGCAAAATGATTTAGAAACCTGGGATATATATTAAGGAGGCAGTCAATATTAGATTTTGAACATAAACACTTGATATGCTCTGAGAAATGACCTTGCATCATAAAAATACATGTTTCTATTCAATTCTTCAACTCCTCATCACCTGGTTAATCAGCCTAAAACTTAGGAATTCTGAAATACAGTTGTCCTCTGTGTTTGCTCCTTTGAAGAACAAACTCTTGGGTACTTTGTTTCATCTGTAAGAACACAGCAGAAATACATACAAACCAGCCCCCAAGAAGCCAATAGGCACACGTTCCAGCCTTGCTTTCCCCATGCCAGTCCCTGCAGGATTTGCCAAAATGGTGACATGACGTGACCTATGTAACATTATTGCTTGCAATGTGCCAGCAGCATGTGGAGTTGTGTGACAACCGTTTCTGCATGTTTTCCACTAACTTGATTGTCTTTTGCACAGAATGGTTTTACTCCACTGCATATTGCCTGCAAGAAAAACCGCATCAAAGTCATGGAACTGCTGGTGAAATATGGGGCTTCCATCCAAGCTATCACAGAGGTAGAAAAAACCAATGTTTCAGCTTGTCACGACACATCCCTTTCTCTCACACCTTCTTTCACCTTTTTCTCCTTCTTCACCCATCTCTGTCCTGTCCACTCCACTTTGATTTATCTGAAGAAGCCCCAAAACCTCACTGGTGCAGAGGAGTAAAACTCCTGTTGCTTTGTTTCGCAGTCTGGCCTCACACCAATACATGTGGCGGCCTTCATGGGCCACTTGAACATTGTCCTCCTTCTGCTGCAGAACGGAGCCTCTCCAGATGTCACTAACATTGTGAGTATGGCTTGGGTCAGCATAACTGCGAGGAGGAGAGGCACAGAGTGTGTGGATGTGTGTGTGTGTGTGTGTGTGTGTGTGTGTGTGTGTGTGTGTGTGTGTGATCAGAACAGAGAGCTCAGTGTTGAGAAGGGTTCTTGAAAAATATACGGAAATAAAGCCAGATCCTCACTGAAAGCTTCAGTAGGGCAAGCGGTGTGCTAGGAAAGAAGATGGACGCTGTAGAAATGAGACAACTTAAGTTTCCCAGTGCAGATAGATTGAACATACATCTAAAATGCATTGAGTGGAAATGGAGGTGTGGCACACGTGTACAGTGCCAGCCTTGCGTGAGAAAGCCAAAATGAGGTTGTGAGGGTCTGAGTTCAAGACCCAGTACTGACACACACAAAAAAATAAAATAATAAATGAATGCTATTTTACATTCTTTTTATCTTATCAAAAAGTTAAAGTATAAAGTCATTAAAAATAGGCAGTCTGGATAGGTGCTGGGTGGCTTATAACTATAATCCTAGCTCAAGAGGCTGAGATCTCAGGATCATGGTTCAAAACCAGCCCAGGCAGGAAAGTCTGAGACTCTCATCTCCAATTAACCGCCAGAAAACCAGAATTGAAGTTGTGGTCCAAAGTGGTAGAGTTCTGGCTTGCGTAAAAGAGCTCAGGGACAGCACCCAGGCCCTGAGTTCAAACACCACAACAAAAAAAGAAAAAAGAAAAAAAAAGTCTGTTTTTTATTTCCCTAATTATAACTTGTTGATCCTGAAGTTATAACAGTATGTGGTAATCTCTAATTACCAAGTACAAGAGAAACTTCACAACCTGCCAACCCGAGTTTAACTTTTAGTAATTCCTTAGAACTCTAGATGAATTCATTATCTGTTTTTGCTTATAAAGTAATAATCTTCACCCCCCACCTTTAAAGAATGGCAAACAAAACTAGGACCTGAACAGATTTACGTTTAGGCCAGTAACTTTCAAGAAAAGTCCTCTGTTCTAGCTTACCTTTCCCTCCCCTATCTTTTTTCATTTTTCCTTAGTTGCACTTAAATACTATGGAATCGTAGGAACAATAGAGACCCTATGTCAAATTATGTTATCATGTGAAATGGCAGTAATATCTCGTTACAAATATATCCACTGAGATGCTTGACAGAAATTCCCTAGGGTAAATGTTTTTTTCATTTTGGGAAAGTGTTTTTTTTTTTTTTTTGCAAACTTTTCAAAGAATAACCTACACACATTCTATTCTCTTTTTTTTATTGTTTTAGTCTTTAATTCATTAATTTCTGTTCTTAATTGACCAATTCCAATCTTTAAATGGTTATGTGGTTCCAGTATGTTGGGTGTAATGGAGCTATATAGACTGTATATAGATTTTCCAAAGAAAAGAAATAATACTCTGAGGACTACAATAAAAAAGTTTTACTCGCTTTTAGGGTTTTACAGACTCTCAAATTTGATCACCTCTGTATATTACTTTAATTCCTGGTTTTCAGTTATTCTAAAGTCATTCATTTTGGTTATTGATTCCTTGTACCATTACTTTCTACTTTCTTCAGGAAAAGGACTTGGGGAACACCAGCTTAATCCTCTTCTCAGTACCAGTCCTGGTTATTTTTTGTTTATTCTTATTTATTTTTAGAAGTTGTGACCTTCAGGGAGCAGATGCCTATAGGTAAAGTTGCCAGAGAAAATACAAGAGTCCCCATTAAAATTCAATTTCAGATACCAATTTGATTTTTTTTTAGTATAAGTATGTCCCATACAACAGCTGAGATGTGCACATAGTTATTCATTGTTGGTCTGGAATTAAAAATGTAGCCATCTGTATTTTTATTTGCTAAAACTGGCAATCCTGCATTTAGAAGCATTTTCAGTTTCTCTAGCAGTGGGATGCCTGTGAATGTGTGTATCCTCAGAAGCTGAGTATTTGGTGACTGGATCCAAAAGCTTTTGCAAATGAATTACAAAGTGTGGATACTGACCTGATTGCGATTGCCTGCTTGCTGTGACAGAATTGGTCATTTCCTGACCCCTCTCCCATCCAAACACCTTTGGCGCCTTTGTGTGTTGCCTGAAATCATGTTGCATTTTTTTAATGCAATGCTGTCTGTGTGCTTCGATGCTTTTCAAGTTCATGGGCAAAAGTGGATGTCCCTGGAGCTGTCTGCAGTCAGCTTAACCACTGAGAAGAGGGGCATGAAGTTTAGCACCTGCTTTGGACATGAGCAAACCCATTCTCTTGTCGCTCTTGTTTTGTGTCTGAAAATTCACCGCAAGTGTGAAATGTACCAGGAACTCAATCATATGCAGATACTTTTCCTGAAAATTTCCTTTGCCAGGAAGCTTATCAAAGCACTTCCAAACCCTTGGGTAGCTTCTCTGCCAGCTACACCCCACCCATAGCCCAAAGGATTCACTGAGGATTATGGGAGTAGAAAAGCAAACTCCATTAGGGTGATGGATGTTACAAGCAGAGCATTTATAAAGCTTTCTCTTCTTCCTGTAATGAGTCAATGGATTCATGGTAAAGTTCACATTTTATATTATGCTTTAAAAACATTTTTGCTCTTTTATTAGTTAAAATGAGGAAAATAAGGCTGAGACAGTATATGGAACAATAAAGAAATGTAAGCAATATTGAACAAAACAATAAAACACCTTTCATTTCCTTATTTATACAGGTATAAATAATGTAAATATATAAAAGAGTAAGGATAATTTCGCATCGATATCATTTATTAATAAGAATTCAGTAAGTTCATTGTTATGAAGCAGAGATACTTTATGTGTGTTCCTTAGCACTTTCCTTTGTTTATAAAGTTTAATGCTTTAATGTAGGCTCACATCCCATTCATGTATTTCAAACATATAAAACCTATAAAACAACATCTTTTAAGTATAAAATAAAGATCACCAAAATATAAAGACTATTTCAAGATAATAAAAATGGTTAGAAACATTCTTAGATTTTTAAAATATTCCCATATTAATAATTTGACTTATAAAATTTACCATTGAACATGAACTGGAACCTTTAGGATTTTACTTAGGAGGAAATTTATTCTTGCCTTTATTTCTACCAGAATTAGTAGAACTGCTAACCCTTTTGTAATCACATCTGGATATTAAGTTTTGCCTTGTATTTTAAAAAAGTAGCTAGTTGTTTATTCAGAGACCAGTTGTAAGTGATATAGAAAAGAAGCTAGAAATTGGTTGTGCAGAGAGAAAATCTTGCACTACTTCTCAAGCATGGAAGCAAATATTGCTACCAAATTAACCTGCTGTTTGTTTAAAAAAACAAACCCAACAAACTCCAGACACACTATTGTACAAAAGTCAAATTTTTCAGAATAATTTCAGAAAAGGTCAGTAGAGGGAAAAAAAATAATCGACAAAGAAGATAAAGGAAAGGAAAGACATCAATTCAATGTTTACACAATCCAATCACTGGGCACGAATTTCTTGTAACTTCATACGGAATGGTTCTCTGAACAGTTAGGAAAATGAACTATGAGAGACATACTACAGTAAACATTCACTTTAAATTTTCCAGATTGGTCTACCATATACATAACCACAACATGTTCTTCACACGAGTTTGTCAGAAATAACCACAACCAAATTTTCAAGGGCTACCGCTGATTTGAAATAGTTCACTTGCCTGGCTGACACTAGATGTTCTAGATCAGTTGTGACAAATTAAACTGTCCTAATTTTTATTGCAATATTGTATACAATTAGTTGAATGAATGGATGAATGAAGGAAACCCTGCCTTTTTTGGTAACAATGGCTTACCAACTAGAAGATGACTTATATCTAGCCCTTCCCCTTGCACTTCCCTGTGAGTGCATCAGACCTTGGTAGAACACAAAGCTATCTGAAGATAGGTTTATCGCTGACCTCAAGTGATGCTGCTGCTAACTTACTTCCCTGACCTCAATTCACTGTCTGTAATCAAATATGCTTGCTAACATAAATAGAGCACATCCTGGGCCAATCGGATTTTGTATATAAACAGTTAATCGCCAAGCCTCATAAAACCAAATCAGATGGGAAATAGCTAATTTCAGAAATGAAGTTTAAGTTTTGGGATGGAAGTCATTTATGTATGGTACAAATGTGGTTTTCCTTTTGCTGTGTGATTATTTGATCTTCAACATCTCAAGTTCCCCATTGAAATGGGATAAATGATAAGTTTTAGGTTTATAAGCAGCTTTCTCATCAAAGTCATGTCAATTATGTTAGCTTGACTGTGAAATCAAATTCAATTGCAGGTTATCCTAGGTGTTTAAGTTTACTAATTTGTCATGACAGAACAATTTACAAAAAACTAAGCTTTATCCTTATAAAGATGGAGAAGATACATAAAGATCCATATTTTTCCAACTAAATAACTTGGCCTTTTCATATACTTCTAAAACCCATGGATATATTGCTGAATTTCATAACTAAGGGACCTGTATGTTTAAGGACCCAGAGCAGCGGGTTTATTTATGACTCGGTGATCTTTCTTTCCCGGCAGCGTGGTGAGACTGCCCTGCATATGGCGGCTCGGGCAGGGCAAGTGGAAGTCGTCCGGTGCCTCCTGAGAAATGGTGCCCTGGTGGATGCCAGAGCCAGGGTAGGTGCTGGTGCTCCAAAGTTCTCTTCTGGGCCAGTGTATGTGACTCATCTTGTTTGTTGGTTTGTTGATTAACAAATGTTTATTTCCAGTATTGGGGCTTGAGCTCAGGGCCTAAAAATTTCCACTGAAGGATGGATCTCTACCACTTGAGCCAGCGCTCCACTTGGGCTAGCTTCAGTTTTGAATTAGAGATAAGAGTCTCATGGGTTTTGCTGCTGGGCTGGCTTTGATCTGTGATCCTCAGATCTCAGCCTCCCAAGTCGTCAGGATGATAGGCATGAGCCACTGGTCACTGAGATAAGACTTATTAAGAGAGGCTCTTGTTCTTTGATTCTTTGAGTTGAACATGCCATGGAGTACAGTTCAAGAAGTTTCTTAGACAGAAAGTAAATAAATAAATAAGAGTGAGGATACAAAATAAAAAAATGTGGTCCATCTTAACATTTAAAAAACGTAACATCGACTTACCCAGACCAGTAAACCAGGTCCCAGAGGTCAAATGTTGTCAGTAGATTTCCTTAGCTAGGAGCTAGTGACTCTGCCTGTGGTTTGGTCCTAAGAGAGACTTATGTATCCAAGCTCATAACAAAACACTTCAGTAAAACTTTTTGCTGGGGTAAGTAAAGTTATTGTCATTCTTGGAAGTGGAGGGGTGGCTCAAGGGTAGAGTACCAGCTACTTTTGAGCGAAAAAGCTAAGTCAAGAGTATGAGTACCTGACTTCAAGGTCTAGAATTGGCATGCTCACATATCATGGTTACTCTTTTGATGGAGGTGACCTGCTTCCAATCTATTAAGTGTATTCTTTTCCTGACCTACTTTTCTGTCACTTGTACAGAGAAGAGAGAGTGTGAAAGAGAGAGGAGAGAATGAAAGCAAAAGAGGGAGATAGCATTGATTTCGATTTTTATTTATTTTTAGTGGTAGTGGAGTTTGAACTCAGGGCTTTGTGTGTGACAGGCAGATGCTCTCCCACTTGAGCCACGCCTCCAGCTCTTTTTTTCTGTGGTGGGTTTTGAGATAGGGTCTGGATTTTTGTTCAAATGTCCCTGGGACTTCAATCCTCCTGTTTATACTTTCCCGTATAGCTGGGATGGCCGCTAGCATATGTCCTGCTTTTTTTGATTGAGATGACATCTTGGAGTGTCTTTGCCTGGGCTGGCTTTGTGTCCTGATCTCAGCCTGCCATGTATGTGAACTGACAAATGTCTGCCATCACACCCAGTTATTGATTGAGATGGGGTGTCTTACAAACATTTGCTCCTGACTGGCCTCAAACTATAATCCTCCTTATTTTTGTGTCTTTAATAGCACAAGACACCAGTGCCCAACAAAATTTTAATATTTTTTAAATGTAGGAAACTATTCATTTTCAGGAATTTTAACAATCTCTCTTACATTACATGGATATGAAATTATTCATAGCCCCCAAAGTCAATCCATCTTCATTGTTCTTAAAAGCTACTTAACAGTTCATTATTCTCAAAATTTTCATGGTTTCCCTTCACCTGCTTCACTTTCTTCTCTTGTGTAAGGAGAACCTCTTTGCTTTTTACTCTGAGTTCTATGTATTCAGATATTCTGCATTTCCACTAGTTTATAAAGGAAGAGTCTGGGCACTAGAGATGAATCAGACTTGTCTTGTTTTCTAATGACTTTAAATGCTATCACAGGTTACTTTTTTCCTTTTCGTCTTCAGTTTTCAAAATTGTATTTCCTGATTTTATTTCTCATTTGTGTGTGTGTGTGTGTGTGTGTGTGTGTGTGTGTGTGTGTACGCACACACATGTATGTCTGTGTGTGTGTGTGTGCATGCACTGGGGCTTGAACTTAGGGCCTGGGCACTGTCTCTGAGCTTTTGTGCTCAAGGTTAGTGCTCTACCACTTGAGCCACAGATTGACTTCTGGCTTTTTTAGTGGTTAAGTGGAGATAAGACACAGACTTTCCTGCCTGGGCTGGCTTCAAAACACCATCTTCAGATCTCAGACTCCTGAGTAATTTCTCATCTTCTTTCTTTATCTGGATCACCAAAGGAATGTTGGTCAATGTGTTGTATCTTCCATTTCCTTTTCTAGGCTGTTCTATTAAGTTTTTCAGTATCATCACTGGAGTTCCTTTGAACTATGGAAACCCTTTTTAACCGTATCCAATACTTGATAAACCCAAGTTAAGGTAAAATTCATATGAGTCATAACATGCTGGTTCCATTAGGGAAATAAAAACTGAGTTGAGTCATGAAAATCACTTGCATAAAAGTGATTTCAAGCAAGTCACTTGCCTTCTTTGCCTTTATCATTAAAATATGAGATTAGGGCACAGACAACTCAAAAATCTTTCCCAGACATTGCTTTATGACTCACTGAATTTAATAGGCATTTATATGTATATATACATATATATATATATATTTTTACAGTGAGTTCTATGGTTGATCATGAACTTGAAATTTGTTGGCAGAAGCTTTGACACATGAGCATCTGTGATATAACTGTCTTTGGTTTAGTCTTTATCTGCCATTTTGTGAGAAGTACAAACATATTCTCTAGTAACTACTACAGTGTAACTGTGCTTTAGTTTGCCAACAGTATTATTCCGATGTTATTTTTCTCTCTCTTTTTAAGATTCCTTGGCATTTCAGTGTTTAAGAACTATTTCTACAGTTAACCAGAAGCATCCCAAGTGTGATGAACTTCACTATTGATCAGAAATTGTATCAATGTTTCTGATATAGTTTTTGCATTCTACGTTTAATAACAAATAACTTCCATTTCTTTCTCTTAAAAGAAAGCCACTTGTTACTTTCCTGATAGTAAAATTGTAATTATTTAAATTTTAATAGAGTGTACTCATTTGCTTAGATGCATTTTTTCTATAGTGTTTTAACCTATTATTATATAGCCTTCCACTATTTTGGATACCATTGCAAACTCCACCTTTAAAAAATGTGACTGGCAATGGGGGAGAATAATGGAAAGAGTGACTCTGATGAGCACGTACTCAAACATTAACATGTTGAATTGAAACCCTGTGTGCAACAGTTTACAGATAACAAAAATGGATCAAAATGAGTGAATAGTCACCAAAGAGGAAACAATAAAAAAACCAACTTTGGTGGGGGGGGGAGGATCGGGTGGGGGGAGTATGAGAAGGGGAAACAAAGAAGAGGCAACAATGCTTAATAAGAAAGGAACTCGTTATCTTGCCCATATAATTGTAACTCCTCTGTACGGTATTTTCACAATAAAAAATAAAAAAATGTTAAGTTATATAGAAAACTGAAGGTCAAGATCACCAGATATTCTGTACTTCTTTCTAACTTCTTTTTTTTAATTGTGAAAATACTGTACAGAGGGCTTACAATTACATGGGCAAGTTAATGAGTACATTTCTTATCAAGCTTTGTTGCCTCCTCCTTTGTTTCCCCTTCCCATCCCTTCCCATCTCTCCCCCATCTCCCCCCCGCCCCCCAGCCAAAGTTGTAAAGTTTGTTTTTTGACATAACGACTTGTACATCTCATTATTGCAATGGGTCTTTTGATATTTCATGGCCATGTCATCCAAGGCTTAATCACATTTCTTTTTATTTTTTTCCTTCTTCCTCCCTCTCTCCCTCTCTCCCTCTCTCCCTCCCTCCCTTCCTTCCTTCCTTCCTTCTCTCCCTCCCTCCCCTCCCTTCTTTCTTTCTTTCTTTCTTTCTTTCTTTCTTTCTTTCTTTCTTTCTTTCTTTCTTTCTTTCTTTCTTTCTTTCTCTCTCTTTCTTTCTTTTGCTTTCTTTCTCTCTTCTTTCTCTCTTCTTTCTCTCTTTCTTTTTTCTCTCTCTTTCTTTCTCTTTCTCTCTTTCTTTTGCTTTCTTTCTCTCTTTCTTTTTTTCTCTCTCTCTTTCTTTCTTTCTTTTTTTTCTTTCTTTCTTTCCTTTCCCCCTGATGCTTGAGCTCTGAGCCTGTTCATTGTCTCGGAGTTTCTTTTGCTCAAGGCTAGTACTCTACCACTTGAGCCACAGCACCACTACCAGTTTTTTTGTTAGTTTATTGGAGATAAGAGACGCATGGACTTTCCTGTCCAGGCTGGCTTTGAACTGAGATCTTTAGATCTCAGCCTCCTGAGTGGCTAGGATTACAGATGTGAGCCACCAGCGACCAGTTCTATTTTTGAACATATAACAAAAGAGAGCACCACATTGAGTCACACAGTCTACATAAACATCTATTTGTTTTTAAATATCAAATTTCTTTTCAGCAGTACTACTTATCCAACGATACCACTGAGATCTTTTCTATAGAGCATCCTTCTGTTAAGAGTAGATAGCCAGATCCCAGTGGCTCACAGTTGTAATCCCAGCTACTCAAGAGACTGAGATCTGAGGACCATGGTTCAGAGCCAGCCCTGCAGGAAAGTCCCTGAGACTCTTATCTCCAACAAACCACCGGAAAACCAGAAGGGTGCTGTGGTTCAAAGTTGGACAGTGTTGGTCTTGAGGAATAAAAGCTCAGGACAGCAGTAGGCCTTGAGTTCAAGCCCCATGACTGACCAGAAAAAAAAGAATTGGGAAATTGGTCTGGGAATGAGGTTTAATGGTAGAGTATTTGGCTAGCATTCATGAAGCCCTGGATTCAATTTTTCAGTACCACATACACAGAAAAAGCTGGAAGTGGCACTGTGGCTCAAGTAGTAGTATGCTAACCTTGAGCAAAAGAAGCTCAAGGACAGTTCCCAGACCCTGAGTTCAAGCCCCAGGACTGGCAAAAAAAAATTAAAATTAAAATTAAAAATTAAACCATACCATACAGAGCAAGACTCCCAAAGTTCAGTGAAAATTACCTGATACCTGATTTCAGTACCCCTTGGGGCTCCGTTCTATATTTCTAGCAAGTGCTCAGAGGACAGCCGGGCTCCTCTCTGGGGGCTGTATTCTCTGAGCAGTGGTCAAGGAAGCTTTTCTTTTCACTTGTTCTATTAAAAGGAACATTTACACCACGAATTTTCGACTTCCACTGAATCATTTGATGTTTTCCTGGAATGGTGTGGTTTGGGCTAACGTGAGTGCAGAGCCCTGCAATTCAGAAAGCGTTTTGAACACCGTGCATCATATGGAATAAACGCAGAAGTCCTGTGCTGCAGGGTGGTTTTGAGTTCAAAAGTGTGCTCATTTGCAAACGGTCATAGCGTCGGGGTAGAAAGCAGATTTCTCCTGTGGCTCCCTATGTTTCTCATAACTCCCTCTGTTGAGAGGCAGAAGTGAACAAGGAAGTCGGAGAGCTGTTATCTGCCTTTCCTCATTACTTCTCATTTGAAATGCAGTGAGCCCTGCTCCTTCTCACCCAAGCACATCACTGGCTTCTAATGAATGCAATTCCCTTCTTGAGCAAGTGTCTGGCCAGGCTAGAGCATCAAGCCTGGGCCCAGACTCATTTTTGTGGAGTAGGAAGAGTAGGGGGTTCTCTAGAGCCACGTGGGGTGTGGCATGTCCACTTCCCCCTAAAGCATGTTGGGGTGGGGGCTGTTCACAGAGAAGAGAGTGAGGGGAAAAAATGAACACAGAGCTTCTGCTCTGTTTTACTTCTTGATTTCCAACACACACACACACACACACACACACACACACACACACACACACACACACACACACACACACACACACACACACACACACACACACACACGAATAGGTGCAAGTGTCATACTCTAATTCCAGAAAACAGAACCCACTCTACTGTACAGACAGAAGAGATGGGTTGAGTGACAGGAACGTCTTGGGGAGTACAAGTGTTAGGTACACTTGGGTTCACCTCTCTGGAAGGTTTTCTTCTTGTCTAAAGTGAATACAACCTAACAAAGCACCAGGGCCTATCTGCCCCGCTGGGAGCTCTTGCTTTAAGGGGTGGGGTAAAATGCTTTGGGCATTGTACAACCACAGGGTCTCCAGGCTTCAGTAAGTTGCCCTGAAACTGAACTCCTGCAAAATGTTAGCGAACTCTCAGGGAAGTTAAGTCCCACCAGCTTGCTAGCTAGTCACAAACAGTAGGAATGGCACCCATTGTTTTGAATGTAGCTCCTGCCACTGTGATTTCTGTCTATAAAAGGGATTGAGGCTTAGGAAGATTTTCCTAATGTTGGTAGATTGGAAAAAACAAACACAGGAGGTGGGTCATGGCTAAACAGAGCCTGGCTACTTCTCAGACTGCATCACAGTCCTAAGGTGCTTCATGATGCATTTGGAAGAGATACAGGAGATCAGGACTCCTCATCCGTGTATATGATATTTCCATTTACACTTTTATTGGAGATGGACTCAACATTGTAAAAAAAGGTATGTGACTTACACTCTCTCTCTCTCTCTCTCTCACACACACACACACATACACACACACACACACACACACACACACACACACACACCCTATAACTAAAGAACAATAGCTACCACTGGCCATGCTAATCAAAGATTGCTTCTTCTCAGCTCTGGATTAAAAATAAGCTCATCATTGCCTTCCCCTCCCTACTGCAATGAAAAGCACATTTGAATGTTTGAGTGTGGTTTTCTTCACTTAACTTCGGTCGAGGTCTGTGGGGGACTGAGAGGTGGGTGTTTTCTGTTGCTTTCCTCTCATCCTTTATATTTCATGGATGTTTCAATTACTACTTATTTTTGTAAAAGTCAATTTTCTTCATCTGCTATCGGGACCCATCTTGTCCTGGTAGTTCTTTTTATGGCTGTCTCATAGTGTCTATTTCTATAGAATTCACAGACAAAGAAACATTGTTCAACCCAGTGCCTGAATTCAAATTCTGTTTTAGTAGTTTCATGACCTTGGGCAATCTTTGAGAACTCAGTAAATTTCTTTTAATCTCTTTATCACAAAAACCCAGTGGTTTATTAGTACATTTTATACCTTTACTTCTGTCTAAAGATATGCATCATACATGAATGAAATGGATAAATTACCTAGCTTGGCCACATCCCAATTCTTTGATTAAAATAACCTTATTGCTATCATATATTATTTGCTTCTTGCCATGCTAAAATCCTTGCAATGCTTATAGCATCATTAAAACAAATAACATTGAGGTATTGCGTTTATTTGTACAAATCTGTTCTATCTTTCCTCTATTCATTCACAGCCTTGGACTCTGGCCCAGATCTTCATTCTTCACTTTTTATTATGACTCACCCTCGGGTAGATTGTAAAGATACACCCCCTTTTCATCACTTAAGGTTGAACTCGATTTTATTTTTACACACGACAGTTATTTGGCCTGGTTCTCTTCACCCTGAAAACATCAATCCTGACTAGTGGTTACAATCAGGTGACTTCATGAGCTTCCTTGAGCAAGTCCTTCCTGTACCTTACCCCAGCTCTAGCCTGTCTCCCTTTCAACTAAGAACACTTGGCAAGTAGCTCATTCCGCTTGCTTATTGCCAGAGCCTCAGTTCATCTTTGAAGTCCTGGATGTGAGTCGCAGACTCAACAGCAGCATTTCCTGGAACAGTGGCTTTTAAAACCAGATTACAATGTCTTCTTTATGCAGTTTCTCCTTGAAGAAAATGACCAGCAGTTGTATCCCTGGCTTACTGAATGGAGTAAGAACAAAATTTTTCCAGCTTCTCTGGGTCATTTTCACTTGATACAGCTCCCCAAAATAAATCCTTCCTTTTAAGTAAAAAAGCTCTTAGAGGATGATCTAGGTCTTAAAATTCCTTGACTCCATTTCTTCTTCTCAAAGCCATGAGTTTAAACATGTTTGCACTTATACATAAGTGAGAGTAGACTCTTTCATGAGGTGGGAAATATTTTAGGGGTGTCCAGAAAATAATAATTTCAAGAATGTACGTATGATTAAAAAACAAACAAACAAAAAACAAACTAGGGTTGGGTGTGGTGGCGCATGCCTGTAATCCCAGCTACTCCAGAAGCAGAGAGTGGCCAGGTTGTGGTTTGATGCCAACTCAGACAAAATGTTAGCCAGACAACCCTCATTTCAACAAATAAACCAGTGGTGATGGCTCAATGCCATGTGGGAGACAGAGATAAATGGATCAGTCCCCGGTAAAAACGTGAGACCCTATCGGAAAGAGAACTATGGCAAAAAAAAAGGTTGGGGGTACAATTTAAGCGGTAGAGTGACTGATTAGCCAAGGGAAGGCCCTGAGTTAAAACCCCAGTACTTAAGAAAAAAAAAACAAGAGAAACTAAGAAGTCACCTGGATAGCAAGATACAAAGTGTGTAGGACCCAGTAACACTGGCTTTCTTTGGGGATGTATTTCCTGGAGCTTCTGAGACGACACCATGACACACGTTGTCCGTGGAGTTGGGTCTTCTGGGCTCTAACTTCTCACTTGACTTGAGTTGTAGGAGGAACAGACACCTCTGCACATTGCCTCCCGCCTGGGCAAGACAGAGATCGTCCAGCTGCTTCTACAGCACATGGCCCATCCAGACGCGGCGACCACAAACGGGTACACACCGCTGCACATCTCTGCCCGAGAAGGCCAGCTGGATGTGGCCTCTGTCCTCCTGGAGGCGGGAGCTGCTCACTCCCTGGCCACCAAGGTAAGGAAATGGACTTCTGGTTAGCTGTGGCCGAGAGGATGGCCCTGGACATGGGCATCTGGAAGAGTAGATCTCCAGATGGCTCACTTCCTACTTTGGGCATTTTATATTCATGGGCTATATGATTAGGGGGGATGTGAAACTCCACATTTTATATTTATATATATATATATACACATATCTATGTATATAGATATGTCTATAGATGTATATGTATGTATATATATATATACACATATGTATATGTACATATAAGAATTCTGCAGCCAGGTGCTGGTGGCTCACACCTGTGATCCTAGCTAGTCAGGAGGCTGAGACCTGAGGATCCAGTCAAGGCAGGAAAGTCTGTGAGACTCTTATCTCCAATAGACTACTCAGAAAAAGCTGGAAGTGGAGCTGTGGCTCAAGTAGCAGAGTGGTCACTTTGAGCACAAAAGTTCAAGGGCAGTACCGAAGCCCTAAGTTCAAAGCCCCAGGACTGGCACCAAAATAACCCCCAAAAAACAAAACCCAACACCAACTCCCAAACCCCCAGAGTTCTACATTTCATTCTCCCAATGTCAGTGTTATTTCCAATACTGGTTCCTAGGACTTTAAGTGGACTGTGCACTTTTTTCTTCCCTCTCCACTGTCAAATCTATGATGTAATCATAAGAGAAAGAAAATAAGCTTCCCAGATTCCAAATGAGGAAAAAAATATACTACGAGTCTGGCATTCCTGGTAGCTTTGTGTGCTGTGGGGCTCACTTTACTTTCTCTTGTGTTTTCCCCATCCCTAGTTACCAGCTGGCCCCCATCTAAAACCCCAGCTCCTGCTCTTACCCTCCATCTTTTCTCTCCAAAGTATACCTGGGCCTAGGTACTGAGTGTCAAGATACAATCGAGCTGGAGATTCATACTTGATGTAGCGTTACTCACATCAAAGATCCTAAATCATCCTGAATTTTGTTTGTATTCAGACCATTTTTCCTTCACTTTATACTTTCTCTTTGAAATTCACTATGTAGAGGTAAGCAGGATAAAATACAAATGCTCACAGCTCTTTGGAGCAATAGAAAATGAGCCAGTGCAGAAGAGTAGATAAAGGAAACAGAAATCTAGAATGATGAATTTGTCACAAGGAAAAATTATTTCCACACTACAACAGTGATTCAGATGAATGAAAAGTCCATTTCAATTTGCTGAGAGTAAGTAGGAATAAACATTGTGCCAGGGAGAAGGAGGTTTACAAGGGGAAACTTGAGACAGTGATACGCCCTCATTGCTTTTGGAGTGAGAGCTGTCTGCTCTCTACCAGTTATGTATAACTATAGTTGTGTATAACTGTATAATAATATTTTGACCAAAGCACTGGTGACTCACGCCTGTAATCTTAGCTACTCAGGAGGCTGAGCTCTGAGGATCACAGTTGAAAGCCAGCCTGGGCAGGAAAGTATATAAAACCATTATCTCCAATTAACCAGAAAGCCAGAAATGGAGTTGTGGTTAAAGTGATAAGAGTGAAAACATTAAGTGAAAAAACTAAGGGACAGTGCTCAGGCCCTGAGTTCAAACCCACACCTCCCCACACACACCCACACCCACACACACCCACACCCACATACCCACCCACCCACACATACACACCCACGTGCGTGCACTCCCACATACATTTTGTAATAAGGAATTATCTTAATTCAAATCCTGACATCTAAATGGCTTTAAAAAGTTCTTTTAAAAAGATAGTAAACAAGAAATTCAGAAATTAAGCAGAACCATATAATACTAATAACAATCTAAGTGGGAGCTGATGATGGTCTTCACAGATGAACGTGTAAGTAGAATTAAGATATGTAAAAACAGAGCGGGGTCCTGATAGCTCATACTTATCATCCTAGTTACTCAGAGCCTGAGATCTGAGGATCAAGGTTCAAAGTCAGCTGGAGCAAGAAAGTCTGTGAAAATCTTTTTTTTTTTTAATTGTGAAAATACTGTACAGAGGGGTTACAATTACATGGGCAAGACAACGAGTGCATTTCCTATCAAGCATTGTAGCTTCCTCCTTTGTTAAGTCTGTGAAACTCTTATCTCCAGTTAAGCACCAGAAAACCAGAGGTGCAGCTGTAGCTCAAAGTGGTATCATACTAGCCTTGAATGATATAGCTCAGGGACAGTGCCCAGGCCCTGATCTCAAGCCCTATGACCAACCCAAAAATGAAGGAAGGAAGGACAGAAGGAAGGAAGAAAAGAAAGGAAGGACAGAAGGAAGAAAAGAAAGGAAGGACAGAAGGAAGGAAGGAAAGAAGGAAGGAAGGAAGGGAGGAAGGAAGGAAAGAAGGAAGGGAGGGAGGGAGGAAGGGAGGGAAAGAGGGAGGGGTGAAGGGGAGGGAAGGATACTAGCTAGGAGGGAGAAAGAGAGTTGTCTCTTGTCTTTCAAAGATGTTTAGAAGAGCGGTAGAGCGCTAGCCTTGAGCTGAAGAGCTGAGGGACAGCACCCAGGCCCAGAATTCAGGCTCCACGACAGGACCAAAAGAAAGAAAGAAAGAAAGAAAGAATTGCAGATGATTCAAAGATGTTTAGAAGTAAAATAAAATAAAATAAAATCCATTGGAGAGGAGGATGGGAAAGTAGAAATCACCATTAACTAGAGCAGTTTAACAGCAACCATGGCCAGTGCTGACAAATAGGTGACTCACCATGCTGAGGGCTGTGTTCATAAATTTGGGAGGAAGATCACATCGCAGCGTGTGTCACATAAAGGAAGGGCTGCGTGAGTCAGGAGCTGTTTGCTCACCCTGACTGTCATTCCACAGTGAGGATTCTATGGAGTTTTATTGAAGCTGAATTTCCAAATGTATCCAAAAGTTTACTCACTGCTCTAGCATCACTGTATGGACAAAGCGTTGCTCTAGCATCACTGTATGGACAAAGCATTATCATTTTTTCTCCATTCTCATGTGGCTTGCCTCAAAGCCCTCTCCTTCATCCTGAGTACCACCCTGGCATTGCTTTGGGGCGGAACTCACACTACCAATGCCAGTTCAAGTGGACTCATGCCAGAAGAAAGAAATCCTTCCTATGTATGTCGCACTCTTGTAGAAAGCCAGAAGAGCCACTTTCTTCCAAGGATTTATTAGTACCAAATGTGTGTGTGTGTGTGTGTGTGTGTGTGTGTGTGTGTGTGTGTGTGTGTGTGTGTGTGTGTTTAAATTTTTAAGCACAAAGAAAAACTGGTGAAACTATGACACGATGATATTTGCACTTGGGGAGATATTCAGTGTTTATGGTAGGGCCCAAATGATCCAAAGATAAGCTATAGTTGGGGGCATGAATGTAAGTGTATTTGCGATGTGTTCACAGGGCCCTGGTCAGAGTAGAACTCCCAACCCCCACTGTAGGGTAAGAAGAGCATGGTGTTCTAAGTGTCTGGTCCAGAGTCTAGATTTGGGATCATGCTACAGGTTTTGTATGTCCCTGAGATCTCAGTTCATAAAGGTCCTTGCATTTCTCACAGAGTGTGACTATTCTTTTTGTTGTTGTTGGTGGTGGTCATGGGGCCTGAACTCCAGGCCTGGACACTGTCCCTCAGCTCTTCAGCTCAAGGCTAGTGTCCTACCACTTGAGCCACAGCGCCACTTCCGGCTGTTTTCTTTTTGCTTATGTGGTGCTGAAGAATCAAACCCAGGGCCTCATGCATGCAAGGCAAGCACTCTACCACTGAGCCACCTTCCCAGCCCATTGTGCGACTATTCTTTAAGCACACAGACATGGAGTGTGTGTATGTAGGAATGTGCACAACAGCCATCTTTGAAAAGCACATTCAACTTTCCATGTGTTCAAAAGTCTGGCGTTAATCAACCCAACATCTTGCCAGGAGTAGGATGTATTTTCCAAGAGGAAAGAGTCTTTCAGACAGCCTAAGTTTTCTGGAAAAAGGGGACAAAAGGCAGATGGGAAGACCTTTGTCATAGGAGTATATTTTCTTCTGTAGACCACTTATCTTGCAATTTTGTTTTGCAAAAGAAAATATGTCAAGCGAATTGCAAAGAATTCTATTTTTTTTAAACCACAGCTCCCAAAATATCCTAAAATTTAAATAAAGAAACCTGGAATTAAGGTGTTACCAAAAAGAAGGATTGTAAGAAATAGGAGACAGCTGTTCTCCAAATTCAATTAATTTTAGGGGCAAGGGGGGAAAAAAAGACAGGCTTTTTGGGGGGTGAGGTGGGGTCCAAATCAGAGCCAGTTTACTGGCACCAGTGGATATTACAAATCCCAAACTGACAACATCCAATTTCGGTCTCCACAACCTTAAAATCATACCACAGTTTTGAAGGTTAGCTTGTATTTTTTCATTCTTGTCTTTGTTTACGACCAACACATTTTATACTGACAGCATTTTTTTTTCCAGATGGAAAATCAGCCAAGATTGCTTAATATCTTAATGAAGATTTTGTGAGGATTTAGGAAAAATCACTTGTACATTGTGTTCTTCCCATTCTCCAGAAGGGCTTCACTCCCCTGCATGTGGCAGCCAAGTATGGAAGCCTGGATGTGGCAAAACTTCTCTTGCAACGCCGTGCAGCTGCAGACTCTGCAGGAAAGGTACATGCTTTCAATGGTGTGTTTTATTTCATGCATGTTTATTTTTACCTTATTTTTTCCCTTTATTATTGCCTTTAA
The DNA here is from genome assembly GCF_024711535.1 of Dipodomys merriami. NCBI lineage: Eukaryota > Metazoa > Chordata > Mammalia > Rodentia > Heteromyidae > Dipodomys > Dipodomys merriami. The sequence goes on from NW_027202826.1 coordinate 26,821,760, forward strand.
GAAATTGGACACAGGGGTTTCAAGTCAATCAATCATTTTAATGCACCTTCATCAGGGTCACCTCTTCCATTGTTCTCCGCCAGCTTTCCCAAACCCCATCCACACTCTCAAATTACACGGCTCCATTTTCAATTGTGTACACTGAATTTGATCACTGCATTTGCCTGTTCTTCATCTCTCCATCCATTTGCCTCACCTCCTTGTGTACCTCCCTGCTGCCCTTCAGAGAAGAGGAAAGTTCACCATTGGAATCCTCGCCTGAGCGTACTGTACTTCGATAGTGTATTTTAGTTATGGAACTCAGTCAAATGTTTGCAGAAATATTTGTGTCACTGATGAATGTGTGCTGGTTAGACAGGGTGGAGGTATCCCCTCAAAACCTTTCATATACACACCAGTTCAGAAGGGGTGTCTTTACTCGTCTCTGTTATGAAGAATTCTTGTTGATGTCAATGTCATTTATTTATATGTTTATTTATTTAGTGCTGGTCCTAGGGTTTGAATTCAGGACTTGGATGCTTTCCTGAGCTTTTGTGCTCAAGGCTACTGCTCTCCTACCTGAGCTACAGCTCCTCTTCCAGCTTTTTGCTAGTTCATTGGAGATAAGAGTCTCATGGTCTTTCTTGCCCAGGCTGATTTCTAACCACAGGTCTTCTGAATAGCTAGGGTTACAGGCCTGAGCCACTGGGGACTTGATGGCTATGTTATTTTTCTTTTTTGGTCGGTTGTGGGGCTTGAACTCTGGGCATGGGCGCTGTCCCCGCACTCTTCAGCTCAAGGTGAGCACTGTACCACAGTGCCACTTCTGGCTTTCTAGTGGTTTTTATTGGAGATAAGAGTCTCACGGCCTTTCCTGCCCGGGTTGGCTTTGAACCATGCTCCTCAGATCTCAACCTCCTGAGTAGCTAGGATTCCAGGTGTGAGCAGTTTAGACTTTTTTGTTCTTGTTGTTCCACTCAACTGCCTGTTGCTAATTGTGTGCTCAATCATTTTCAGCGAATTTTAATTTACCTTTTCAGTTCATACATTCAGTATGAAAATTATATCTTTATTTTGACTCTTTACTTTCCATTGACTGTATTAATGAATTAACACCAACTTAATTGAACTCCATGCCCATGCATCTCCATAGCTGCAGGGCCGCTGACACTAATGTATTAATGCCGAAACTTAAAACACACCTTTACAGAATGGCCTCACCCCGCTCCATGTCGCTGCTCACTATGACAACCAGAAGGTGGCGCTGCTGCTCCTGGAGAAGGGTGCTTTCCCCCATGCCACTGCCAAGGTGAGCACCACAGCAGATATTAACTACATGCCAACCCTAACTCCAACCATCACTGTAGCTCTTGGTATTGACATCTCTTTTTATTGTTTTGTTTCTACTAGCTGCTTCTACCAAACTTTTTAAAGGATTTTAGAGTCAGCAGATATTCAGAGGGTGGTCTTTTAAGCCATGGAAATGAATGAATCTGATTGCCAATATTTAACGTTGTAGATACGAATATCTAAGTTTGGAGGGATGAATTATGATGGAAGCATTGTGGGTTTCACTTTCTATCCTGTAACACAGAATGCTATTCATTCTGCTATATGAAAGACTCCTGTTCCTTTTGTCTTTAATTTTTTTTTCACTTGTGCGAACTGCAGTGTGGATTTTTAAGTCCCTACATGAGTTGGGTTGTGTATCTAGCATCTACTTCCTAAAGAACTCTTAATCATGCCTTTTGGTAGGTCATTTCCCACCGTTTGACTTGCTCTTTTGAAATGTATATGAACATGTAAATGAATGTCACACAACAGAAGTTATCATCACAGCTTTCATTTGTTCACTAATATATTTTGAGAACAATTGTGGTGTGTGTGTGTGTGTGTGTGTGTGTGTGTGTAAGTCCTTGGGCCTAATATTCTTCCTTAGCTTTTTCTCTTGAGGTTGGCACACTACCACTTGAGTCGCACCTCCATTTCCACTTTTTTTTTTAACTGGGTAATTGAAAATAAACATCTTGGGGACTTATCTGCCTAGACTGGATCCAAACCTCAATCAATCAAATCTCAGCCTCCTGAGTAGCTGGTATTTTACAGGCATGTATCCCAGAAGCCACTGGCACCTGGCAAGAACATTTACAAAAAGAAATAGTATTTGTTGTGATGAGAAAATATCCATATTCTATTAGATGAAGTGGTAAAAAACGAACAGCATATATGTGCCAAACACTATGCTCTGCATATATATCCCATATCTCATTTAGTCCTGTGCAAAATCTGATGAGATTGGTATTGCAATGTTCTCATTTTGCAAACAAGAAAGTGAGATTTAAGTAGATGTATTTCTTAAATAAATTTCAGAGTTACTGTTAGCTTCCGAACTTTGGAGCTGACATTTTCAACCTCCAGGTGTATTGCATCCTGACACAATGGACTTCTAATTTCTTTAATAGGATACGTACACTATTTAATTGTATATATATATATATATTTAAATGGAATATTCCATATGAAGCATATTCTGTGTAGTATCATACCTTTTGTATGTAACCAAGCTTGATATTATGAAGAATTATAAATATATGTACATTTGTACACATACATACATGCACATAGACCATTTTTATTCATTATAATTTTCTCTCCTTTAACACACAGTCCTTTGATCTTTAGAATCTCTCACATCTTTTTTTTTCTGTCAATTATCCAGAACATTCTCTTAGACTTTATTTTAAGTCAGGGAGAATGAGGTAAGTTTTAGGTATTTAGTTAAAAACACTTTTACTCTATGGGGTAAAGGACTCTTCAGATCTTGCAGATTACAGACCAATAACCCCTTTTCATTTCCCAGATCAACACCACCACATTAATGATGTATTCCTGTCTCCAACCATATGAGTCTGATTAACAAATACCCAGATAGCTTACCTAACCTTGGTAGATAAGATGGGAGGAATGGGGAAAGTTGGTACAGAAATTAAACAAAGAAACAACAAACAAGCTAGGTTCCAGTGGCTCACACCTGTAATCTTAGCTATGCAGGAGACTGAGATCTGAGGATCGTGGTTCAAAGCCAGACTGGGCAAGAAAGTCTTTTATCTCCAATTAATCACTGGAAAACTGGAAGTGGCACTGTGGCTCGAAGTGGTAGAGCGCTAGCCTTGAACAAAAGAGTGCAGGGACAGCACCCAGGCCCCAAGTTCAAGCCCTGCTACTGACAAAAAAAACAGCCCAAAACATGATAGCAAAAACTTGTAAGGTCCACAAAAGTCTATGTACCCTTATTCAACTAAACTCACATACTCAAGTGAAATATTCTCCAGCATCTAGAGCATCACCTAGAGAACTGCTAAGCTTGCTTCAGAAGCTAGAAGACAAACATTTGTTACAAATAAATAGAAATATGTTAATTTTTTGTTCAAGAAGTGGGAACAGGGTATAGTATAAGACCATGGAAGACTGACATTTGAGAGTGCATAGAGACATTTAAATTCTCACAATCTCACAACTACATTTTAGTGTTTTTCTTTTTCTCCTCCCCCTCCTCCTCCTCTTCCTCCACCTTCTTCTCCCTTCCTTTGCACATTTTGCAGTTAGATTTAAGGAGGTGGCAGGATCTCAGAATATCTCTTATTGTGGTCTCACCAGAAGCAGCAAATCGACGTCCTGTTAACACCATTGTGACAAAGCCACTGTTTTTTTACTTCTGTCTCACGCAGTGCTCTTGAAAAAATCCACCTGATTTGATAAGGGAAAGAAAACGATGTATGCTCCAGACTAACACTAGTTCCAATGATTTCCTTTTTCATTTTGTTTCCATTTAAGTGTAGAGTGTACTACTTGGCTCTTGTCAGCAGTGTATGAGAGACAATAACCTCATGTTATGAGCAGCAGGTTGTGGGAAGAAGAGGATCTCAGATTTACATTGACCAAGGGGTTACTAGAAGCTTGATTTAAAAAATATTTTTTTTGTTTGAAGACAGCTATTTAAATTCAGTTCTGACACTCTCACCTTTGTATTTCTACAACTGCCTGGCTTAACATTTATTGCTCAAAGTACAATCCCATCAGAAGCATATTAGTAGTAAGATAGTAATAAACACATAGAAAGAATTCCAGTTTATTATGTGTTACTAGAACAACATCTAAAATAGAGCCTGCAGTACTGGATCCCACAATTCAACAGCGATGTGACACACGATCTAGTCAGCTCAGGATAGGTTGTTTTTAGTGGAGAGAGGCACAGAAATGGAACTTCGGTCTAGAAGAGTTGAAGAAATAGGAAATGGAATCTGGAAAAGAGAAGACTAGACAGGAAGATGTGAAATCCACCCTCAGGTACATCTTAAAGGACTGTGAAGTAGAAGAAAGCCTGCCTTATTTTCTATTACTGTTTAGGAAAGAACCAGTATTATAAGGAGACTTCAGCTTTGGGCTCTTTGTACCTGTAACTAACTGACTCATGGTCTGATGGGACACTCTTTGGTGAAGATGGTGAATGGTTGAATGGAAACTTTTGATTAAGTGAGACTCTGGATTAACTATCACCTTGTTTTTTTTTTCCTTTTCTGATGATTATACTTGTATGGTTTCTTTATGTATACTTATATATTTATTATTATAAATACATATTTATGCATATCAGCAATTGTTAAGCATTCTGTCTGTCTGTCTGTCTGTATGCTCTCATTCTTGTGTTAGAATGGTTACACACCTTTACACATCGCTGCCAAGAAGAATCAGATGCAGATCGCATCCACACTCCTGAATTACGGAGCCGAGACCAACATTGTGACGAAGCAGGGAGTCACTCCACTCCACCTGGCCTCCCAGGAGGGCCATGCAGACATGGTCACTTTGCTTCTGGACAAGGGAGCTAACATCCACATGTCAACCAAGGTATTGGGTTCTAGCCTCTGGCTGCAACCAAGAATCTTTCAGGGGATGGTGAACAGAAAACAATCCAGTATAACTTGGAACAAAAAGAAAAGGACACAGGGATGTAGCCTGTTCCTCAAAGATGGGAAGAGAGGCAAGATGTAGAAGGATTCAGAACACCATGAGAAGCAAGGTAGTTGCTCTTCTCTACCAGGATGGGCTATATTTTTGCATCTTGATTTTTCTCTGCACTTTCAAATCCTTCCTTCCTTCCTTCCTTCCTTCCTTCCTTCCTTCCTTCCTTCCTTCCTTCCTTCCTTTCTTTCTCTCTCTCTCTTTCTTTCTTTCTTTCTTTCTTTCTTTTTCTTTCTCTCTGTCTCTGTCTTTCTTTCCCTTCCCTTCCCTTCCCTTCCCTTCCCTTCCCTTCCCTTCCCTTCCCTTCCCTTCCCTTCCCTTCCCTTCCCTTTCCTTTCCTTCTTTCTCTCATACAAGATTGAGAGTTTGCTCATTGGCTGGCACTCTACCAACTGAGCCATGCCTCCATCCCTTCAACCACTTCTTTTGTTAGATTCGTTTTCTCAGTTTCATCAAGTGACATGAGGGTCAGGAGAGCCTACTCCACAGGTCTCATGAGCAAGCGCCCCTGTCAGCCCAGACAGCTCTCATTTCTGCTGGTCTGGATTCCAGATTCAAGAGGCCTGTGTTCAACAGGGTTAAAGTTGAATGTAAATTGGAAGTGAGGATGTGAAGTTTTTCCAAGCACAGATATCTACCTCAGAATATAGCTACAAGATGCATAGGAAGAGGAGGAAGGTATTTAATAATAATAAGGATATGAATACCCTATAATCTAAAATATAAACTCTATAAAGGCAGGAACTTAAGTAGGAAAATCGAGGGGATGGATTAGGAGAAATGAGAATATTGATGGAAGGGGCAACATTGATCAAGGTGTATTATACTCACAAACTAACATGTTGAATTAGAACTCCTTTGTAAATTTACTTAAGGATATTTTTTTTCTGGTCCTGGATGTGAACTCAGGGCCTTGGCACTGTCTCTGAGTTTTACTAGTCAAGGCAAGTGCTCTATCACTTGAACCACAACTCCATTTCTGGCCTTTTGGTAGTTTGTTGGAGATAAGAGTCTTACAGACTTTCCTGCTTGGGGTTAGTTTTGAATGATAACTCTCAGTGTCCTGAGTAGGTATGTTTATAGGTGTGAGCCACCACTACCCAGCTAAATCTTTACATGCCAATTTTGTTGGATGAGAGCTATTTTTGTATATTGAGATTTCTATATGTGGCATTGACTGAATAAACTATTCTATCTCCTATTTGCTCCCCCCATTTTTTATTTATTCATAACTGTACTTTAATTGTATATTTAAATAAATCCAATGCACATATACCAAATATTTTTACATAAAACCACCCAGTTTATATATACTCCTAAACCTGTGAAAGTTACTTTTTAAAATTTAGCATCTAGAGGAAACCCTCACAAAACCCCCACAAAAATAGGTACACTCTAGAGGCTGGAGAAAATTATTCTGAACTCATTTCTTGTAACATGATATTGATAGAAAATACAAATTATTGCTAAGGTTTTAATATTATTGCAGTAATATTTGTTTGGTAACTTATTTACAGAGACAAAGAGATTCAGCAAGAGGCAGATGCAGGTTTGAAATGAATGCTGTTTCAAATCTTATTAGCTGAGTTATTTTAAAAACTCGCATCATAGATGCCCAATATAGAAAATAGAAAATATAATTTGCTGAAGGTGTTAGTTAACTCAGAGAATAAGTCTCCGATCAAAACAAAGTAAGATAAAACAAAAGCCTTCACTTCAAGAGTTTGTCTCAGCTAGGAAAAGATGCAGTTTCTTGGCAGAGGAGATGTTTTTCAGGGTATATAGTATAATTGAGAAGTGGAGGTATGGCTCAGGGAATAGGATGTCAAGCAAGCAAGCTACTGAGCAAGCATGAGACCCTGAGTTCGAAACCCAAGTGTGGGAAAAACAGAAACCAAACCCCAAAGGCGGATGGTGTAGATTTTCCTCTTTGATTGTCCCCTCTGTTTGCACTTTCTCCACAGAGTGGCCTCACATCCTTACACCTTGCAGCCCAAGAAGATAAAGTCAATGTCGCTGACATTCTTACCAAGCACGGGGCCGACCAAGATGCTCATACAAAGGTAAAGCCCATTACTGTCGAGGCTGCAACAAGTTCCAACCTGGATGCTTCCCAAATGCTCACATTAGCCCAGATTAGCCCAGGTCCAGGACACCCATTCTCAACAGTCCATTGGAAATGATGTCATTCCTCTTGCTAACAAATTTATCACAGGTCCCTGGGTTTGCTGGTCTCAAATCCACCTGGAGAGTGCGGTGTCAGGATACCAAATAGAACACTGATTTTGCAGGGTGAAGTCCATCCTCTCCCTCACTGAGTTGGCTGGTCCTTTGTCTTTGTTTTTCCTTTCTGTGCTTTCTTTTCTCCATGACCTTGTTCTGGAAGAAGCACTTTCCTTTCTGAGCCATGATTCAAGCCCAGTGTGTGTGTGTGTGTGTGTGTGTGTGTGTGTGTGTGTGTGTGTGTGTGTGTGTGTGTGTGTGTGTGTGTGTGTGTGTGTGTGTGTGTGTGTGTGTGTGTGTGTGTGTGTGTGTGTGTGTGTGTGTGTGTGTGTGCCAGTGCTATGCTCTGAATTCAAGACCTCAAGCCTTCACTTGGCTTTTTCATTCAAGGGTATTGCTCTACTCCTTGAGCCATACCTCCACCTCCAGCTTTTTGCTGGCTAATTGGAGATAAGAGTCTCATAGACTTTCCTGCCTGCCCAGGCTGGCTTCAAACCGTGATCCTCAGATCTCAGCCTCCTGAGTAGCTAGGATTATAGGTGTGAGCCATCAGCAGCTCACCAAACCCAATCCTTAAGCCTGTCTTAGTGGTACCTTTCCAGGGTCTCTTCCTGAGTCATTCTACTCTGTTTTCAAATAGTCACCCCTGTGCTTTTCTCTTGATTCTTTGCAAAGTAACTTATCTATATCTTAGGACTCCCTGGCTGATATAAAGTTCTATGTGCTTGGGGATCTGTCCTTATCTATATTTGTATTGAATAGATGCATATATCATCTGTGAAACTGTACAATCAACTTGGATTCCTTCTGAAATATTCCAGACAGAATTGCTCTCCCTTTGGCTATTAGCCATTTCAAAAATAATGCATTGAGTTTGTGATCTATTTATTATTATTATTAACCTGTTTATTATTTACAGCTTGGTTACACTCCTTTAATTGTGGCCTGTCACTATGGCAATGTGAAGATGGTCAACTTTCTTCTGAAACAGGGGGCAAATGTGAATGCAAAAACCAAGGTACAATTTCTTATGTTCATTTTCCTTTTTTTCCAAGCAGACATACAGCCATATGAATGCTTCACAGGCTACAAGTCCCCCCCCCACCCCAAAGCCTTTTCTTTTTTTGGTTGTTGTTGTTCTAAAGTGATTTTGAAAAAAAGCAACGTTTGGGACTTTTCATTCTAAGAACCTTCCACATCCATGTAGGTTAGTGGCTGAACTGCTTCATTATAAAGTTCAAGTAGCTGACATCGATTTAACAATTTACTGTAAGATATAATGGCATATGGGGCCAGATCCAGAAGTTCTCAAGGAGAATGGAGAGCTGACTTGATCCCAACAGTTTTTCCCAGTACACTGAAATGATCTGCTTCAGCAAAGCAAGTTCGGAACATAACCTCCCAGCTCAGTGTACCCAGATTAGTTCAAGTTGAAGAGATATGCATGCTCTATCTACTCCTATTAACATACACTGTAACTTGGAGACTCCCAGTTCTTTGATCCAAAGAAATATATGGTATGCTCTGTTTTCAAACTCACAAATCAGGAATTCCTAGTTCTACTCGGGCTGATTGCTGTAACTTATTGAGCACATTCAGAGGTTTTCAAAAACATCACTCAAAATGCTAATAAGGCTTGGCACTGATGGTTCATGATTATCATTTGCTACTTGGGAGGCTGAGATCTGAGCATCAAAGTTCAAAGCCAGCCTGGACAGAGAATCTCAGAGACTCTTATCTCCAATTAACCAGCTAAAAGTTAGAAGTGGGGGTGTGTCTCAAGTGGTAGAGTGCTAGCTTTGAGTGAAAAAGCTTCAGACGCAGCCCCAAGACCCTGAGTTCAAGTCCCAGCACTGGAATAGAAAAAAAAAAGTACGAAAACGAACACAAAATTTCACTGTTAGATTTACGGTGAACAAGCAGTGGATATTATACTATCCACAGCCCTTAAATCAGCAATGAAAAACTAGCTTACCCTACAAGTTTTCTAGGAAAGAAATTGCATGTATAATGTCCTTTCCCATTTTTAAATCTCCATGGCATTCTCATGTTTAATGCTAATTGGTGAGAAAAATATACCTAAGGGTTAGAATCATTTGGAGTCTGCTTCTCTTGTGTTTCGTAAGCGAGGCTTTTGCTTTGTTTAGCACAGCAGAAGGTGTGAGGGAGGGCCTGCTGCTGAGCGTTGGGTTGCTGGGAAAATGGGGCTCCGAATAAACAAAACATCTTTTGATGGTTTTGTTGTCAGTAAGACTAGGAAATGGGAAACGAAGGCTAACCTACTTTCTTTCTCCCCGGGCCTATCAACCACAGAACGGCTACACACCTTTGCACCAGGCTGCCCAGCAAGGCCACACGCACATCATCAATGTCCTGCTCCAGCATGGCGCCAAGCCCAATGCCACCACCGCGGTAAGCAGAGCCTCCCTGCCAGCCTCTCTTTCTTCCTCTCTTGCATCGGTGGCTTCTTGTCTGAGCTAAGTTCTCATCCAGGCTCCTTAAGTAACCTCCTGGACTGTGGAAAGCCCCAGATTTCTGGCAAACCAGTGTGACTTCCCAGGACTGTTAGCCCAGGAAGGGACTCACCATTTGGCAAGGTTCAAGTTGGCTCTCAGGAGAGTGGGGGGGGGGGGCTCTGTGCTCAGCATTCTGGGAGTTCTCTGCTTACAGCTGGCTCTCAGATGTGAGCACAGACGCTCCCCTCCTTCTCTGCTTTCTTAAGGGAGCCCCAAGTCGGAGCTGCTGCTTCTGCTGCTGCTGCTGCTGCTGGCTCAGACAAAGCTCATTGGGATGTGGAGCCATTGAAATGTAAACTAAGTGGTGTAATTAAACAAACCCGGGGATCCCACGCTCTAGGCCTGGGCTGGAGGCTGCTTGAATTGCTTGCTTGTGTTATTTGCCTGCATACTGAGCTCTTGCACAGCTGTAGTCCAATCTGTTACCCTGTCCTATGCTGAGGGGTTGGGGGGGGCTCTGAGCTGACCTCACTGACCCCTGGTGAGGAGTAAGGGTACTGGTATTCCCCCAGTACTTTGGGGAGCAGGGAGCAGGGAATATCATCCTCAGGGCCGGAGGTACTTTCCTAAAGCTTAGTAGAGCATTTGCAGAAGATGTGTGACCACCTTAGGGGTTAAAGCATCAAGTGCTTCTTATTAAAAAAGAGCAGGCAGATGCAAGCTTGTTGTGTTACCATGGTGACCCGGGCTATAGTCTAAAGAAGTTACAAAGACAGATTTAGATGTAATGGTAAAAACTAGTGATTTTCCCCGAGCTGTGCCTTGTTTTGGAAGGAAATGCTGGCTCACGCCGCTGCTCGGGTGATCTCATTGGCTCCCCATCACAGTCCTCCCTCTCGGGTCTCACTCTCCTTTTCCCTCTCTCCTCTCTCTCTCTCTCTCTTCAGAATGGTAACACCGCCTTGGCGATTGCAAAGCGCCTGGGCTACATCTCTGTGGTCGATACTCTGAAGGTGGTTACTGAAGAGGTGACCACCACCACCACGGTGAGTACCAGCCACCGGCCGGCCTTGCTCCCGCCCTCTGGATTATCCAGCCACATGCTTTTCCAGTCACACTCTGCAGAGCTTTTAGAACTGAACAACTTCTTCTTCTTCTTCTTCTTCTGCTTCTGCTTCTGCTTCTGCTTCTGCTTCTGCTTCTGCTTCTTCTTCTTCTGCTTCTTCTTCTTCTTCTTCTTCTTCTTCTTCTTCTTCTTCTTCTTCTTCTTCTTCTTCTTCTTCTTCTTCTTCTTCTTCTTCTTCTTCTCCTTCTCCTCCTCCTCCTCCTCCTCCTCCTCCTCCTCCTCCTCCTCCTCCTCCTCCTCCTCCTCCCCCTCCTCCTCCTCCTCCTCCCCCTCCTCTTCCTCCCCCTCCTCCTCCTCCTCCTCCCCCTCCTCCTCCTCCTCCTCCTCCTTCTTTCTCCTTCTCCTTCTCCTTCTCCTTCCCCTTCCCTTTCCCCTTCCCCTTCCTCTTCCTCTTCTGGATGTTGGTGAATGTATTGCAGAATCTACACAGAAGTATTCAGATGCAAACACCTAACACAATGAAAACAGGGGTTTGGACTTCTTTTCTTCAAGGGGATTCAGTGCAAAACGTGGGAAACATAGTTTTATAATTGTAGCAAAGTACCTTTTTTTCCCCTGTGACATTTCCCCCCTCTGGCACCTGTGCACTTTTTCTCTAGTTGTATGTGGCACTTACTGCTGTCAGAATGATACCAAAGGCCGCAGAGGACTCAGCTTGGGCCTGGGGAATGAAGGAGCCTCTAGAAAGACGCCAGTCTTCTTGATTACATTGCTCCCTGGCTGTGTCAAATATACTCTATAAAGAGTGACAATTTATCCTTACTTGTATTTCTGACTATTAGTTCTTATTCAAAAAGACAGCTCATGAGCTTAGGAGGTAAACTGGCTATACCATGAAAGAATATGTATTTAAAGTCTTTGATTTTTATTGTTTAGTACAACTCCTGGTTCTTTAAGAGAGAGCAGTGATGGCCAGTGGCCTTTGCCACAGAAAGCCTGAGAGAGTGAAGGGCCTGACAATCCCATTGAATCTTAATGCTCTCCAACCATTCAGCTGGAGTAAGGCCTGCAGAGGCCATTAAGAGGGGGCTCCTAGCAGGAAGGTGGAAATGCTATTACATTTGTGTTTCTTGGGCTGATCAGCTTTTAAAATCCAGCACACAATCAATAAAGAATCAGTTGTTAACTCATCTCTGTCGAACAGAGAATCAGAGCAGCCAACAAACATTAGATGTTCTGTAGAGAGACAATAGAACCATAAATCAAGAAATGAAGAATTCTGAAGAAGTTTCTCGTACATACTCCAAGCCTGAGAGAAGTTTTGGAATGTTTCACTCCTTGGATAGATGGGAGAGGAAAGAAAGAAATTGCATTATCTAGGCTGACAGCAAGTCCCCTTGACATGTATTGAAGTAGATGGAATACAGTTGGCTTAATGGTGAGGTTTAAATAAAGTGTAGCATGATTTATTAATGAGCTGCAAGACCCAGGCAGAGTTTTTAGATGAGAGAGAATATTAAAACCTTTCACCAGCAGACTCCAGTGTTTTGCAAAATTTAAAATATAGCATTAATAAATTGCACATGAAAAACTCAATCTTATCCCTGTCTTGGAGTATATTTGTGTTTTGCTTTATGAGGCTGGATTTTTTTTTTTTTTTTTTTTGGTCATGGGGCTTGAACTCAGGGCCTGGGCACTATCCCTGAGCCTCTTTGTTCTCAAGGCTAGCACTCTGCCACTTGAGCCACAATGCCACTTCTGGTTTCTGAGTGGTTAATTGGAGATAAGGGTCTCCTGGGGACTTTTCTGCTAGTGCTGGCTTTGAACTGCAGTGCTCATATCTCAGCCTGCTGAGTAGCTAGGGTTACAGGCATGAGCCAAGCTAGCTGAATCTTAATTGCTTTTTCTTACTAGAAGATTTATAAAATTTGTTAGTCCAGAAAATTCTTCATATTAATAGTCTGTACACCTATGCCTTTTTTTGGCATTACTAAAACCATGTTTATATCACAAATAAATGAAGTAGCAAGATTGGCCAAGCAACCAAGTACATCTGTGGTTAGAAAGTGTTTTTCTTTTCCTTCCTTCCTTCCTTCCTTCCTTCCTTCCTTCCTTCCTTCCTTCCTTCCTTCCTTCCTTCCTTCCTTCCTTCCTTCTTTCTTTCTTTCTTTCTTTCTTTCTTTCTTTCTTTCTTTCTTTCTTTCTTTCTTTCTTTCTTTCTTTCTTTCTTTCTTTCTTTCTTTCTTTCTTTCTTTTTCTTAGGTCCTGAGGCTTGGCCTGTGCACTGTTCCTGAGCCTCTGTGCTCAAGGCAAGCACTATACCACTTCAGCCACAGCGCCACTTCTAGCTTTTTCTAAGTAGTTTATTTGAGATAAGAGTCTCATGAACTTTTCTGCGGGGCTGGCTTCCAACTGTGATCCTCAGATCTTAGCCTGCTGAGTAGCCAGTATTAGAGGCATGAGCTTCTGGTACCTGGCTACCCTGATCTTTTTTGCTCAAGGCTAGTGTTTTACCACTTGAGCCACAGCTCCACTTCTGGCTTTCATTGTTATTGTTTTATTTTGGCTTGGTGTTTTTGGTGGTTCGTTGGAGTTAAGAGTCTCTTGAACTTTCCTGCCTGGGGTTGGCTTTGAACCATGATCCTCAGTTCTCAGCCTCCTGAGGAAGTCATTTGTTGTTATTAGCTTTATGACTTTTTCCATGCTGTTGCAATCAAGTGTGCATCTTGTCATTAATTTACCGCTAGATGTCAAACTGTACCTCTCTTGCTATCTTGAACCTGCTTTCATTCATTTTATCATCTGATTCATTCTTTTATTATTTATTGGAGATCAAAATAGATGCTGCATGCTAAAGAGCCACAGGTGCACTGATACAGCATGCCCTCTTCCAACAAGTAGCTTCACAGTTTTGCTCCAACAGACATAAATTTTAACTAAGATCAGTAACACCATAGAATGACATGTGTGGTTTATAGCTATTATTGAGAGAAAATGACTTTAAACATAAAGATCTGGAAGCAAAAAAATACTTTCTTTCATCTCTCTCTCTCTCTCTCTCTCTCTCTCTCTCTCTCTCTCTCTCTCTCACACACACACACACACACACACACACAGACAGACACATAATACTCACATGTGTATGTGTGAGGGAGTGAGTTTTACTAGGGTTTGAACTCAGGGCCTGGGCACTGTCCAGTAGTTGTTTTATTTTTTTTCTCTCAAGGCTGGTACTTCTCCACTTGAGCCACAGTGCCACTTCCAGCTTTTCTGCTGGTTAATTAGAGATAAGTTTCTCATTGCCTGGACTGGTTTTGAACTTGGATCCTCAAATCTCAGTTTTGAGTAGTTAGGATTACAGACATGAGCCATCAGTGTCCATTGCCCAGAACATATTCTAATAGCCACCTTTAAGCCAGTCCTCAGATACTGTGTTGGAAATTGAGCACACCTGATATGTGTGGAGAGGTCACATCTCCAGAACATTTAGCTAAAGGGGAAATCATAATTTCTCTTTGAATACTCTGAGTTGTGGCTTTTATAGTTGCTCCCACATAGCTATTATTTTTCATACTTGCTTTCTGAGCATTATTCCTCCTTCCCAAAAGGCGAAAACAAAACAAAACAACAATAACAAAAAACCCTATTCTCAGAATTCAAGTTGCTAGGTAAAAAGCTATTAAACCAAATATAAATCCTTGCAGTATTTCTGCATTCTGCTAAAACAACGCAGTCATCATTCACATTAGCTAAGCAAATACTTTATCTGAATGGATACTGTTACTGGTTATATCTTTTGGTGCTGTTTTTTCTTTACTCTCCATTTCTCTGAACTGATTTCTCATGGAATTATGAGTAACTATTTTGCAATGTGGAATTTGGAGCTAAAACTTGATATGTAAAGTTATTCTTTAGTGAAATCGTCTTACATTATATTTGGTTTTTTTGGGGGGAAGGGAAAGGAGAGTTTCCAATCATTCTTTTCCCATTACAATTAACATTTATTATAACCATTAATATTCACATGGCACATGGCTGGGTGCCAGTGGCTTATGCTTATAATCATAGTTACTCAGCAGGCTGAGATCTGAAGATCATGATCAAAACCAGTGAAGCAGAAAGATCCATGGGACTCTTATCTCCAATTAAAAGCCAGAAGTGGGAGCTTCAGTAGTGCGTTTAGCACGTGGTACTTATAAAAGCCAGAAGTGGAGACCTGGCTTAAATGGTAGAATGACAGCCTTAAGTGTAAAAGCTAGAACACACTCATGGAGAGCAATTATAAGATTCAGATTTGAGTTGTAGGACCCAAAACCCTTGTTCTATCTATTCCCACATAACCAAACTTGGGTTTGCTGAAAAAGTAACTTCATAGCCGGGCGCTGGTGGCTCACGCCTGTAATCCTAGCTACTCAGGAGGCTGAGATCTGAGGATCGTGGTTCAAAGCCAGCCCGGGCAGGAAAGACCGAGATACTCCTATCTCCAATAAACCACCAGAAAACCGGAAGTGGCGCTGTAGCTCAAGTGGTAGAGCGCTCGCCTTGAGCTGAAGAGCTGAGGGACAGCGTCCAGGCCCAGAGTTCAAGCCCCACAACCACCACCAACAACAACAAAAAGTAACTTCATAAGAATTTTGTGCAAGAAGTATTTCTACTCAATTTTCAAAAAAAAAAACCTCCCACAAAACAGTACCCTTCATTGATTTTGGTGGGAATGTCATATCATAAATCAATAACATTTCCTAAAGTCTGTGGATTCATCAGCAAATAATTTACAACTATTAAGCGATGACAGGAGATGCTTCTGAAAGATCAAATCAAATCAGATGGTTTTACCATTCCAATTGTGGTAGATGAATTATAGCTGTTACACAATGACAGTTTTCCATCACTTGGATTCATAGCAGGGTTATTTGAGTAGTCATGTGCATTTTCTTTGATCAAAGAAATTTTACTTTGATTTCCTTCCTTCCAGACTTCTTTACCCCAAAGCATGAATAAAGTCATTGTAAGAGAGCACAGAAAGGCAGTAGTGCATAAAGGAAACATTGCTGCTGCAGAAATTTCTGAGACATTTTGGAATCATGATTTGTTTTTCCTTAACCTTTGCTTTTCTAATTTTACTTTGAAATGCACAGTGGGGAAGATGAGACAATTTTCTATTCTCCCATGGATACAATCACTACATATTTGCCAGAAGGACTCAGAGTAAAGGGGACACATTTCTGGCAGCAGCAGTCAGCAAACCCAATCAACTAAGGTTGATTGGAAAAACTATGAGATATGACTCATCCCTCCACTTGTCCATCAGCCAGCATCAATTATTTACCTTATCTATAAAATTTTAAACTCATCATATTTTATGTTGCATATAATCACTGGTAAGTAGAGCATAAACTAGTTAACTAACTACTAAAATAAGAATCAGTATCAACAATCACACACATGTATATGCTTATGAATATGCTTATTTATATATGGTTGCTTATCTGTATATATATTCATATATATGATTATATATAATGATGTTATTATACATAATATGATATATAATAATCATTTTATATACAATATTATATAATATATGCAATATTATTTACAGTATGATTATTATATATAATCATATATGAACATATATGGTTATTTAAATATTAAGGAAATTTATTACCAATCAACTGAGTTGCTATGGCTCACATCTGGGGTTCTAGCTACTCAGAAAGTAGAGATTGTGAGGATCAAGGTCCAAGCTAGCTCTGACAAAAATTTAACAAGACCCCATCTCAGCCAACAAGCTGAGAGGGCATGGTGATAAATCAGTAGAGTACAAGTGAAGCCTAGGTAGGAAAATGGTAAGCTAAGTAATTAACCTTTAGCTAGAAATGTGAGATCCTATCGGGAAAAATAAATAAAGCTAACAGAACCATGGTCTAAGTCCTGAGTTTAAATCCAAGTACTACCCCTCTCCAAAGAAACAGAGTAGAGTTTTAAGCTGAGTTTTGACTGTTTTTCTTTTGTTTGCTTGTTTTTACTTGCTTTGTATTTCTGGGGATGACAGGTATGCACCACTGTACCTAGCCATTGAGCTTCCCCCTTGGGTGAGCAAACAGGTGCATGCTGCCACACAAGCCATTGTTGAGATGGACTCTCATGAATTCTAATGCTTTCCCAAACACCTCTTCCAAACGAGCTAAAATTAAAGACTTGAGCCACCAGGTCTGATTTATCCTGCACATTTTCTTAGAGTCATTGTCCTGAGCTTAGAACTTCTGTAAACATCTTACATATATTTTCTAAATCTGCTAAAATTATCTCAACTCACAACTAATTAAATTAGTTACTAAATGACTTACTTTTATTGTAACCAGATAGATTATTACACTAATTTGTTAAGTTTGTTCATTCAACAAATATGTATGTACCTCTTATTCTTCTCTAACGTTTTAGCTGCTTACTTTTGTCTTTTCTGTAACTTTTATTTTTCTTTCTTTCTTTTCTCTCTCTCTCTCTTTCTTTCCTTTTTTTTTCTTTGTCAGTCATAGGGCTTGAACTCAGGGCCTGAGCTCTTTCATTCCAGGCTAGTGCTCTACCACTCTGAGCCACAATGTCACTTCTAGTTTTCCATCTTGAAGCAGACTCTGTGAGATTGTTTAAACATCACAAGAAATATTTAGGCAAGCTGAATTTATTACCCTGGGTCTCAAGTGTGCCTTCATCTGCATATCATAAATCTTTCTTTGTTTCTTTCTAGTCTTTCAACTAAGATTCTCTTCAAAAAAACAAACATTTAGTAATTTTGTAATTTTTTTCCAGTCCTTTAATTCCAGGGCCTGAATTCAGGGACCAGTTGCTGTCCTTGAGCTATTTACCCACGGGTATCACTCTACCACTTAAAGCACAGCTCCATTTCTAGCTTTTTTGGTATTAGAGATAAGAGCCTCACAGACTTTCCTGACTGGACTGGCTTTGAATCTCGATTTTCTGATCTCAGCTTCCTGAGAAGCTAGGATTTCCAGGCATGAGCCACCAGCTTCTGGATGTTTTGTAAAATTTTAAATGTACTTATGCATAGTTTCACATAATCAATTTCTTAGTCTAGATCTGAGAATTGTCTACTGTTTCAGGTTTGTGGAAGGAATCTTACTCTAAAATAGCTCCTGTTCTTATGTGGGAAGCGATAAATAGATCAGACACACTCAGTGCATGTGACCTGGTTTGTATGATATCCTAACAAGATCATAGTAGACAAATAGAGTTGAAGAAGTAATTTACTAGAGAAGGTCAGAAATTGTTTATCCAAGGATATCATTGCCTAATGATATAAGAAAAGAGGGAAATAAAGGTTTCTGGTAGGGGAAAGAATATGTGAGAAAACCTGAGACTTTAGAGAATATGATTAGCCTGTCAGTATCACGAGTCATCCAACACAGGGGCAGTATGAACTGAAAGGTGAAACCTCCCTTTCTAGTTTGGGCAGTTTGTGGTCATAGGACAAAGGACACATTCCAAGAGGTAGATAAGGGGCTATCAGGATGTAGTCAGAGATCAAACACACAAATGAATGGTCAGTGATTCTGTCTTTGGCCAAGATCGCTGCACAATGTTAAGCATTCAGAATCTTATGCCCTTGAAGCTTTTGGCTCCCAAATAGGACAAAGCAAACGCACACCCAAAGTTTTCCATATACATCATCAACTCATACCTCCTGCATCCAGTCATAGTTTCCCTGGGTCTTTAGCGTCCCCACACAATGTGTTGTCACTTTTGTGATAGTCATTGCATTGAACAGTACACATCTCTTGAGCTGGTTCCCGGCTACCTTCAGGTATCTCTTAAACATCTCCCCAGTTCACTTAGCCTCTTGAGTCCCATCTGTTCTCTGCTTCAATGAGTTGAGCTTTCAGAGTTAGTTTCAGAGTATTCTTGAGGTCATATGGTCATGTGGTATTTGTCCTTTGGTGCTGGCCTAAACACACACACAGACACACACACACACACACACACACACACACACACACACACACACACACACACACACTATGATGTCTTTGGAGACTAGCATGCTGGCAGTACTCACAATATTTAATAAGTATGAGAGCTAAAAAGTTCAGAGGCGCTTTTAAGATTAATTTCATTTTTGCTTATAATAATGTTAAAATTATGTCAACTGTTTCTTGAATACCAACAGTTGCCAAATATCATTCTTAGAGCTCTGGCAACTATTACATCACGCAGCCTTCATAATATTATGAGGTATTACCAAAATCCTTGTGTTATAAATATGAACATTGAACCCAACAAGGGCTGCAGACTTGCAGGCCTTGTAGCTAACAAATGATGAAATTAGAACTTGAACCTAGGCAGACAGAATGCAGGCCCTGGTGTCTTCACCTTACACAATACATCAGGAATGAGCTGCAGTGCATTGAGCCATAAGGAAGCAAATAAGCAGCACAGTAGAATTGTAGCCCAATGAAATATGGTGGGACCTCTAATCCAGATGAGGTATGTCACATTTTCAGTGGCTCTGATTATTTATAGGTTCTTTCCCAATAGTTTTTTCTTTTAATCAGTTACCTTTGTTCATTGCCTCTTGGCAAGGCTTTTCTGGAATCATCACTTTGTTCGTTTTATGGAAGGCTTGAAAACACCAATCAGCACTTTCAATGTGACTATTAATGGCATTATTAGCAAAGGAATTTATTTTTCATGTGGAAACTCAAAGCAACTAGTCTTCTCTCATACAGCTTCACTAGTGTCCATGATCGTTTGTCATCAGAAAGAATAACTGGATATGCATAGAACAGAGCATGTTTCCAGATTCTATGTATGGATGAGATAGGATACCCAGGGCTGGCTGGCTTATTGCTGCTACTCAAGAATAGAACCATCTCTGAAGTTTTTCCAGCTTGTGTTTGGCTTGCTTTTAAATGGAGCATTAATGGCATTTGTCTTTGCAGACTATAACTGAAAAACACAAGCTCAATGTTCCTGAGACAATGACTGAGGTCCTGGATGTGTCTGATGAAGAGGGTAAGATATCCATTCAATCTTTCGTGCCATCTGTCATCTCAGGGGCAAAACTTCCTTTCCTCTGGGAACCAGGTTGATGCAGGAGATGACAATGCCGTCACATTTTAAATCCCTTTTGTCTCAATATTTCCATTACATGTGTGCTGGGGTGGAGAGGAGGTGGATTCTGATCAGCTTATTTTCTCCTAATATTATCTTTAATATTTAATAAACAATGTGACTAAGGGAAAGAAATTTGACACTGGAGTTGAAGCTGGAAATAGGTACCTAATACTAGAATCATTATTAATATGTATTTTTAATTATGTTCAAAATGTTTTTATTCAAATGCCTTAAAGACCTTAGTGTATTCCTTATATTAGGAAATCTCTTCCTTTTGATCAGTGCAGATGCACAGAGTCTGTATTAAATCCAGAGAAAATATGTAGTAAATAGAGAAAGCATATGCATTAAGTCTAGAGGGAATCTGTACTAAATTCAGAAGAAGTGAGCCTTAGAAAAGACTTAAAAACAGTACAACAACAAATAGTACAAATTCAGCATAAATAAGCTATTCAGTGCCTTATAGTTAGAAAAGATAAAAAGGAGTATTTAAAATAGTCAAATAAGCTTCAGTGGTGCAGCTATTGGTCAAATATGTATGACTGAAAAATTATTGGCATGTGTGTATAGATGAAAACATGCATATTTGATCAATTATTGCCCCCAAAGATGGCTGAGGCCTTAATGTTGATTTCTTCTACTGGAAAATATTGAATGTACTGTTTTTTAACTATCTTTCCACGTGAAATCATAAGGCAACACTTTATATTGAAATGTCTTTATTTGGAACTAATTTGTGACTTATTGGTAATAGACATTGCCTTATCTCAGCCTATATAAGAACTTTTTACAAGAATGAGCAAATGTTGGATCAGTGTATCATTATGAGTATGTTTAATTATATCACCAAAGCCAGCAGTCCAAGTTTTTATTATAATCTTGTGTTTCATTCTTGTATTGGCCAACTAATGTTCAGCATCTCTGTATGCATATCATATATTGTCTTGTGCAATATATGCATGTCATATATTGTCTTTCTCATCTTCACTTCTATATTGAACAGCCATTAAACAGTGTGGGGACCACTTTATTGATGGGGAAGCACTTAGTGACTCAGGTATTTAAGGATCTTGTTGGAGTGAAACCTTTTCCTTTGTTTTTAATATTTTTTGTTAGTGGTAGAAGCAGCTTGCTTAACATTTAAACTTTTGTGTACAATACTAATATTTCTCTTGAAATAGCATGTCTAATATGTTTGGAATTGTCTAAGATTGCATTTGAGGTGTGGATTTTATTAGCCTGTAAGTTTGGGGTCATGGATTGTTTATACTCATGATAATTTTAGCAACTATTATTGAGATTTCTTCACACAATTAGCTCATGCCATAAATATTGTTCCAGAGTAACATTTCATTCTTGGAATATAATTGTAGAGAAAGGTAATACTTTGCTAGCATAAAGTTGTCAATAACTAAGTTATCAGTTTTTAGATAAGATGTAAACTAAGAGTCCTTGAGAACACAGTGTAGTTACTATCATCCTCTTAAATACAGACCTATTAAATTAGAAGCCAAGCATGGTGGAGTACTTCCATCTGTGTGTGGTGCACAAGTGAACATTGGGAAGAAATGGGGAGGAAGCAGACAACTATGGGAAGAGAAAATGTTGGTTAAATATTGAATGTTAGCTATATTGGCTTATTTAATTCCCATGCTGTTTCTGTGTCATAGAATATGGACATTCTCCATCACTTTTTAGTTTGTTCTTGTGGATGCATCATAGGAAAACAAAATCAAATGTTGTCTCTTCGATGGAGTAGTAGAGCAAGGAAAAGAGAGAGGGAATGAGGGGGAGAATGTAAGCTTCTTGACTTGGGGTTCTTGGTTAAGGGCTCTATAATAGAGCTTTATTGTGTGTTAGCATCTTTGCAAGTACCTGCCTGTGTGCTGTGCTCATGTTCAATTTCACGTTCCTCATGTTCAGTTTTACCGATGTACAGGCAGTCATTACAAAAGTGGAATCATATTTTGTAATGGATGCTACCGTCAGCAAATAACTTCCTCCCTCTTCCTATTGTCCCAAGGTGATGACACAATGACCGGGGATGGGGGAGAATACCTGAGGCCCGAAGATCTCAAAGAACTAGGTGATGACTCCCTGCCCAGCAGTCAGTTCCTGGATGGCATGAATTACCTGCGCTACAGCTTGGAGGGGGGACGATCTGACAGGTATCCATCAAACCTTACACGTGAAGCTAGCTAGAAGTGTGTGTGGGTGATGCATTTGTCTGATGACAAACAAGTAGATACGATTATTGAGGACTTCAGGTTGTCCTCTAGTCAGATGGCAGGGGAAGTTTTGTCTTAAGGATTCTGTTACCCAGTGGCACACCCCTACTTTCCGTGAAAATTGTTGTTATGGAGAATAAGAGGAAACAAAGTTAAAAGAAAACTATGGTTAAAATGGGCTTTTTTTTCACTTAAAAAAAAGAACAGAAATCTGTGAAAGTGTAGATACAAGAAGCAATGTGACTCCTTTGTACAACTACTCAAAGAAAATTGAAAAATGACATAGAGAAATTAGCATAAATAATTGATGCATTACAATTTATAAGCAGGAGCAATCTGAGCAAAACCGGGTTGCGCTCCACTTGAGTCGTAAACTCTGAGAGACTCGTATAATATTCTGAAGTGTACAATTGTTATACTGTGGCTGTGTCTGGTGCTTGTTACTCTCAGAGACAAGTAGAATAAGAGTATCCTAGATGAGCTCATGACAAATATGACTGCTAACTTAGGTCAAGTATGTGCTTGTCTGTGGAGTGTAATATTTTTTTCTCATCAATACTCTTTCATGTCTATGGTTATGAATTTGGCTCTTTTGTAAGCTATTTTATGAATAGTCCACATATGAGCAGTTTATGAAACGAACCCCTTAGGCAGTAACGAAGTTTCTATGTGTAATTAGGAAACAGAAGCTCTTGAGCATCCATGTTATCTCCCATACACCCTCTTTTCTCTTTTTTAAAAAGTCTAATGTGGATGTGATGGGTACATTTTAGTGCTAGGCTTTGTGTTAAATATTGGAGGTACCATTACAACTAAATTATGCTTGCTAAGTTCAGGCTCAACACAGGGAAGAGAGGTTTGAACTAATGGAACATACTAAGCCCCTAAAGCTGCAGCGAGGAGTCCAAATCAAGACCAATTGATGAATGAGGATGGACAGAAAAAAATAGGAAGGTTATTTAAAGGTTTAACAGGGTCAAAAACAAATGTTCCTAAAACATTTGGGCAACAGAATAATGAGAAAAGAGGGAAATCATACTGGCATTTTAGAGCAATCCTCTGATAGTGACAGAGATAGAGAATGTACTTTAGGGAAAGACTGTTAAAAGTTGAGAATAATCTATGGCCATCATCTGAGAAGCTACTATAGGGGTCTTAGCTGGGTCATCATGAGAGGGTAGAAAGTCTACCACTGTTGAGAGTAGAGAGAATTTCAGCAATGAAAAATTTGAGAAGGTCAGATTTGGTGATGGATTTTGCATGGTAGCTGAAGAAGAAGGCTAAGCAGATGGTGGGGTTTGGTGGCTTAAAGGATCAGAAGGCAAAAGGAGAAAGGGATGACAGGGCTGCTGCTTTCTATGTTGAGTCCTGATTTATTGATAGATTTGTATCTTAGAGACATGAGATTCTTTTTTGTTGGTCATGGGGCTCGAACCAAGGCCTGCGCACTGTCCCAGTGCTTTTTCTCTCAAGGGTGGCATTCTACCACTTTGGGCCACAATACTCTTTCTGGTTTCCTCATGGTTTATTGGAGATAAGAGTCTCACAGACTTTCCTGCATTTGCTGATTTTGAATTGCAATCCTCAGATCTCAGCCTTCTGAGGAGCTAGGATTGCAGGTATGAGTTACCAGTGCCTGGACTAAGATTCTTAAAGTACTTCAAAGTTCAGAAGAAGGGAGTGTGAATGGCTTCTCACAAACCCCCAATCATCTATGAACAATCATGACTCTCAGGCCAGGAACTTTTATTTTCAGTATGATCTTTATTATGAAGAACAAGTGCATGGCTGAGTCCTTTTCCCTTCTTTCCTAAGTACCTAAGTTTAAAAATAATTTAAAGTATATTTCCTATAAAACAGAGGCAGGTGCTTTGATACCTATACTGAACAGAAATGTACTAGCATGTAGTCAGGGGCCATGAAGCACAGTGTGCTCTCCAGGTTTGCCCATGCATATCTAGGTCACTGTATCCAAGAGGGAATCCAGTGTCTCATTCTCACATTTTTGTTTGTTTTACTTAAACAAATTTTTTGTTTGCTTAGGCACTTCATCTTTTCTGGTAATCATCTTTTCCATTATTATTTTTCTTTTAATTTGGTATGCTCCCAATAGTACCATGCCCAGGTAGGTATTTTATAGCATGAAAACATGAACTTCCTGGATGTGTTCACATTTCCCTGCTCACTGCTTAGCGTGTGTGTGTGTGTGTGTGTGTGTGTGTGTGTGTATGTGTGTGCTGATCGAAGGCACTTATATTCTAGAATTATGGATTTATTATTAAATTTGAATTTTTGTACTCAGTTCAATAACCGGCTGGGTTAGAAGCGATGTCTCTGTTGTTAGACCGCAAGTCAGTTCTGTACACTGCCCAGGTGTGACTTTATTTTGGTTGTCATAGCCCCACCTAGTGGTGGATCAGGCACATGCATGGCTTCTATGCAAAGAACCTGAACAGCCTCAGTGCTGATGGGGGACAGATGTTGGCGCCTAAAATGTGCATAAATTCAGAACAAAAACATGCTCAGATGAGGTCACATTGAATAAACACACAACAAAGTATGATTGCTCTGATTTTACGTCTGTTGCATTACCATTCTCAAATTTAAAATGCTGTGGAAAATTCACTGTAAAGCCTAAATAACAACAGACCACAGAAGCTTCTTCATACATTAAAGCAGACATACTGACATCTTTTGATGTTTGCTTATTGAGTAGGGTCTAGACATCCACGATTTCAGTGTCTAATAAATATCACAGTTAACGACAGTGATACTTTTCAGTGAAGTCTTTAAGTCCATAAGGCAATTGTACATTAGTGGGAAATATACAAATTGAGTCCATAATAAGACATTTCTGAGCCATAATCTTGAATCATTTCAGAAATTTGTGCAGGTATTATTTCTTCATAGAAAAATGATTTCTCTGTTGCAAGAATATTCAAACCATGTTTATTACATCTTAGATTCTGCAAAAACAAATCAAAAAGAGCAATTAGAAACTATAAACATTTTTATATAACCAATTAGCATTTCCAGAAGGAAGTAAATAAAATGAGCTAGAATAAAAATCGATAGGTATAGATTTATAGCTAGGTATAGGTATAGATTTCAACTTATTCATTTTCCTTCCCTCTTCAGATCTCCTCACCTTTCTCTCTGTCTAAATGTCCTCATAATTTTCCTTCTCCTCTCTTTATTTTTGTGCCAGCACTGGGGCTTGAACTGAGGGGATAGATGCTGTCTTTTGGCTTTTTTGCTCAAAACACTCTACTCTTTGAGCCACATTTCCCTTACTGGCTTGTTTTTAGCCAAAAATAGAACCAAAATGGGAATGAGATTCTCATGGACTTTCCTAACAGGGTTGGGCTTTGAACTATGATCCTCAGCTCTCAGTCTCCTGAATAGCTAAGATCACACAGTTCCCAGCATCCTTATTTACCTTAATCAAGGTGATTGAATGCTTTCTGTTTCTTTCTTTTCTTTAATCTCCCACTCTGTGTTTTAAGCTTTTGGACTTCTTTAGAAAGATAAAAGTGTACAACCAGGATGTCTTTACGCATCCAGTTAAAACCAATTAAGATACTCAAGCATCAATGGAGATACTCAGGTCAGGCATCACATAGATATCGATAAAATCAGTCTTTATTACTGATCCTTGCTGCAGAATGGAGCTTTCCATTACAACGCAATGGGATCTGTCAACCCATATTCCCCAGACCAACATAATTGTTCACCCACTCACTATTAGTCTTGGAGGATGACAGTTTAGGCCTGGTGACTTACTTTCAAGGTTTAGACATTTGCAATACTAGGAGCCACACACTCATTGTGTTCTTGTTCATGTTCACTTTTCACTTGCCCTCTCCAGACTAGTATCAGTGTCACCTAGTGATAAAGGCTTCACTTTCTATTAAGAGTGGGAATTTGGAGTTATGTGTCATAATGCCATTTTCCCCTCTTGCCCCATTTGTACTGCAGATCTTCTATCCCTGGCACCTGTAAATGTAAAGTTATACTTTAGATATTTGCATTCTAAAATCATGGAGCAAGATTAAATTGTTAACAGATCCAAAGACAATTGACCCCACAGACAAGCTATATTACTTCAAGAGGTGGGCCTTCTTCATTCTTTTCCTTTTCTTGACCAACCAACAAAATGAAGAATTGGAGGTGATGATGTAACATGGCCTCATTCAAAACATATCAAGCTTGGCTCCACTGGCTCATGCCTGTAATCCTAGCTAGTAAGGAGGGATGAGGCTCCAGATTCAAAGCCAGCCCAGGTAGGAAAGTCTCTGAGAGTCTTATTTTCAATTAACCGCCCAAAAGCCAGAAGTGGAGGTGTGGCTCAAGTGGTAGAGAACTAGTCTTGAGTAAAAATGATTCGGGACAGCCTCCATGAAAATTGGAAGTTGGTTCTGATGTTTCATGGAGATGATAGGAATGTGGCCTACAAAGTTAGATGTATTTACAAAATGGAAATTGTTTCTACCAGAAAATAGGCTAGTTTACCATCTCATCCATAATTCTACAGTGCTTCACTGACCAAATACCTGCTAGCTAAAAGTAAATGAAAGTTTTGCTTCTATGATAACTTGCATATCTCTTTTTCCCACCCTCTTGGGTTGATATTCTGAAAGCACATCTCTAATGTGTAGATCATATATATACATATATATATATATATATATATATATATGATTTAAAATATCAGTCTACTTGTCATTACTGGGTATGGTTATGCACACCTGTAATCTTATCACTTGGGGGCCAGAGACAGAAAGACTGTGAGCTACAACCTGGGCTAGCACAGTGAGTTTGAAGGTAGCCTGGTTTATATAGCAAGACCTTGTCTCTATAAACATTAAATAAACAAAATAACGAGGTTGTATTGATGTAAATGTCAGGTTTTGCCTGTCCCATTTGATTTTGTCACTTAGAACTTGGAAATTCCTATTTATTAAAAAAAAGTAACCATTGTAAAGCCTTGATGCCTGAATGCTGTTTTGGAGCCACAGTGCAGCTTTGGTCGGTGTCCATTGGCAGCTTGTCTGTGTGCTGGCAAGTGCGTCTGCATTCTGGGCTGATGCTTAGGAAATTCCTTGTGCTCTTGCCTCTCGTCTCTGTGGCAACCAACACTCTTTGATGCTTCCCTCACCACACACACAGGACAAGCAGCGGGGACAGGGCTCTCCTTTGAAAGAATCACACAGTTGAAGTCAGCAGAGACAAATGAGAGGAACTCCACTTCCCCAGGAAGCATGCATCTGGCCACAATCCATTGCACGCTGTACCTTCCAGGGGAGTTTATTAACCTCCAGTCATTCACAGCTTAGACAGGAAGGGAAAGACCTGGTAAGAGCCTGGAATATCACGAGGGAAAGCAAAACCTGCACTTGGCTTTTGTTCTCTCTGAGGGCTGTCTACTGTCCCTCTGATACGTTTTCTTAGTGGCAGAGTGATGAGCATTTCACCCAGTTTGAATCAAAGCTGTCTTGGAATTCTTTCTTGCCCTGGCAAGTAAGTAAACTGCAGAGGTTGGTTTCAAACATCTCTGAGAAGAAAAAAAAAATAAAAGCAATCAGATTAGGAAGTATCCAATTTTAACTTCTGGATTCCCTGGTGGCCCTGCCCCTGCGTAGCAGGAACCAGTCAGAGGATGTGTCAGTCTCGCTGTGGGACCGAGAGGTAGGACAACCGCTGAGACCCGTGTTCCCCTGGAAGTTGCACTGTTTAGCTAATAGCACGCTTTCTCCACTCTCCTGGCCGGCTCATCATTTCATCTCCCAACCCTTCTACTGCTGTGGGTATGTGGCCATGACCTCCTGCAAACCTACCAGCCTTCGATCCTTCAGTTCCGACAGGTCTCACACTCTCAGCCACGCATCCTACCTAAGGGATAGTGCCATGATCGAAGACACGGTGGTGATCCCCAGTCACCAGGTATGTGGCCCTCGACAGTCCTATCTTTGCTTTCCAACTTTTCTACTAAACCATCTTGAGGATTTGGCTAGGAGTAGAGAGTTGAGAGTTTGCAATAAGCACATTTGGTCTTGTTTTGTTTTTCTCCAGAAAAGGTATACCGCTTATTTCTTTAGCCGTAAATGCATTGTTCGGGAAGTATTTTATGTAAGGGTTTGTGTGGGTTTGATTAACAAAAAATAAATTCTGTAATTAGGGGGGAAAGTTAGGTAAAATGCCTTCGTCATAGAAATGCGACAGCACAGAATATATCTTTCAGTATAATATAGGCTTCCATGGGGGAGGGGCCATAGAGAAGGAGGGGGTAGAGAATGAATACATTTGAAGTCGTTTATTTGCATGTGTGAAACCTGTTGAAATTGTTTTAAGGGGAACAGGGTTAAGAGACAGTGGTAGAGGGGGTGAGGCTATTTAGATTATAGTGTGCACATCTATGGAAATGTCACAATAAACCCTCCTTCCATGAATGCTAATAAAAATAAAAAAATATATCTTTCAATGTTTAAAAATATTAGCTATAAGAACAACGCTCAGTTTATTCTGAAATAATTTAATTTCAGGTGGGAATCTTATTAATTTTACAGGGCTGGATATAGGAACATAGACGAGCAACAACTTTCTTCAAAGATTATACTAAAGAGATCTCAGAGCTCTCATATAATTGAACAGAAAATAAACATGATAAAGTATTTACTTTAAATGCTTTGGTTTTGCGATTTTCTAAAACAATGAAAGTTTTCCCAGGCAACCCCTCCTTCTTGTAATACTACTTTTCAGATGTGATTATATTTTCCTTTAATTGAAGCAGAGTCCTTTATTTATTTATTTATTTTTTGTATAAAATCCAGTGTTCTTTGTGTGTAGGTGTCAACTCTAGCCAAGGAGGCAGAAAGGAATTCTTATCGTCTGAGCTGGGGCACTGAGAACTTAGACAACGTGGCTCTTTCTTCCAGCCCCATTCATTCTGGGTGAGTACATCAATATTATGTATCCAGATCAAGAGGTAAAAGGAGATGGGAGTGAAAATAACTGCTTTGTCCAGCAGCTTTAGTGGATGGCTAGCTTCGCAGTGGAGGTGACCTTTGTTCAAACTTGTAAAT
Source organism: Dipodomys merriami (assembly GCF_024711535.1). Taxonomy (NCBI): domain Eukaryota; kingdom Metazoa; phylum Chordata; class Mammalia; order Rodentia; family Heteromyidae; genus Dipodomys; species Dipodomys merriami. The sequence continues at coordinate 26,850,948 of NW_027202826.1, forward strand.
AACATTGCTTTCTCCCATCTGTGGACTGTCGCTTCACAAATGACACAGTGAGAAAGGGTTGCATTCAGCACAGAAAGCTGGGCATTGTTTTAAAGTAACTAGTAGAATTGCGTCAAAGAAGCAGCTTGCTCACTAACCAGAATGTACTGGCGGGCCTCCTGACTGTTCACATTGGGGGGAAAAAAAGAGGATCTGAACCAGCTACTTCTTAGAACATTTCTACTTGCAAAAATTAATTGAATGGCCCTCTGAACTGAATACCTTTCCTCTCATTTTAATGATTTAAAATAAAGTTGGCAGAAGTTTGAACCATCTAGATATGCAGATGATTCTTTAAACTGTTTAAAGAGGGCATTTAATTTAAAAAGCAAGTTTACATGCAACCAGGCAGTTTTTCAATTGTCTTCTTAGTATCCTTTAAAGAGTATGTAAATCCATATTGACTGTTAAAATTGTATTAACTCAATAAAAATCAGGACTTTGGATCATGCTTTCTAACATATTGTTGCAGTATAAGGATTCAATTATGTATCATATAAATTCCTTAAAGAGTTTTAAATTGTGATACTATTCTCCTTATTTTTCTTACATTGTCATCGCTCTGAATAATATGGTGATATCATAATTATACATAAAATCTCCATATTTTTCATTTATTTTCCTTTTTAATAGCCCTAACCACATGTGAGCTAACAAAATGGGCTATTTTGGTTTGAATTATTAATCCCAGTTTCTTAGCCATAATCCCATGTACTATTTTAAACAATGGACCTCAGTTGTTTTTATTATCCTAATATAGTCTCCTTTTGGGAAAATGTTCCAAGATATTTTAGTTAAACATCTTGGATTGTTAGTCAAATCATCTACTAAATGGAGTTTATAGTGTATTAAATTATTTATATAGATACCAGAAATAAACACAATGTTATGTTCTGTTAAATAAACAAAGGTAAGTTTTCTTGGGAATAAAAAATAAATTCTCATCCAAACTTACTTACATATTATGTGTAAGATGAGATAATTAATATTTCTGTTATAAATTATTTTTAAAATGGTAACATTTTATTCTGCTACTAAGACTCTTTACAAGGATGATTAAGGAGAATAGGCCTGGAGATAGATGGAGAATAATGGACAAGAATCTAGAAACCATAATTATTTAAAATTCATATTCATCCTTTAAAGTGGTTATTTTAGATAAACTATATTTAAAAAGTCATATAAAAGTCATGTTATACCTGGGTGCTGGTGGCTCATGCCTGTAAACCTAGCTGAGCTGAGATCTGAGGATCACAGTTTAAAGCCAGCCCAGGTAGGAAAGTCCATGAAACTCTTATCTCCAATAAACCACTAGAAAACCAGAAGTGGTGCTGTGGCTCAAGTGGTAGAGCGCTCACCTTGAGCTGAAGAGCTGAGGGACAGAGCCCAAGCCCAGAGTTCAACCCCCATGACGGACAAAAAAAAAAAAAGTCATGTTATAGTAAAAAAAAAAAAAAGTCATGGGCTGGGGATGTAGCTCAGTGGCAAAGCGTTTGCCTAGCAATGCAACGTCCTGGGTTCGATCCCCAGTACCAAAAAGAAAAGACAAAAACAAAAAATACAGTTAAAAAAAGTCATGTTATAGTAATTTTTAATATGAATAATTTACTCTAAACTTGATTGTAGTACAGTGGTGGATTCTTATAATTCCAGCAGTCAGGAGGCAGAAGCAGCTGATTGAGAGTAAAATAAAGAATTCAACTCTGATTCAAGGCCAGTTGCTGGTAGTTCAGTTGAGTTCATGCCTGTCATCCTGGCTACTCAGGAAAAGTCCCCGAGACTCATCTTCAATTAACCACCAGAGAACCAGAAGTGGAGCTGTGGCTCCAGTGGTAAAGCAGTAGCCTTGAGCAAAACAATAAAGCTCAGGGCCAGTGTCCCAGACCCTGTGTTCAAGCCTAGCACGCACACACACACACACACACACACACACACACACACACACACACACACACACACACACACACATGCACACACGCACACATACACAGAATGTTATGATGAGAAGTACAAGGGCTAGTCAGAGAGAAATGTAATGGTTAATAGTGTGTATTAAGGTCAGATTAATCAGAGTTTAGATCATGATGCTAATACTCCACATGTGACACTGAGGACAAGTCATGAGACATCTCTGCAGTTCAGTTTACTTATCTGTAAGATTAGTTCTATGTCATTAAATCCATAGATAAAACACTTCCTAAATAATCATTACCTACCTCAGGAAAATGAATACTCAACAGCATATAGCTGTAAATGTTTATACAATTCCCAGACCCAAGTTCCAAAATTTTCACAAGTTGCAGATTAGTTAAGCAAAATGTATCCCAAAGACTCAAAATGACAAAACCAATTAGTTCAGTTAGTAATTGTAATATTTAATTTTTTACTTATGTAATCCATCATGTATTAGTGTTTCTACTATAGTATTTCAACAACACAATGCCATAGATGCTTCTAACCTGATGAGAAATTATGTGGAAACCTCAAAGATCCTAAGTGTGGTGGTATTTGGAAATTAACATAATCTTACTATATATAAATAGCATTCCTCATACCATATCAGACAACAGTGATTTATTGTAATTTTATTCATTATGTATCAGGTTTCTGCATAGTAACTTTTTTAAGAACTGGCTTTCCCTTTAATTAATTGAATTCATTCTGGAACAACTTCACAACCTGTCAAAATATAGAGGAAAAATGACTCTGTTAAACTTTACTATTGATAAACTTTTGATAAACTTGACTACTATAAAATTAGATTTTCAGATAGATTGATAATGTTCTATTAAACTTAATAAAGTTAATTTAGGTTAATAAATGGTGCTGCTTTTACCAGAAAGCAGGACTGGTGATTTTAGTTTACCTCTGTTCCATGTTTTCAAAGACTAAAGCTCATGGCAAGAGAAGAAATGAGTGAAGTGACTCAACTCTTCTATGTCCACTAAATACAGCCAGTCTGACTAAAGACTGATGGTAACATTTTTTTCTTCTTTATGGAGTTGCTACATTGAATCACCATGAATCTAATCATCAGCTTTTCCTAGCACTATAAGTCATGATCATATAAACCTAAGCTAGAGCAAATTTGAATTTTCTAGTCTGCTTCACTTTATAAATACATAATGGATCAGCTTAGTAATTCTTTTTATATTTTATATATTGTTATTCCAAATTTCTTTACTTTCATAGTGTTTTAATGACAGCCAAGTGCCACTGATTAAAAGTCAACTTATGACATTGTGCTATAAAATACGATGGTAATATAAATCCATACCATGGTGATCTTTCAAAACATGTTGAAGACAATTTGACTATGAACCGCAGACTCTAAACAATAGAGTATTTTAAAAATATGTTGGAGATATTTGCTCAGTTAAGGAAATATCTGACATGCAGCAAGCAAGTTAGTCTATTTCACCTGGCAGTTTAAAAGTTTGCCTAAGTACTTACATCAGTTAAATTGATTGTTCACATATTTCATATAACATTGGGTGTTCTTTAAGATACACACAGGCAAATTCTTTTGGGTTTTTATACTTGTTACTTTCCACCCCCCCCCCCTCCGCCTCCCCAAGTTTTCCTTTATAAAGTAACAAAGCAAAGTATGCAGTAAGATTGGATTTCTGGTAAGTTGACCATGAATACTTTTTTAAAGCAGTACTGGGCTTGAACTTAGGGCCTGGACACTATCCTTTAACTTTTCTGTGCTAAAGGCTAGCACTCTACCATGTGAACCACAGACCCATTTCTAGCTTTTTGGTGGTTAATTGGAGATAAGAGTCTCACAGACTTTCCTGCTAGGGATGGCTTTGAACCAGGATCCTCAGATGTCAGCCTCCTAAGTAGCTAGGATTATAGGCATGAGCCATTTACCTTCTGGCTTTATGAATGTTTTTTATCTCTCATTAAATGTTGAAAACATGAGTAAAACATATAGAAACTCATGGAGGATTTTAAGGAAGAGCAAACTCCTGGGTAGAAGAAGGAAAGGAAGGACCAGAAGTTGGATTTAGATATCAGGTCCAATTCCCAATGCAAGGAGTGACATCCTAAAAAAAAAAATAATAATGATGTGACCTATTCTGATGTTTGTCATCAAAGTTATGCCTTAAATTGTGCCTTTTCTGTTTGCATTTCTTTTGTGATCACAAGAAGGGAATTATCATTTTTTAAAAAAGTATTAGAAGGCTGAATGAAGAGCTTTTGAGTCAAAACTGTGTCTATCAAATCACAGACTTGCTATTTTTCACTCCCTGCATCCCTTGATGTTATGTAGCTCCGTGCACACAGATTCCATGAAGTGCCACCATGAGCCAGTGTTGAATAAAGCTACTAATCCAGTGATTTTACAACCCCCAGCGTCCTAAACTGGAAATAAGTCACATATACCTTGTTCATCTCTCAGCATTTGCATAGAGCTGTATCTCATTTGTATATCCATCTTTTTACTGATGAATAGTGTGTTGGTATATGAATTATGTACCTTGGTTTAAAAGTCACTTCTGGTTTCATTCTTTATATTTTCACTTTCTCCATTCTTTCTCTGTGCTAAAGTATCTATTCTGTTTCAGCCGTACCTCTCCATGTCTTGATCGTGACAACAGCAGGTGAACTTCTGCATAATTCTTTCTCTGAACACATTGCCTATTCCTTCCTCCTTTGCCATCTCCTTCTGCCTATCCCCCGTCTCAGGATGCTTTAGTGTGGAAGATACCTAGCCAAAGAGAATCAGCAAGTCAAGTTCTTCTAGTCCTGAGTATTGCTCACTTTTTCTTTCTCTGGGAAGGAAAAGTAGGCATGGTTAATGGTAGTGAACATGAGTTGGAGCTGGGCCAAAATATTTTAATTTTTTTTAAACCTCTGCTGGTCTGAGTCATGATCTCCACATCTCAGGTTTTTGTTGTTGTTGTTGTTTGCTTGTTAGTTTTGTGGGGCAGGAAGGGGTTGAGAAAAAAAATTGCTGCATAGATCTTAACAATTTTATTCCCCCAAATTATGGCCATTTGTGCATTTATTTTAAAGTTTTACCAAAGGTTGTGATTTTAAGTGGCACTCAGGAAAAGTGTTTTTTCCCCCCAATTTGTCTCGCCATATTTTAGGGAAATTAAAGGCTGAAGGTTTATTAATAGTGCCTTTCCTTGCTATTACTGCTTTAAGTGCAGCCTTTAAATTTTTTTTGAAATGGTGCTATAGAATGACTCAAGTTAGCATTCTAAAAATAACCATGGTCTTTTGTTACTTAAAGTTATTTTTAAATATTTCTTCGCATCTACTGGTTATAAGTATTTTTATTGTAATCATCCCACATGTACCACATTTTATCATTTTACCGTAAGGTAAGTTTATATTTTCAGTTTTTAAAACTTCCTGTGGCCACCCTTTTGTTTTTTCTCCAACACACTCTAAATATTACATTTTGGCACACATTCACCTAAGCAATTGATTTTAATTATTTGGCAATTGTAACAAATTGAAATCACATTTTTAAAAGTCTATTTTTATCCATTTTTTAAAATTTTAATTTGTGGAGAGTTAGGAGGGGGTGAAGAGCATGGTATAGTCTTTTTCTCAGAGCTCATGGAAAATTGGAATGACTGGGCAGCTCTCTTGCTATGTATTTGTAGATCACTGAAGCACCCTGATGATCTTTTTTTCTCTTGTTCTTTCACCTGTCACTAACTCTGAATGCTGCAATCTTCTTTTCCTACTCCCCATGGCCCTGGATGAATTAAAAGTAAAACTTAAATGTCAGTAACTTTTGGGGTGGAGGATATAATCTTCTGAAGACTGAGTCCATGTTTTCTGCCTCCTCTGAAGCATGAACCTGTTTAGCTAATCGAATTGTGTATCTGTGGGCAAGTCATCTGCATAATAAAAGACATATTGTGATTGCTTTTATTCTTTTTAAATTGTGATAACCTGGTATCTCACAATTTAGAAAACTTCCTTATTTTTTTCTACTTTTGCATGATTGCTGAATTTCATTCGGAAAGTTAGATGTGCAATTAAAGCCAGGAGACCTGATAGTTTTTTTTCTTTTTTCTTTGTTCTTCTTTTTTTATTGTCTGTAGAATCTTTAGAATCTTTAATTTGATGTTGAGTGCAATATATAAGCAATTTCCAGCAAAATACTGTTACCCATCAAGCAAAATGATGCATATTTCTTAGAGTAAAGACTTTATTTTCTGACATGCAGTTTTTCCAGAGCATCTGAAATGGACCACTTATTTTTAAGTAGGGTTTCTAACCTAGTTAATACTTAACTATACTTAGCATTTTTAATACCAGGAGGAAACTTACAGCTGGTCTGTTAGTCTCTTGCTTTATGGATGAGAGAGCAAAATCCAATTGTTTCCAAATTCAAGACAGACAGTCTAGACCTGGAAAAAAATATGGTGTAAGCCATGTTCTCCTCTGCTCTAGGATACTAGTATTTTTATGTTTTATTTAAGGAGCAGATAAATACTACATTGCCATATTGAACCATGCACAAATTTGAATATGCACAAATTCTCAGTGTTAGTTGTCCTAGTTTTAGGAGATGTATTATACATGTTTTAATTTGCAAGATATTCAAAACAATAACAAGCATGTATTGAATCCTATTTGCTTTATCCACACATAACTTATTTTATCAGGACCTTACAATTAGCCTTCTGCACAGGAGAGGCTTCAGTCTTACACCTAGGGACTATAGAGTGAGGTTTTAATTCAATTTACACACCATCTCCAGTATTATGCTCTTCAATTCTTTTCATCTCCAAATGATTTCAGGCAGGATCACATGCCCTCTCTCTCTGCCTTTATTTATACCTATCTTGGTGCTTGAATTCAAGGTCTAAGTGTTATCCCTGAGCTTTCTTGCACAAGGCTAGCACTCTACCATTTGAGCTACAGCTCTACTTCTGGCTTTTTGGTGATTACCTGGAAATAAGAGTTTCATGGACTTTTCTGCCCTGGCTGGCTTCACACCTCAGATCTCAGCTTCCTGAGTAGCTAGGACTACTGATGTGAGCTGCAAGCACCCAGGTCACATACATTTTTAATATTCCTCACACATAAGAAAATTATATTTATTCAATCAACTCTAGTATGCGGATAAATTAATGAGTCATGACTCAAAGGTCCAAACCTTTCTCTTTAACCTGGGTTCCACATAGGCAAAGCATCTCTTACACTTTGCTTTCCTTGTTGCTATTTTGTACATTCAGAATAGACATTCCTTATTTCAAATACTTGTCCAAGTAGCACCTTTTCATATTATACTTTTTTTTGGGAGGGGGGTCTGGTCGTGGGGCCTGAACTCTGAGTTTGTGTGCTGTCCCTCAGCTCTTCAGCTCAAAGCTAGTGCTCTACCACTTGAGCCACAGCACCACTTCCGGCTTTTTTCTTTTTGCTTATGTGGTGCTGAGGAATCGAACCCAGGGCCTCAGGCATGCAAGGCAAGAGCTCTACCACTGAGCCACCTTCCCAGCCCATCATATTATACTTTTGAGGAAACAATCCAATAATACTCAATTTTAAAATGTGAACTACTGAAGTCAAATAAGCATATGTACCTTTACCTATAGACTTCATTGGCAGCTAGCGGTAAACTTCAGTCATTATTTTCTCCCATTCTTTCTTATTTAAAGGAAAACCTCCTTTGGTGTGCAATCCCATATACTGTACATTTTATGTACCAGTTATATCATGAGTCTAGTTTGTTTAGAGTATTTTCTTGCTAGATTTATAAGCATTTTTTTTCATTTTGACTGCTCCTACTTAGTTCTTCCATGTCTTTCCTTTTTTTTTCTTGACATCTTTCTCTTTTACTTCATTCTCCCTCTTCTCTCTCTCTCTAAAGAAAATTTCCTCACTTGAATGTGTTATTTTCTGTTAGTTCATGTCACTTCTCTATTTACTTAATAAAAACACCAAGTTTTTTTTTTTAGAAACTTAATTTTCCCCTGCACAAGGCATTTAATTTTTCTGATTCACTTGCATATGATGCAATACTTAAATACTGTTTTCCTGGCCTGTAATGACACAAAGATAATTGCAGGCAAATTTCACTCCTCACAGCTTCCTTCTGCAAGTATTTTATTTTGATTTCTTCATCTTTGGCCTTTCTTCATATGATACTTCTTTCCAATTGTTTCATAATTTATGTTAGAGTCAACCTTTTGGTTTTGCTTACTTTCTCCTCCCCCTCTACAAGTCCTCTAATAAAAATTATGTCAGTATATTTAAAAAGTAGGAATAATACTTCCTACCTACTTTGATGTATCAATGTAGTAAATTGAATGGATTCTGATTGGAGTAATTGACCAGAGACCAAAGAATTAACTTACTTCCTACTTTTATCCAGTGTTAGATATAAACATACACAGCTTCTTACTACACACCTTTTCACTTCTCTGTTCATTGATTCACTCATTCAAAAATTCGTTTTTGACAGAACCCCCCCCAACTGTGTGTTCTATACATACTATATTAGGCATGAAAAAACATGGAGAACATGGTCTCTGACATTATGGTTCTTAGATGGCTTCTAGGTGAGATCATAGGTCACGTCTAATTGACCAGGAAGTTAACAATGATGAAACCATCCTAGGAAATCCAGGCTTAGACTCTGAGCTTCTTGGCAGCACTGACTGTGATTGTTATTAGTGGAATACCTGGCAGAGTTCACATGGAAAGAGGTATGGAATAAATAAAATACAATGAGAGTTTCAGTGACAGAAACTCAGGGATGTAATCTAAGGTAATTATATAAACACGGTTATAGTCAAGTACATGATTACTTGGACTCATTCTGTAGGGAGTGAGTCATCAGTAATATTCTCCATGTTCTGCTGGATGGAGCGTTGATATTATAGAGGCCGTAAGCCATTACTGGAATTCATATAGTGGAATTGTAATAGCACGTAAGATGAATGTGGAATTTTTTTAAGTTCATCAAAAGGTATTGATGCTATATAGTACTGACTGCAGCAGGCAGTGTATTAGAATTCTAGCTACAATCCTTATTCTGTTTGCCCATGGATATAGAAATCAAACAATTCAAAAGAGTCCAAAGAAGTAGCATTCTTCATTGTCCATGAATCAGAAATATATATTGCAGTGAATGTAGAAGCATTGCTAGTTGAAGGCATCACTAATGGAAACATAGCTTATTTTCCCCTACTTTCCAACAAAAAATGAATACAAATATCCTATTCAAGAATGTAAATGAAATCTTCACATCCATCTAGAAGTTCTATCCATTCTTTTACTTACTCCTTTGAATCATCATACATTTGGAAATCAAATACACTTTTTAAAGAATTCTTAATAACGCCCAGTAATAAGAAAAATATCAGCATTATCTCTTTCCTTTTCTTGTTTTATATTTTTCTTTCAATACTAGGGATTGAACCCAGAGCATTGCACAAGCTAGCCAAGTACTCTACCAAGTGAGCTATCCATCCTCAATCTTTCATGGTAGTTTAATAAAGAACAGAAGTATCGACACTTCCATATGAACTGTTGACTCATTTCTGGACTTAGTCCCTGTCTAGAAGCTCAGAGGCTGGGGATGAATGGTAGACCTTGCCTGGCTGTGCATGCCTAGGGCTGCCGCTCCTCTTGTGGTCTCATCCTGCATGTCGTGCTTCAGATGGGCACTTTGGGTTCTTCCACACCCATTTTTTATTACTAGCAACTGGATTTCTGTTTAATGGCATGCTTAATGAATTCTGTGTTCTGTTATAAAGAAGATGCTAAAGACATTCCTCCTCCCTTGTCTAAGAATAACATCAATGTATTGTGTTTCTATCCCATAACTTACTTGGCAAAAAACAACAACAAATAAAACCCTTTCAAGTGTTCTTCATGTTGTCATAGAAGCAATATCTAGGTGTCAAATCTGGTTCTGTTGCTAGTAGTTATAAATAGACCCATGAGACACCTATATGTTGCTTTTATTTTATTGTTTTGGTGTAGAGATCTTGCAAATGCAGTGAAAATGGGAAAGACATTGGTATTGTTGTTTAACAGTCTTCACACTGCGTGTGTCTGTGTATGTGTGCACAATAACTAAATTATTGTGCTATTTAATCCTTTGATCTTTGAGAAACTGAGTGCCAGAGAGGGTAAGGATTCATAAAGAGACAAGGCTTCAAGCTCAATCATATCATTCAAAGGAAACAACTGATAAATTCAGAAAATTTCTCTTGGTGCACTTAAAATAAATGGAGTCAAAGTTAATAGGTGCAATTATATTACCAACTTATGACTTTCTACATTCAGTTGACTATACATTGGGGGAAAATCCTAATAGACATCTCCCACTAGCATGAGACCAGAGCTTCCCACCCAAGTTATACTTCAGAAACAGAACAAAGAGTAAGTATATTAATAGTCTCCGATATCATTCCCTCTCTTTCAATTAAAATGGTATGTCAGGGAGATCCCAGCTTAAAAAGTGAAAATGTTCCTGTAAGTAGCAGATAACTTCTATTCCCAGCATTGAGCTGTTTGCTTTTCACCTTTGTCAGGAAACAACGGGTTCAATATCATTTTGCATAAGATGATGTTGAAACAGGAGGTATTGGCATGACTGGAAGGAAGTACTTAAAACTTTTTAAAGTCATGGAGTTATATGACAGTGGGCTAGACAATATATAATTCTGAAAAGCCATATTGAATTAATTTAGAAAAATGGCAATTCAGTCTTTCCTCTTTGATCTATGCTTCCATTATTTTAATGTGAGGATTATTTGGGACATAGGTAGGAGGATTCAGAAGACTTTGTGTTGATAACAAAAGAAAACTTGTCAATGAACGTCATATAATTCCATCCCAGTTTCTCTCAAACTCAGTTAGATCTATTTTTAATTTTACAGTTAATATTCAACATTATTGACAAAGATTGGAATTGACCTTTTATAACAAATGGCAATGATACATGATTAAAACAATATAAATAAAAAATAAAATTTGAAATCAAAGGTTTTACCGCCATGCCATCCGACTAAAAAGAAATGTTTGAGAACAAACGTTATGAAAAAAAAAAGTTAACTGCGCAAAGCTTGCTTATTCTTCTATTTCAACACATACTTTATCTCCTTTTTGAACCTGTAGTTTCCTGGTTAGTTTTATGGTGGATGCCCGAGGCGGTGCTATGAGAGGATGCAGACACAATGGGCTCCGGATCATTATTCCACCTCGGAAATGCACAGCCCCAACACGAGTCACCTGCCGGCTGGTCAAACGCCATAGACTGGCGACGATGCCTCCGATGGTGGAAGGGGAAGGCCTGGCCAGTCGCCTGATCGAAGTTGGACCCTCTGGTGCTCAGTTCCTTGGGTAAGGGTTTCTGCTAAGCCTCTTACTTAATCACCGATGAACTGTGTCCCCCAATGAGATCCCTAGGATGGAATGTCACAGGTACGTCACTCCCTTGGGGAAGAAGGTTGGTGCTTTGCCATATTTCTAAGAAGCACAAGTGAGATCTGACTTCAGCTATCCGCCTATTACTTCCGGGCAGGAAAAGGTTAAACATTCAAGTTTATTATTATTTTTTTTTCTCTTTCAATGTGTTAGTAGCTGTTGGGCTCCCAAAGTGATGGTAGAATATTTTTTTTCTCAACTGAGATTTAAGTGTCAAAGTGTTAAGAAAAACAAAACTGGTATCAATAGCTCATGCCTATCATTCCCAGGAGGCTGAGATCTGAAGATTGCTGTTTGAAGCCAGTCCAGCCAGGAAAGTCCAGGAGACTCATTTTTCTAATAAACCACTCAGAAAAAAAAAAAAGCTAGAAGTGGAGCTAGGCCTCAAGTGGTAGAGTACTAGCCTTGAGTACAAAATGACTCAAAGATAGCACCCAGGCCAAGTTTAAGTCCCAGACCCAGCAAAAGAGCAAGAAAAGAAAAACAAAACCAACAAAAAACAACTTGCTCTATTCCAAGCCCAAATTTATGAAACAGTATTGTTGTCTTCACTTTGAAGAACAGTGTTGCCTTTAGAGACTATGGAAAGATTTCGTTTGTGTGATTTTATTTTTTTTCCTTTCTGTTATCAAAATTGCTACACTAAGCTTGAAAAGGACCCTAACTGCTTAGGTAGCCTTAGCTGGTGTTGAGAAGAAAACATTAATGCTCCCTTTCGCCACGCTCGGGTTTTTTTTATTTTTATTTTTTGGCAATTTTGAGCAGCTTTATTCTCTCTTCTGTTGGTTTGTATGACTGCTGTTTTTTTTATGAAATGGCATCTCTGTGTGTCAAGAAATGAATAACTATGGTTAAAATAAAAATGGACACAAGGATGAAGTTTTGGAGCGGGGACAAGTTTCAAATTCTTTTTGAAACCAATCAATTGTATTTAAGTCTGTCACCTCAAGTCTCTGCGACTGGAAAAACTGGAGGAAATGTTGTCCATTGTCATTGCCTGGTGGGGAAGAAGATTTCTTACTTTAGAACTTGGGAGATGTTCTAAAGGCTGTAATTTGGAACAAATGGTTCACAAGTTGTCCCAAATTACTCTCCTACTGCAAAAAAGGTGTGCCAATATGTGCCGATTGCAAAAATCACCCTTGCGTACCCTCCTGTCAGGCAGATCAGTACTTTAGGAGCCTGTGAAGTTTTGGGGTGCTTTGGGAAAGATCATTAAGGTTGGAGAGATCGCTGATGATTCTTTTCATATTCTAACTTCGGACCCCTCCCCACCCCACCCCCTTTTTTTGCCCACATGCTCAGGTAGCTGTAGGGCCTTAAAAAAATAAATCTTCAAATCTGTTGGGAAATATTCAGAAAACATCTGGCCTCTAGACAGAGCAGAATTTTTCTTATATTCCCAACAGCTTTGTGAAACATTTTTTTTCCCACTTTTTTTTTTTTTTTTTTTGGTTGGCTAGTGCCCTGGCAGTGAATCTAATTAAGGACCTATCGGACAGCCCAGTGCTCTTCTGGCCACAGACGCACCTCCATTGTCCACTCTGGGTTCTCTGTCCCTTCCTTGCTCTTTGTGGACCAATGGAGAGAGCAGAACCACACACAAGGTGACACCCAAAGTCACTCTGTGCATCAGCTGGTGATGCTGGGGTTCTGTGGACGATGACACCTGAAGCTCACTTATGTTCTTTCTTTCACTGCTGCTTTGGATGTACTCTCAGTAAACTTCACCTGCCAACGGCTCCTCCCCCACTTAATGAGGGAGAAAGTCTGGTCAGCCGCATCCTTCAGCTGGGGCCTCCTGGAACCAAATTCCTTGGGTAGGAGTGACTTAAAACAAATTGATGGCTGCTGGGCCCCCCCATTCTTCTCCTCCTTCTGCAATATGATTTCTCTTCTTGTCATTGTGCCCCATGACATGTCCCTCTCTCTATGATTTAAATTCTGTATAATCTATCTCGAGTGGACCATTTCTGACCCTTGTGGTATGTGACTTTTGTTTTTGTTTTTGTTTTTTGTTTTTGAGTGATGTTTCTATATCTTTCCCCTTTAAGTGCTGTGATCTTCATTTTCGTTCAAGCATGAGGTCTGCCTAGCTATACTCTGTGCTAGTTCCAATGTGGTTATAATGAGTTTGGAGTCTGTATCAAAGCAACCTGGACTCAAAAAAAAAAAACCAATAATTGAAAGCCCCTCTCTAATTTTTTTTTTGAGGATGAATGTGCTATCAAAAAATTGTAGGATGGTGCATGTTCTGAATCCTGAACATAATAGGCATTGGACACATTTCTGACAAGCCATACTGTGTGTGTACACATGCCTATTGTTTCTTTGAAGTAAATATAGACAAAACCCTAAGTGCATGGCTCATTAGCACAAGTAATCTACCTTTTTGGCATCTCATTTAGAATACATCGACTTCTTCAATGTATGAGCCATTTCCCTTCTCGTAAACCATTTTGTCATTTTTTTTTATTTTTGTACTTCGTAGAAAATGTTTCAGGAGATTGGCATACGTCCTAGATATGCATGCACATTTCTTTTGGTTAAATGTGTTCTACCTACATTGATCAAAGGAGAAGTTCCAGAATGCCACATGCACTCACAAGGAAATGTCCTTTGGCTTATAGTTGCAGCATGTACCTAAGGATCGGTGGCCCTGCGGTGGAGAGCTACTGCACCACCATCTAGTAATCACCGGGCTATGGAGGACAGCCCGCTATGTCCCTGTCCCCAGAAAGAGCAGAATTCCAGGTCACTTTGTAACAGACAGGGTCGAGGTGTTTGTCTTACCGTGGGTTAGCTCTTGTCCACACTCAGTGTTCTGCATTGTTATGTCAGGCCTGTGATCGTGGAGATCCCGCACTTTGCCGCCCTTAGAGGGAAGGAGAGGGAACTTGTGGTCCTGCGCAGTGAGAATGGGGACAACTGGAAAGAACATTTCTGTGACTACACCGAAGATGAGCTGAATGAGATTCTTAATGGCATGGATGAAGGTACTTCAGAGGAGGATTTTAAACGATGTATAAAAATGATGTATTTCTTCCTTTTAACTTAGGTGTGTGGGTGTGTGCCTTGTTCAGCTACAAGCAGGATCTCTGCTATGTTCCGACGTGATGTGTTGGAGTGCATGTCATGGGTTCACCTAATCTTGCTTCTGTTATATTCAAGAAAAAGAAAATTCTGTAAGACAGCTAATGCCTCTTCTAATAAGGAGCTACAAGGCAGTTCCGTATTTAGTAAAACTTTTTAGAATCTTAAATTAGAATAGATGTTGTTTTGTAGCAAAATGGATGATACTGGATAATAAAGCATGACTTTTTAAAATACTAGAATTGAGGCTGAGAGCTGATGGATTATACCTGTAATCCTAGTTAATTAGGAGGCTGAGATCTGAGGATCATGGTTCAAAGCAATCTGGGCAGGAAAGTCCATGAAACTCTCATCTCCAATTAACCACTAAAAAGTCAGAAGTGGTGTTGTGGCTTAAGTGGTAGTGAATCAGGAGTGAAAAATCTAAAACAGGTCCTAATTTCAAGCACCAGTACTGGAACAAAACAAAATAAAAATGTCAAATTGGAAAATTTTAAATGTCCTGATTTCAAGCCCCGGTATGTGAACAAAACTGTAATGCCAAATTAGACATTTTAAATCTCAGAAACTGAGTGTTAAAGTGTTCTGTTGGAAATCTTGCCTCTAACAAACTATGTTAGAGGATAAGATTTCTTTTTAACATTTTATTATTAAACAGACATGAAAATTAAGTTCACTCAGCCTTCTGCCTGTAACTCAGAGCAGGGAGTTAGTCAGGGTTAAATAGCCTACCCACACAATCATATCTAATTAGGTACCATGATTTTTGTTTAGAGCAGCTCTCAAGTCTGTATTATTCTGTAAAGCACAGTTGAAATATTAGGCCTTCATAGGGTACATGGAGAAACACTACTAACCAAATTCTGAGGCACAGTCTACTTTAAATCACTACAAAGAAAATAGGGCAATCCCTTGCCAAATGCCAAAAAACATACCAAGTTGTGTACATTGATGGACATGTGAGGGTACATATAGTTGTTTGTCAAGTTTTTCAGTCTTCCAGGACTCCTGGTGATAGCTTCAGGTGGCTAAAGAGAATAAAGAATAAAGAATAGAATAAAGAATAAAAGAATAAGAAATAGAATAAAGAATAAAAGAATAACGACCATCTTCATAGGGGTATATGGAGAAATAAAGTATGCCCTCTAAATAAAATAAAATATGCCCTTAAAATAAAATAAAATATGCCCTCTAAATAAAATAAAAAATAGAAGATGGAAGAAAAGAATAACGACTATCTTTATAGGGGTATATGGAGAAATAAAGTATGCCCTCTAAATAAAATAAAAATAGAAGAAGGAATAAAAGAATAAACACTACCTTCATAAGGGTGTGTGGAGAAATAAAGTATGCTCACTAAATGTGGAGGTTAGAATATACAACAGTTGCACTGGACATTGATGAAAATGGTCTAAACAACTCAAAGGCATCGATGGGAGGGAGGGCATGAGAGAGAAAGAGGAACAGCTTACACTAAGCAAAGGGAAAGAAATGTACATAGCACCTGATGTGGGAACAAATAGTTGTAATGTCAAAGCTCATAGAATTCACAAACATTATAGACCGGAATAATGATCATTTTCCTTGTGAAGGTTAAAATGTGTTTGTGACTTTAACTGTCACTATCTCACAACACTGTGAAATTTGTAAATTTTATGTAAACACTTAATCTCAATAAAAATTAAAAACAAAGAAAGTGAATTGAGTAGAACCCTTCAACCTTTCTGGTGGGTTATGAAATGACGCAGAAGCTGTGGGAGACACATTACAAGGACCATAACCAGAATCAAAGACAGAGGGGAACCAACCTCAGGCCGGGGAAAGTATTTCATAAAGTGTTCATTTTTTTCAATTAAAATTTTAGAGAATTAAAAAAAGAATAAAGACTACTTTCCTATGGGTGTGTGAAGAAATAAAGTATGCTCTCTAAATGTGTAGGATAGAATCCTCCAAACAAAATGATCCGAATTCTCTTTTTGTTCATTTTGCAATAGAATCTTCCTTTGTAGCACAGGCTAGCCTTGAACTCTCCAAACTCATGCCTCAGCCTCCTAAGTTCTGAGATTTTGGCCATGTACCATCAAACACAATTCCAGAGTTCTTGCTGATAAGGCTTGTCCCCTGTAATACTTAGCTTCTTGGGAGCCATTTGTTTTGGTAGCAAACTGATTTGGGATATATTCTTCTGAAGGATTACCTGTCATTGGCATAGACATGAGTAATGGCATCTTGCCATTTAATGGGGACCAACCTTTCTAAATATGGAAAGGTTTCTTTTGAAATGAAAAAAAATCAGATTTGTGTATATTTGTGTTTGTATGCTTGGAAGTATGTTTTTGTTTTCATAAGCATATGCTAGGCATTTGTCTGAGTATCTGCCCTTAATTATAAATAATCAGATCTTGGTCATTTGCCTTTTCCTAGCTAGTCTTGCATACCCAGCAGTCAACCAAAAATAGTTATTATCAATGCCTTTATAATTAATTAAAAATTATTTCTAAAAAGGAACTGGTTTCCAAATCCTTTAAAATTCAGTGAGCCATTTAGTTCAAATATTCTGTGTTTTCAACCAGTCTGTTTTCTTTGTATTACCCTACATATCTACACTAAAACAATTTATATAGAACCCAGCCTTTGATTTTAGATGATATATCCAAGTGACAACCACAGAAACACCTACCTCATTGGTATAAACATATGAACATAAACCTTACCCTTTCAAGTCCCATTTTTATTCCTGCACTGTTTCCCTAAGAATGCAAAAGGGCTATGTTAGTTCTTAAAAGTAGAAGAGCTGGTCTTGAGGTAACTTTGAATTGTTCAAGGAGAAATTGTGCAGCATTCAAGAATAGAACAAGTTCTTCTTCAGGGCTGGTTGGCCCACAAACACCCTCCCGTACACAATATGAGATCTTCTCGTTCACAGTGGCCCTGAAAAGTGCCAACTTCACAAAGAAAATATGCAAGCTAAACACTGGCAGGCCATAAAACGTTCCAATACTGATTTTCTTCTGTTGTGAAGGCAACCTGGCTTTGGCTATTTTTCCCATTCATATAGGAACGAGTTTTTTCTTCTACATCGGCTCACTATTACCTGTGTCAGTGAGTTTGCTAGGATGCTTGCTAAAGGAAATGCTTGCTAGATGCAGATGCGTCATTTCTTGTCTCAGTGCTGGATAGCCCGGAAGACCTTGAAAAGAAACGAATCTGCCGCATCATCACTCGGGACTTCCCGCAGTACTTTGCGGTGGTCTCTCGCATCAAGCAAGACAGCAACCTGATCGGGCCGGAGGGAGGCGTGCTCAGCAGCACCGTGGTGCCCCAGGTGCAGGCCGTCTTCCCGGAGGGGGCTCTGACCAAGCGCATCCGAGTGGGGCTCCAGGTAAGCCCGCGTGGAATGCAGTGGATCCTTCCATGACTGCTTCCCACCCCCCCCCAACAATTAAACATTTCCCTTACAAATGAGAATCAAATGATTCCTGACTGAGCAAAAGTTGCCATCAGAGACCCTAAGTCCGACAAAGTTGGATGTGAATGCTCAGGAATAGTATTTAGTATGTATATCAATTAATATACGTACTAAAATGAACTCCAAGACATGGAATCAAAAGACCACCACCACCTCCTCCTCCTCCTCCTCCTTCCTCCCTCTCTCCCCACCCCCTTCTTCTTGGTCTCTAGTTTTTGATGATTCTGTCTTCTTCACCTTATGTGTGGTGTATTCTCAGAACTTGAAGGAAGAAGGGTGAAAATATGCAGCAGGGTTGCTCATTGGACACTGGTGAAAATGAACTATATAACTTATGGGTGGAGATGGGAGGGAGGGAGTGGGCAAGAATGAGGAAACAGAAGACACTGTACAGAAGGAAATGGACTCATCACCTAATTCCTGTTATTGTAATCCTCCTGTACATCACCTTTATATAACAATTAAGTAAATTAAAAATGATGTTCCGACAAACCACTTGATTCAAACATGTTGATCAGAGTCCCTGTATTTCCACATATATACTTCTATTTATCAATAAAAGTGAGGAAATAATGTGGAAAAAAATCTTTATAGCTGCCATATTTGAAGTCCACCAAGCTAATTGTGAGATGAAAAGCAACATATTGACTAAGACATTTGGCATTAGGTGTAAGGATACATAGTTTAGTTTAATGTGTTTCTTTACTTTGAAAGGCTCAGCCCATGCACAGTGAGCTTGTTAAGAAGATCCTAGGAAACAAAGCTACCTTCAGCCCCATTGTCACCTTGGAACCTAGAAGAAGAAAATTCCATAAGCCAATCACCATGACCATTCCAGTCCCCAAAGCTTCAAGTGACGTCATGTTGAATGGTTTTGGGGGAGATGCACCAACCTTAAGATTGCTATGCAGTATCACAGGTAAGTTGCATAAGGCTATGTTAATAGAGAACTCTAAATGAAGAAACTTTAAGTATTCGTTAACTTACTTTCGGTACAAGATATCTGTTGGGTTCCATGCAACAAATCAGGAAAATCACTTTCAATTAATTAGGGAAAGTAAATGGTAAAAGGAAATGTGCTTGTCAAATTATTAGATACCTTACATACATTACTATTTAATCGATATGGGAAATTCTGTAAGGAAACTTTAACCTCATTTTGCTGAGCATTAAACCAACATAGAAAGATCTGTACTTTGCTTGACAGGGTTCAGGGTCAAACGCTAGCCCACACACCTCCAAAGGCCGACTTTCGGAGTTCACTGAAGACTTGTATCCATTTGAGAGAAAAATAAAAGTTGCATCTTTATTGTACTCAGTAGTCTAACCAAATGGTTCCATGTAGGAATTGTTTTTGTCTTCATCACAACAGCAGATAGAATTACCTTTGGAAAATCAGAGAGAGTTCTTTAAGATTGGCTGATATTTGGTCTTTTCATTTGGTAGTTGTAGTCATTTTCAGGCTACTGTGTTCTCAAAAGAGAGTCACAAAATAATGATTTCCTCTTCATAATAAAGTCACTACAAATGATCAGAGGTCAAAAAATAATACTAATAACCTATTTAAGGACTCATAACTGGGCTAATTAACACTTGCCTGGTTTGAGCATTCAGCATATATGAATATGGTCATTAGGAAGGATAACACATCCCTGGTTGTTTTAGTTGTATTTGAAGTTTAAAAAAATGTCTCCTTCATGTTGACAGAACTATTCAAACCTATTTTTTGTTGTCTCTTTCTAATTCTTTCAAGACAAAGAACAATTAAGCTTGACCCCAAAGTTTGGAGACAGAAATTTGATTTTGATGGACCACAATGTGTGTAGGGAAAAAAAATCATTTGCTTCTCATAAGATCGCTTCAGAGATCATGCTTGCCCAGCCATTATTTAACTTTCCCATAATATCTGTTCTGTGGTTGATTATACAACAAAGAAGCTTCCTCATCTATCATGAGATGCATAATGATACATAGAGAAAACATGAGACTGAAGAGTGTCTATGGCAAACTGCCTTTGTGATATCCAAGGATGATGTCATATGGGCATGGGCGCCATTTATTCTACTTACTCCTGTGTCGTGTCTTCAGATGGGTTGTTGCTAAACTACACTTAATTCTCTACACTTCATTAAAATTATTTAAAAATAATAAGTACATTTACATTAACTTAAAATACCTAAGCATTTGGATATTTGTATTTTGCTATATTATATAATTTCTGCTAAGTATTTTTGGCGGCAGTCTGAGGGAGTGGATGTGGGCATATTTTAAAACCTACTAGAATAAGCTTGCATAACTTTGTGTTTGATAAGTGACTCTCTTCTTTAAGAAACTTTGCAGTCAAGAGTTTTTTTTTTCATTCCAGACATACCTTGCTTGTATTCTTTGATTGGTTTTTGTTTTCATCTGGAAATTTAATTT
Source organism: Dipodomys merriami (assembly GCF_024711535.1). NCBI lineage: Eukaryota > Metazoa > Chordata > Mammalia > Rodentia > Heteromyidae > Dipodomys > Dipodomys merriami. The sequence goes on from NW_027202826.1 coordinate 26,871,388, forward strand.
CTTAGTAGAAGTAAAATAGGTCATTAGCCTTCATGGGGATTCCTATGGACAAAGATCATCATGTAATATTTCTCTGTACCTTCCTCCTTTCCTCTTTCTCTCTCTCCCTTCCTCCTCCCTCTCTCTCCCTTCCTCCCTCTCTCCTTTTCCCTCCAGCTCCTCTACCACTTGAGCCATGCCCTCCAACCAAAGCTATTCATTTACTCTTTCATTCATTCATCCTGTAGCATCTATTGAGCTATTAATGTTTTTCAAACATTTTTTTCATTTTTTGAAAACACTTGCATGAAATAGGAGGTTCGTAAAAAAGAGAATATTTAGATTATTTGAAGGAGGTTTCCATCTTTTTATTTAGCTAGAGGATAGTCAACTACATACTTCGGAGCCCAGAAATTACAATAAAAGATTGTTAAGGCTGGGCACCTAAGAAGACAGCTAGTACCTAGCTTCCCTGAAGTTTAAGTGTTTGAACAGTGGTCAGTACTGGGGAGTCTTTTGCTTTTCTTTATAATCCCCCAATGTTCGTGTTTGGCCTGCAGATTTTTGTGCTTTTCATTTTGCTTTCAATGTGTATTTTGAAGGGGGTGAGGGATGGGACTGGTGAACACAGCGTGAATCGGTGACTTGTCTTTACGGCCCAGAGTCCGGAGTCTGGCCTAACTTCCTTTCACATTCGTATTGATTCAGGAGGAACCACCCCTGCGCAGTGGGAAGACATCACAGGAACCACGCCACTCACGTTTGTCAATGAGTGTGTTTCCTTCACCACCAACGTGTCTGCCAGGCAAGTGGAAAACTCCATGCTGTTTCCACAACTTTCCCCCAAACCCACTGGTGGTTTTTAAAAATGTTTATTGTTGTTGTTTTATTTTTTTCTCTTAATTCATTAAAAGTGATTTTTTTGTTTGATTTTAATGACATTTTTGTTCAATGACTTTCTCATTTTGAACTACATCTGTCAGGTAATACACCAGCAATACACTAACAAAGACCTACTCATCAGATTAAAATTGAAGGCAAATAAGTGCCTATTTGCTTTGGCTGTGTGATTCGATAACTCTGGCTGTGGTTTTACAGTCACAACTGATTTTTCCAGTCTCAGAGGTCTTAGGAATGAGAAATTTTCTGTTGTTAACCAAGTAGCCTCAGTTGCTGATTCAGCAACACAAACACAACTCCCCTGTTGTTTGCTCAAAGATCTCAGAGGATTCTTATACAACCTAACACATTTGCATATTATGTAGTTATGTCTTTTTTATTGTGAACATACTGTACAGAGGGGTTACCATTACATGGGCAAGATAATGAGTACATTTCTTATCAAGCATTGTAGCTTCCTCCTTTGTTTACCCTTCACATCCCTTCCCAGCCTCCCCCCCGCCCCCCACCCAATCTAGTTATGTCTTCAATACCTTTATTCATATCTCAAAAAGCTTAAGCTACCTTGTTTTATATAATATACCACACATTAACTCAGGTTTTGATTCTAAGTTCCCATTGCTATGGTCTTTAATTGAATGTTAAGCATCTTCATGGTTTTAATTTGGTATTAGGAGGAGTGCATGACTGAAGTGGAGCAACAATCCACACATTCACACATTCATTTTACAGATGGGAGCAGTTAAAACTTAAATTCTAGCTAGTCTCCCACCTATAATCCTAATGACTCAGGAGGCTGAGACCTGGAGGGCCACTGTCCAAAATTAGCAGAGATAGAAAAGTCCAAAAGACTTCATTTTCAAATAGCCAGCAAAATTTCAGACTGGAAGCATGGTTCAAGTGATAGAACACCAGCCATGAGTAAGCAAGCCAAGCAGAAGGGAGAAGTCAAGCTCAAGCCTCAGAATTAAACACACAGACACACACACACACACAGATACACAGACACAGACACAGACACAGACACACATACACACACACACACACACACACACACACACACACACACACACACACACACACACACACACACTTAATTTCTATGAGCCAGGGAAGAAAAGATTGAAATGCAGAAATAGTTGAGTAATAGGACACACCACAGGCAAGGTGCGTTGGAACAGTTCATGTGCAGGGTAGAGCTACTGAGTCAACAGGTGCCTTTTTTTTTTTCTGTCCTGGAGTTTGAACTTACGAGCCTCATGCTTGCTGTGAAGCCATTTTACCCCTTGAGCTATGCTTCCAGACTGACTTTTGACTGATTATTTTTGGGAAAAGAAGAGTTGCGTGAACTTTTCTGCCTGAGCTTGCTTCAAATTGTGATCCTCCACATCTTAGCCTCCAGAAGAACTGAGTCTATAGGTGTGATTCACCAGTGCCTGGATAAAATGCTCTTTAAAATGATTACAATGGGAAACTTGGTTATGCATATTTTGTTACAATTTGAAAGAGAGATAGATGAAATTTTTTGAAAGAAAGAGAGGTTTAACTGGATAAGAAGATCTCTAGGAATGTTGAAGACTGTATGAAAAGAATCAGGACTAAGAGAATAATCGTTGGAGAAAGATTTAATAGAAGACATTATGAATTACATCTTCGGAAGTCTATAAATAGAAAGTTGGAAAAGTGTCTACCTGTTGATCTCATTCTCTCCATGAAATTATCTCTTTTTTTTTTTTGAAGAATCTGTGGTGAAGGTGAAGCTCTGAGAGTTTGCAAATATTTAGCAATATTATTGTGCTGAGAAAAATAACATTCAAACAAAAACCTCCCAACATCATCTCATATTTCATGGAGTCTGGAAATCATACATTCTGAAGCCAATAATTTATTCTCTGAAATCTACTCAGCACTATCTGAACATTCTAGAGAAGATTTTTTTAAGTGGTAGAGGACTGGAAAGGTCCTTGGGAAAGAATGTGGCTATAGGAAAAACTGAGAACTTACTGTCAAAAAGCATCAGGACATGAAATTAAAAGTAGGAGGGGCCTGGCACTGGGAGCTCATGCCTGTAATCCTAGCTACTCAAGAGCTTGAGATCTGAGGGTCAAGGTCCAAAGCCAGTCCAAGCTTTGGCCATGAGACTCTGGCCTCCAATTAACCACCACAAAGCCAGAAATGGAGCTGTGGCTCAAGTGATAGAGCACCAGCCCTGAGTGCAAAAGCTAAGGGACAATGCCTAGGCCCTGAGTTCAAGCCCCAGTACCAGAACAACAATAACAATAACAACAAAAAGTAAAAGTGGTAAGCAGGGAAAATAATAGGACCTCATTCACATATACCATAGAGTCTCCCATACTGGACTTATGAATCTAAATGAATCTGAAACACGAAAGATCTTTGCAGAAAACTGAATACAAAGAAGAGTTTGTAAGGAAGAAAAACACAAATATAACATTGAATAGGTGGTCTGAGAATCCTGATACATCTTTATCTCTTCTCTTTGCTCTCTTCCCCTTTTGTGCTTCTTTTGCTACCTGACTTCATAGGCTCTTCCTTTTTCTTCCCTTTTCCTTCACCTTCTGATTATTATCCCCTTCTTTCATTTCCTTCTTTTCCTAAGAAATATTTGATGGCTCCATTGCTCATAAAGTCGATGTGTTTTCAAGGGGTTTATTTTAAACTTTACATAATTGCTCTCCTTTCCTTTTATAGATTCTGGCTGATAGATTGTCGACAGATCCAAGAATCTGTTACCTTTGCATCACAAGTATATAGAGAAATTATTTGTGTACCTTATATGGCCAAATTTGTAGTGTTTGCCAAATCCCATGACCCCATTGAAGCCAGGTTAAGATGTTTCTGCATGACTGATGATAAGGTGGACAAGACTCTTGAACAACAAGAAAACTTCTCTGAGGTGGCCAGGAGCAGGGATGTAGAGGTACTGTATCAAAAAGATAAATATGCTATACTGTCACAGCTTTATTATTAGATTATGTTTCAAATAGAGTATAATATGCAGGGTAGTTTTTTTAAAGAATATTTTATACCTGTATTAGCTTAAAGGACCAAAATCAGACAGCCCCAAATAAGTCGTTTCAACCGATTTAGGCCTGTCCTATAGGGTTGATCTCTATGAACAGGAGAAGATAAAAAGATTCCTATAAAGATAATTTGGAGGGCTAGGGGATGGATCAAATGGTAGAGCTGATGGAGAGTTGCTTAGCTAGCACAAGGTCCTGAGTTCAACTGTACTACTGACAAAGAATAATATTTGGAGAAACACTATGTTTTAATGATGAACTCAAAATACATTGATAACAATCCCATTTTGATGTCTCACTTTTCTTGGTTGCTTTTCTTTTCTATTTTTCTCTGCCTTCCTTCCTTCCTTTTCTTTCTTTCTTTCTCTTCCTCTTTCTTTCCTTTCTTTCTTTTCTTTTCTTTCTCTTTCCTTCCTTCCTATCCCTCCCTCCCTCCCTCCCTACCTTCCTCCCTTCCTTCCTTCCTTCCTTCCTTTCTTCTTTTCTTCCTCATGAACAACAACTCCATAAGCACTTCGCTTTGTGCAAATATTGAAGTAGGACATTTAATGGTTCCCTCCCCAATTACTTTTTTAAAAAATGTTTGTCAGTGTAAATCTTTGGATATTGAAGTCTAACCATCTAACTCTTGGTGATGTCAAAAGTTACTCACTTGTAATTTTACAGTTAGAAATTATACATATAGATTTTTGTAGGGTAACCTGTGAGGAGTATTATAAATGAGAACATTAAATACTACCATGAACTTGAAGATTTTTACTACTAATAAAAAAAGGGAATTCTAGTATATGCTTTCTTTTATATATAAGACAAAAAGGCAATTGCCAACATATTTTTATCTCTGTTTGTACGTGTATATATAAATTTATTTGTCAGCATATAGTCGTTGTAAAAAAAAGGGGGTTTCAATGTGACATTTCCATGGATGCAAACAATGAATCTGGATCAATCTCATCCTCATCCCCTCATCATTCCTCCCATCTTATTATCCTTCATAAAATAATGTCAGAAGGGCTCATTGTTCTATTTTCTTACATGCAAATTAACTATATTAATACTCATACATATATTTAAGAAGTGAAACTTCCAAGTAGTAGTAGTACAACTTCTTTGTGTAAATGCTGTTATAGTTGTATTTAATTCCGTATTTTTTCTCCATTTTTGCTTAGGTATTAGAAGGAAAACCCATCTATGTTGACTGTTTTGGCAACCTGGTGCCACTAACCAAGAGTGGTCAACACCATATATTCAGTTTTTTTGCCTTCAAAGAAAATAGACTTCCTCTCTTTGTCAAGGTGATGTATACATACAATGTCATCATGCATTTTATTAAAGGTCAAGACAGGATTTGTTTTCCTCTTTTATATAATTTCCAGTGATTTTTTTTTTTACTAGTGAAATCTGTAAAATGTTACAGTCCTGGAAAAATCAAACATTTTTAATTTTGAAGCTCAATGTTAACCTAACTTTTTAATTTTTAGACTGTGTTTAAGGAGGAGAACAAATACAAATTATGAGCAGTCCATTAATTAGAAATGCTGACCACTCTTTCCAAACTTGAAGGGAAGTCAAATTTCATGTTTTTTTTTTTTAAAAAGTGATATAACTTTTATCTCTGATTAGTTTTTTGTTTGTTTGTTTGTTTTCAGTGGTGGGGCTTGAACTTGGCCTGGGTGCTGTCCCTCAGCTCTTCAGCTCAAGGCTAGTGCTCTACTACTTGAAGCACAGCACCACTTCCAGTTTTCTGGTGGTTAATTGGATGAGAGTCTCATGGACGTTCCTACTGGGGCTGTCTTTGAACCATGATCCCCAGATCTCAGCCTCCTAAATAGCTAGGATTTCAGGCATGAGCCACCCCTGCTAAGCTATGCTTAGTTTTTTTAAATGTGTAAATTTCACAAATGTAGAGACTAAAAGAATTCTGACAACTTTTTTCAGTAAAATCCCTCATAAGGCCAAACTCTCACTTATGCTAGTAGGCTATGAGCTTGGATAGAGATAAATTTATTCAACAGATCTTATTGAGACACACCAATGCACCATTAATTTGTTGTTTCTGTTTAGGAATATCCATCCCAGTTAGCGATTCAGCCATTATATATACAAGTTCCATTGTAAATTCCGATTTCTCTTTAGGATATATGAACTCTAAAGTTCATAAATGTGGATGACTGAGCCGTTTATAAAATCAAAGGAAAATAGTTATTCTCATTTGCTTTGTTTCCAGTTCCTATAATATTTTACTATGTTAAAATTCTGATACTGCAAGATGGATGAAACTAGAAATTATTATATTAATTAAAATAAGAGAATGTCTGAGTCCACTTATATAGGAACCTAAATAGACAAATTCCCAGAGACAGAAAATAGCAGTTATAAGGAACTGGTGAAATAAGTTTTCATATAAAAGGTACAATTTTAGTTTTGGGAAATGGGAAATTCTGATAGAGTGATGATTCCACAACTTCACAAATGTGTTTCATCAATGTGTTTCATGCCAATGAATTGTACACTGAAAATAGTAAAAACAGTAAATTTGCACAATGTATACTTTACATTATGTATATTTAAGTTGAATAAATTCTGGAGATCTAATGCACCATGTGGTAACTACAGATAATAATAATATATTGCAGATGGGCGCCCGTGGTGGCTCACACCTGTAATCCTAGCTACTCAGGAGGTTGAAATCTGAGGATCATGGTTCAAAGTCACCCAGGCAAGAAAGTCCATGAGACTCTTATCTCCAATAAACCACTAGAAAACCGGAAGTGGTGCTGTGGCTCAAGTGGTAGAGCGCTCGCCTTGAGCTGAAGAGCACAGGGACAGCGCCCAAGCCCAGAGTTCAAGCCCCACGGCTGACCAAAAAAAAAAAAAAAAAAAATCTATTGCAGGGCTGGGAAGGTAGCTCAGTGGTAGAGTGCTTGCCTTGCATGCCTGAGGCCCTGGGTTCGATTCCTCAGCACCACATAAGCAAAAACAAAAAAAAAGCCGGAGTGGCGCTGTGGCTCAAGTGGTAGAGTGCTCGCCTTGAGCTGAAGAGCTGAGGGACAGTGCCCAGGCCCAGAGTTCAAGCCCCACGACCGGACCCCCCCCAAAAAAAAAATCTATTGCAAACTAGGTGCTAGTAGCTCATGCCTCTAATCCTAGCTACTCAGGCTGCTGAAATATGAGGATCAAGGTTCAAAACTAGCACAGACAGGGAGCTCTGTGAGTCTCTTATCTCCAATTAACCACCTGAAAACCTAAAATAGAGCTGTGGCTCAAAGTGATAGAGTACTAGCCTTGAGCAAAAAAGCTCAGGAAAAGTGCCTAGGCCTTGAGTTCAAGCCCCACAACTGAAAACAACAACAACAAAAACAACTATGGTATATTTGAAATTTGGTAAAAGAGATCTTAGCTTTTCCTCAGTCACACAGAAAAAGGGAGGGCAATTTTTATGAGGCAATCAGCATACTAATTAGCTAGGTTATAGTAATCATTTCACAGTATAGACACACATGCAAGCATCACATCATAACCTTTACACTTATACAACTTGTCAGTCATGTTTCAGTAAAGTTAAAACAACTGAATGACATTCTAAAAGTCAATGTAAATGATAAGAAAAAGGAAGACCTACGAATTTATTTACCAAGCATTATCACATGGAATTTTTTTTCTTCTTTAAATAAGATAATAGTGCATGCCAAGTATAGCTGACGCATGTATGTCTTCCTTGTTTAAGGTGCGTGACACAACTCAGGAACCTTGCGGGCGACTATCATTTATGAAAGAACCAAAATCCACGAGAGGCCTGGTGCACCAAGCTATTTGCAACTTAAACATCACGCTTCCAATTTATACAAAGGTATTGTAAAATCTGCTGTAATGCGATGAATACAGCTGCTCAAATGCTTTAAAATGAGCAAGAACAAAGACACTAAATGTAAGCAAAAAAAAAAGAAAAGTCAAAATTTTCACTCACATAAAGAAAAAAGAAATCTACCTTGGATTGAATTAAATGAATTTTGGTGGAAAAGAATCTATTCATCTCTAGGACGTGGAAGAGAAAGAGGGATGTCGAGGTTTTATTGTTTTGAAATACCTTTTAAAAGTAATAACTACCTCCTCAGCCTTTTCTATAAGATCAAATAATTGGCCTTGTCTCTATTATTGTTTTACATGCTCTAATTAGAATGTACTAGAATTTTTTACAGTTTCTTCATTTTTAGCATGACAATGTAGAAAATATCCCTGTGTTACAAGAAGTGAATTTAAAGGATTACTGAAGGAACACTAAATTCTGTACTAAAATGTACTAGTTAGGCATTGCTTTGTCCTCACATATCACCCAATTATACGACTGTAGCTCACTGATTAGGTTAACATTAAATAAATTTAGAATATTAAATAATTTTAATTCCGAATTAATTAAATGATGTGGGTAACTGCCCTTTTGTTACTGTCAAGTATTCTTCCTTCCTTCCTTTCTTCCTCCATCCCTCCCTCCCTCCTCCTCCTTCTTTCCTCCCTTCCTCCCTTCCTTCCACCCTCCCTCCCTCCCTCCCTCCCTCCTTCCCTCCCTCTTTCTTTCCTTCCTTCCTTCCTTCCTATATGTCTGTCTGCTTGCTTGCTTCCTTCCTTCCTCCCTCTCTCCCTTTCTTCCCTCTCCCTTTCTTTCTTTCTTTCTTTCTTTCTTTCTTTCTTTCTTTCTTTCTTTCTTTCTTTCTTTCTTTCTTTCTTTCTTTCTTTCTTTCTTTCTTTCTTTCTTTCTTTCTTGGATAGCGCTTTTTAATAGGAAGCCACAGATAGCCACTATAGATGACTGTCAGTATGAATTATAGGTAGGGGAAGGAGGTGAATAGAAACTGTTGAGACCCATGGTTGTCAAATTGTGTATTTTGCTTAAACATTTATTCTTGTAATTTAAAATTGTTATGCTCATAACTTTATGTTTGACATTGCAAATTCTTATTATTAGAGATTAAAAATGAAATGACTTGTGAATATATAAAAATATACAGGACACTCCACAAGTTGAAATGTGGTGGTAATTATATCAGCCCAATTAGTACACTCCAATTGTACTCTAGGTGCAGTATACCCTTTGGAGTTCATGATATTATGAATTATTGGAGTCACCAGAGGCAGAGTGCCAAACAAGAAACATAAAGAAATACATGCAGGCCAACTGAGTGATATACAGACACGAATAGACTCTAATAGGCTTTGCCTAATTATGGTAGCTTTAAATGTGCTCTAGAGGAAAGCATTTCCTTTATTGTACATTTTCTTACAAGGAATGTCAGACATAGTTACTAAGGCAAAGGTCAAAGACTATTTTCCATTGAGTAATACAAAACAAAAAGGAGCAAAATGCTCAGTGTTACCTATTTAGATACACAATAACATCTAGCAGATCCTTATTCTAATAAAACTCCTACATTCCATATAAGTTTTGGATACGTTTCATCTGTTGTTTATTTGTAGTTTTTAACCTTTACAATCAATCAATACCTGTAAACGACTGGGAGATCATTAGCACTATTGGTTGTTGACAAATGCCATCAAACCTATTAAATGTCAAATTTGGAGGTGGTTGATGACCTATTAAGTAAAATCAGTATATTTTTAAATTCTGGATCATTTGTCTGCTGATTGTATAAGCTTTTTTCATCAATTCATCTTAAATTTTCTTGCCTGCCTTCTGTAAACTTAGAAAAAAAATCAGACTGTGTGCTTGCCTCTCAATGTTCGCAGTGTATTTACTCTTCTTTTCTTCTAAACGCTCTGCTCTCCCTTCTCTCTTTTTTTTTCCGTCTTGCATGGCATCTGGGGCGTCAAGGAATCAGAGTCAGATCAAGAGCAGGAGGAAGAGGTAACTTAATGATCCTGTCATTTGTCAATACCTGTGTCATTGCTGTTGCTGCTAAGAGCAGTTAACCTGTTTTTTGTAGAAAGAATAGATAGCTGTTCTTAGTAACTGAAGGGACGGAATTTTACTGAACCTCTGGGAGATGTTTTCTCATCTTGTGAATTGACTTTAGAGTAGCTTCCTTGTAAACTTTAGCTCTTTTTCTATGCAATAATATCTACTTTCCCACCAACAACTGAGCGATTATTTCAGCACTCTCAAAGGTGAGTCTGGAGGTGCCTGAAGGTCAAAACTCTTTTAATAATGGTGGTTTTGTCATTTTAACTTCTATAATCCTCTACACTCTGGTGGAGTTTAATGTAATGTGATATCATCCTGGCAAGTAATGGCATAGTGCTTGTGTGTTCTTGGGTTCTAGCATTGTCTCAGCTGTAATTTGTAGTGCATGCCTTTCTTGATGAGTATTATACGTTCTCAGGGCTCTTCAGTAATTTTTAGAAAGGTAGTGTAGTCCAAAGTTCAAAGAAGTGTGAGAATCACTGAAACCAAAAGTATTTAGGAGCATATAGTTTATCCATTGGACTATAATAATATTCTAATGCAGAATTGTATTAATGAACACTACTCATAGACAATCAAGGAGTGTCTTTTCTAAGCCCTCCTCCCCTTGCTTTATCCACACAACTACCTCACCAAAGATGATGAAACCAAGTCCTGGAGGGGTTTCCTTGAATACATAGCCATTTCAATAATATCTCCTTCCATATTGAAAGCAAATATGTATTTTTCTCCCATATAGACATTTCAAAATGCCCAAATATTACAACAGAAACAAAAATAATTGGGAATTCTTATATTATGAATATATCTGTTTCCTATTTCCAAGAAAGAAACATAATGATTACTTTCATGTATTTTTGAAGATATTGCTTTATTTTTGGTGTTGGCTGTGGGGCTTGAACTTAAGGCTTGGGCCCTATCCCTCAGCTTGTCAGCTCAAGGCCAATGCTCTACTGCTTGAGCCACAGTGCCACTTCCAGTTTTCTAGTGCTTTATTGGAGATAAGAGTCTTATGGATTTTCCTGCCTGGGCTGGCTTTGAACCACGATCCTCAGATCTCAGCCTCCTGAGTAGCTATGATTACAAGTATGAGCCACCGGCGCCCAGCGCTTTTCTTTTTTTTTTTTTTTAAACTGTTACTCTGATGCCTTTGAAATGTGAAAATATAAATTAATATAGAATATATATTCCATCCCCACCAGTTTAAAATGGAAAGCCTTAGTTCCGAGGATTGCCTTGAATCTCTTCCTCTTCCCCCATATTTTCCCCTCATTGCTCTGCACGGGAGCAGGATGAAGGGGAGATTGTAGACTCAGATTCTGCCTATAATCCTCCCCCCCCCACACACACACTCAGGCTGACCTCATCCTTTCCCTGAACCACCCCTGTCACATCCTCAGCTTCCTTCCTGTGTTCAGCATCCCTGTCCCCACAGCTGTGAAAAGACGAAACTGATACAACCCTCTACAAAACTCTAAAACCAGACTTTTTGTGTTCACAAGTGAAGTCTTCTCATTAGATGTCAGGTGTTTCTGTTGAATATGTTCAGGATCTGTTCAGGATAAGTGATCAAGTTCACATTCACTGAAAGATGTGGAACTTCAGCTTGTTATGAGTGACAGTGAGCCCCATGTAGGAAAGGTATCACCCTGACACAGTGTTTATTAAGTATTCGCTTTCTTTTCTGTATTAATCTGACACTTGTGTAATTCTGATCTCATCCTTTTCCCAACCGTCTCGCATCAAACATGACTCCTGTCTTCTCAGGGTAGCTTGTTAGAAAGTATTTCCACTTGCAATGTCTAAAAAACCAGATTATTATAATTATTATTTTTCAAAGTGAGGATAAGACTCCTGGAGGCCATCAGGATCAGTCATTACTGTACCTTCCTCTTGCCTGTGTTGTCACTTGTATGTTTTAGTTAGGGATTAGATACATCAGGGTCTGTGAGCCAAGATTGTAACATGTAACCATTGAATTTATGTATGTTTTCTTTCAGATCGATATGACATCAGAAAAAAGTAAGATTTTAAATAAAATTGAGTGTGTTTAAAAGCTGCCTATAATTTTTTTTTAAAAAAAGCATGAATTAAGACTCAAGCTAGTTGCCATTACTAACCTCTGTAGTAATTATACTTTTATCTTTATTAATCATTAATATATATTTAGAAAAAAAGCAGCTTGGCCAGTTAAATTATAAAAGTATAGATCTAATTTGTGAGCTGATTAGAATTTTAAAATGCAACTGTAATTCATTTAAGCATTCACTTTCTTTTGGCATTTCTGTTAACCCTGGTATTGATGTCCCGCTTGTTTAGAAAGCCACCCTAACGTTTTGTCCATTGTTAGCATAACATTTTCATCTCATTATTTTTTAAGCACTGATGTGACAGTATCACTTTTTATGCTGAGCACCAGTGACTTCTGTCAAGAGGGGTTTTTTTTGGTTTGTTTTACCTTGTTTCAGTAGGAGGCATTTGGAAAAGCGATACTGTCTTAATATTTAGTAGCTAAGGCTACGTCTTTCCCCACCCTCTCCTTCCCTTACATTCCTTACTGTGGTGAAGTGTAACTGAAGGCTAGCTAGGCTGAGATCTAAGACTGTTGTGAACATTTGTTGAAACAGCAACAACAAAAAGAACAAGAAGCAGATGGGTACAAATAGCTTACACCTATAATGTTACCTACCCAGGAGGCTAAAATCTAAGGATCATGGTTCAAAGTCAGCCCTGTCTATGAGATTCTTTTGTCTAATTGACCTCAAAAAAGCTGGTAGTGGAATTGTGGCTCAAGTGGTAGAGCACAAACTTTAACCAAGAAAAGTCAAGGAAAAGCTCAAGGCCTTGAGTTCAATCGCCTATATTAGCTTGAAAGAAAGAAAGATAGATAGAAAGAAATATGGAACGACAGAAAGAGAAAGAAAAAGACAGAAAGGGAGAAAGAGAGAAAGAAAGGAAGGAAGGAGGGATAAAGGGAGGAAAGGAGAGAAAGAAGGAAGAAAAAAAGGAAGAAAAGAAATAGAGGAAAGAAAAACAAGAGATGCCAAGAATACAAAAATTAAGACCTTTGGGATGAAATTGCTACTCACACTGTCTTATTAAAAGGACTAATTTTAAATAATAGTAGTGCAAACAGCCTACCTCAATCTAGTCTAGAGAGCACTGGTTTTTACAGAACTAAAAAAAAAACGATGCTAGAATTTACCTCAGGTTTGGAATATTAATTCAGGTTTTAATGTGTTGGCCATTCCCTCTGACTCCTTGGTTTCTTGTAGAAACTCAAGTTGATTTTTTATGTTTCTCCCTTTTATGCCTCAAATGCATTAGAAAAATAAGCCTAATTTTCAATGCTGATCGATTTTTAAGTATTCATTTCAATTTACTTCATTTCAGCATAATCCTCTTGAAAAGAGAAAACTCAGAACCATGTTAACTATGGTCATTTGGTCCTTATACAATGACTCGTAGAGTTTTCTTTTTAAGTCCACACATAATGTGACTTACTACACATTATTGAAATGGCTTTAATGGTGGCTTACCTTTATGTTACATCACTATTCAGAACTAAAGTAAGTATGCTCACTAATTTATATGGCTGAACAAATTTATATTCATATAAATTTAATATATTTACATATTCACATACTAGAGCTCCTTAACAAATTATCTTGAGAGAAGGTGCTTTTAAATGACATTATTTTGCCTGCAAATAATTCTTCTTTTTCTTCGAAATTCTAGTTATTTATTTTTGTGGTGGTCCTGGGGTTTGAACTCAGGACCTCCTGCTTGCTCAAGAGGGCACTCTACTGGTACTGCTGAGCCATAGCTCCAGACCTTCTTTTTTGTTTTTGTTTTTTTCTTTCTTTAAACAGATTTGGTTTTCCTGGCTCTCATTCCTCAGGACAACTCTGTTTACATTTTTTTTCTACTGTGTTTACTTAAATTGGCCTTTCTTTTGCTTCTTTGTACAAACTACTAGGAACTAAACATCATCTGTCTTTACTATCAAAAGAAATGGAAGAAAAAAGACATTACCATGCCAGAATGTCAAAGATTTCTGTGCAAGTCTCCTAGATATTATGAATATTTCACTCTTTTCGAATACAGATTTACTTTTTATTTTTTACTTTAAGGATAGTCATTGAATGACCTTCAATAGTTATAAAATAATCTCCAAAGAAGGGCTTAGTTGAAGAGATATTTTTCCTAAAGTCCTTTTTAGGTAAGTCCTAAAGGTTTTCTCACATTCCTCTCATGCTTGTAGACCCCCTAAGCCCATGCTTCAAAGTTGAGAGGGGCAACATTGATCAAGATATATTGAATTCATAAAGTGCTTTGTTAAATGGCAACTCCTTTGTACAACTACTTAAAGGCAATTTAAAAAATGTGAAAAAATAGAATCAATAGAAAAGAAAGAAAAACAAATATAAACTGCATTCAGAATTTTCTGTCCAAGCTCCCAGGGAACTGAATGTGCTTCACCACAGTAAGGCCTTACCTGTTTGTTCTAGTTTCTCCTCATCCTCCTGCCTGTTCTTTTCTGCAAGACCACACCCCCTAGCACTTTGACCCCACCTTTGCTTTGCATGGAAATAACTTGGCTTACATAAACTGTGCGTGTGTCCCGTGTGACTGTCTTTGATATGGGTTGCCATGCATCCCATTTTTAACTCTGGACTCACCTCTCTGTTGAATCACAAGTGTGGTTTCTGTTGGTTTTCTTTCCTTTCCTATCTTTCCCTCCTTGGTCTGTCTCTTAACATATCTAAACAAGGCTGCTCCAAGGAAAGGACCTACCATGCCTTTTAGCCCAAGAGTGTGTCATTGTTAGGTGTGAATTTCCCTTAGATGAAATGCCAGTTTGCAGCTGATTCAGACATGTGTCATATCATCACTGTACATTGGCAGAACTACTCATTCTAAATTTCAAATTTATTGGGTTGTAACTATCCACACATGATCCTTGTTCTGAGTTTGCTACTACTGGCTTTCTCCTGAGGAAATCAGTGTTCTGCAATTTGTAATGCTTTTTATTTTTTTCTTATTATTTTTCCCTCATGGTTTTGTTTTTGATTTTATTTTCCAACATTGATCTGTAACATTGAACAATCTTGAGATACCTCTGTGTAATTTCACTGCGTTCTTTCTCTGTTTTGGTTTGTAATTTTGTGTGTGTGTGTGTGTATGTCTTGATTATTTGTGATAGTTTTGTTGTATGTGTGAATGTGCTACAATTGAGAAAATTAAGCAAGTTATTTCCTGCTCATTTTTCCTTTTTAGTTTTTTTTCGTTTTTTAATTTTTCTGTTAGCCTTGCTTTGCTCTTGTACCCCGAGACCTTGTGAAACCACCATTCCTAGTCCATTCTGTTGCCCCTTCCCACCACAACAGGAAAAGACACTGTGTCCTTTCGATCCTGATTACATTTGCCAATATCTTTTTTGATTTCCATTTTACTTTCGATGTTTTTCATTCACATCAAAGATGATGAGACAGAATCGACAGAAACATCTGTGCTGAAAAGTCACCTGGTTAATGAAGTTCCTGTCCTAGCAAGTCCGGACTTGCTCTCGGAAGTTTCTGAGATGAAACAAGACTTGATCAAAATGACCGCCATCTTGACCACAGATGTGTCTGATAAGGCAGGTTCCCTTAAAGTGAAGGAGCTGGAGAAGGCTGCTGAGGACGAGCCTGGCGAGCCCTTTGAAATTGTGGAAAGAGTGAAAGAGGACTTAGAGAAAGTGAATGAGATCCTGAGAAGTGGAACCTGCGTGAGAGTTGAAGGCAGAGGGCAGAGTTCTCAGGCTGAGCCAGAACTAGTGGAAGAGGAATGGGTGCTTGTCAGTGAGGAGGAAATAGAAGAAGCTAAGCTAAAAGCCCCTTTAGAAATCACTGAATATCCATGTGTAGAGGTTAGAATAGGCCAAGAGACCAAAGTCAAGACAGAGAGAGACTCAACTGGGCTAGTGAACTACCTTACTGAGGACCTCAATTCGTATGCACCACCTCATAGGGACAAACCAGTTCAAGACATGCCAGGGAAAACTTCTGAGGCTCCAGCCACCGGCAAGGGCTCTGATCATGAAAAGAAGGGTACCCCGTCAGGGGAGAAACAGAGTACCCTTAAACAGGTCAAAGCAAGCCTGGGAATCAAAAAGCCCGTGAGAAGAAAATTAAAAGAAAAGCCCAAACCAAAAGAAGAAAGTTCACAAGCCAGTGAGGAAAAGACTGAGCTTAAAAAGTGTAGCTCTGAGGAGTCAGTGGATGAAGACTCAGGGTTAGCCCCTGAACCTCTCTCCACGGTGAAAGCCACATCTCCTCTGATAGAAGAAACTCCCATTGGCTCCATCAAGGACAAAGTGAAGGCCCTCCAGAAGCGAGTGGAGGATGAACAGAAAGGGCGAAGCAAGTTGCCCATTAGAGTCAAAGGCAAAGAGGAGGTGCCCAAAAAGGCCCCTCTCAGGACACATCCAGCTGCATCATCCCCCTCTCTGAAGTCAGACAGGCATGCACCATCCTCTAAAGCAGAAAGGCTTTCTTCCCTCTCCTCTGCAAAACCAGAGAGGCACGCTCCAGTGTCGCCATCTGGTAAACCTGAGAAACACTCACCTGTGTCTCCCTCTGCCAAACCGGAAAGACATTCACCTGTGTTGTCAAGTAAACCTGAGAAACACTCGCCTGGGTCACCTTCAACAAAAACGGAACGACACTCCCCTGTGTCATCGACAAAAACAGAAAGACACACGCCGGCATCCCCTTCAGGGAAAACAGACAAACGCCCACCCATATCACCTTCTAGTAGAACAGAGAAACATCCCCCAGTGTCACCTGGGAGAACAGAAAAACGCCTGCCTGTGTCCCCTTCTGGAAAAACAGAAAAGCATTCGCCTGTGTCAACCACTGGGAAAAGCGACAGGCACCTTCCTGTGTCACCCTCTGGGAAAACAGACAAGCAGCCTCCTGTATCACCCACCTCAAAAACAGAGAGAATTGAGGAAACCATGTCGGTTCGAGAGTTGATGAAAGCTTTCCAGTCAGGCCAAGACCCATCTAAACATAAAACTGGACTCTTTGAGCACAAATCAGTAAAACAAAAGCAGTCCCCGGAAAAAAGTAAAAGTCGGTTAGAAAAAGAGAAGGGGCAGGCAATTACCCAGAGAGATATACAGAGAACAGAGTCTATCAAACGTGGCCAGAAATTCCTGGTAACTGGTACTCCAGAATCCAGAAGAAGAGCTCACGCGATCGCCATGGGGTTGAAGAGAGATGAAGGTGTTGGAGAAAAGGAGAAAGCTACTAACCACAAAACTCCTGAACCTGTTCAGCCAGCATCTGAAGAAGAAAGCCATCAAGAGCCAGAGAGGTCCAAAGAAAAGAGGGCGGAGGAGCAGGGAGAGATGGAACTCCAGATCAGCCCCAACAGAAAAACTTCCACTGACTTTTCTGAAGTCATTAAGCAAGAGTTAGAAAGCAATGACAAATATCAACAATTCTGCATGAGCCAAGAGACTGAAAAAGCTCAATTGCAATTAGACCAGGTCCTCACCAGCCCTTTTAACACCACCTTCCCACTAGATTACATGAAAGATGACTTTCTCCCTGCTCTTTCTTTACAGAGTGGTACTTTGGATAGCAGTGCTGAGGGCCTAAAGCCTGAAGGGCTAGCACCCTCACCTTGTGGCAGCCTGATGGAGGGGACCCCTCAGATAAGTTCGGAAGAGAGCTATAAGCATGAGGGCCTAGCAGAGACCCCTGAGACTAGCCCAGAGAGCCTGTCCTTCTCACCAAAGAAAAGTGAGGAACAAATGGAGGAGACAAAGGGAATCACCCCAAAGGTAGAAACACCCCTAGAAATTCCTTCAGAGAAAGAACATCCCACAACCAAAGACAGGATGGATGGTTGTGAAGATCAAGGTGCTGCACTGGCTGAGGGTTCGGAGCTCGCTTCTGAACGTTCTCACAGGGAAGTCTCTCCAGATGCTCCCCAGCCTGTGTATCCTCAACAAGAAGGACCTGGCAATGCTAGCACATCATTGACAAAAGAATCACCCCGGGCAGTCCCTGAGGATGCATCATCCTGTGGGGAAGGTCAGCTCATACCCCAAAGTTCAGCTCATGAGGAAGCTCAGGAATCTACAACCACCTCAGAGGGGATGGAAACTTCACCATTGCCTGGTGCTGCTGTAAAGACAGACACAGACACGGGATCCAAGCCCCAGGGGGTCATTAGAAGTCCTCAGGGATTAGAACTTGCCCTCCCTAGCCGAGACAGTGAGGTACTTAGCCCAATGGCTGACGAGTCCTTAGCAGTCAGCCACAAAGATTCTTTGGAAGCCAGCCCTGTGTTAGAAGATAACTCCTCGCACAAAACTCCCGATTCTCTGGAACCAAGTCCTCTGAAGGAATCTCCTTGCCGGGATTCCTTGGAAAGTAGCCCCGTTGAACCAAAGACCAAGGCAGGGATGCTTTCAAGTCATTTCCCTTATCCCGCAGCTATTTCCAAAACAGAACTCATGACGGAAGTGGTCTCCATGAGGTCCCGGCTCCTCCGAGACCCTGATGGAAGTGCTGAGGATGATAGCCTTGAGCAGACATCCCTCATGGAGAGCTCAGGGAAGAGCCCCCTCTCCCCCGACACCCCCAGCTCTGAAGAAGTTAGCTATGAGGTCACACCCAAAGCCACCGATGCCACGTCTGCCCCCAAGCCAGCTGTCATTCAGGAGTGCGCCGAGGAGGATGACTCAGAAAATGGAGAGAAAAAGAGGTTCACTCCGGAAGAGGAAATGTTTAAAATGGTCACCAAAATCAAGATGTTCGATGAACTTGAACAGGAAGCTAAGCAGAAAAGGGATTACAGAAAAGAGTCCAAGCAAGAGGAATCTTCCTCAGCCTCCGACCCCGATGGTGACTGTTCAGTAGGCCTGGAGGAACCCAAACAGATGGAGGGTGTAGAGGGCGAAAGAGATGTCCTTGTCCTGGTGACCTCTGAGAGCAGAAAGGCTTCTTCCTCTTCAGAAAGTGAGCCTGAACTGACTCAGCTAAAGAAAGGTGCCGACTCAGGCCTTTTGTCAGAACCAGTAATTCGAGTGCAACCTCCTTCCCCACTTCCATCCAGCATGGACTCCAATTCCAGTCCCGAAGAAGTTCAGTTCCAGCCTATAGTTTCCAAACAATATACCTTCAAGATGAACGAAGAGCTTCCGGAAGAGCCAAGTACCTCAGAAGAAGAGAAAGAGGGGGAGGCCCATTTAGCTGAGGATAGACCCACAGTTTCTCCTGAGGGTGTAGTTAGACCTTGTGAGGATCTGAATGGAGCCACCCATCAGCCAGAGATCTGTGATGGTCATGGGTGTGAGCCCGTGAGTCCTAGCAACTCAGCCGGACCTGTCTGCTTGGGTCACCAGAACTTGTCAGGTGATGATGTCGATGAGCAGCTAGCCTTTCAGAAAGACACCCCAACTCCCCAAGACAATCATGGAAATGACACAGGAGGAGGAGAACATGATGTTTCTGGAATAGAATCTCCACCAGGAGCTTGCCCCAGCGAAAGCTCTTCTTTGCTTCATTGTCCGATATCTGAGGGGGAGAAGTTAGGTGAAGGGAAATCCTCTACCTCTTCCACTACAAATGTGGAGGTCACAAAAACGGACCAAAGTATGGAGAGCATATCAAAAGACTGTTCCATTCAAGACTCTTCTGTCCCTCCCCACGCAGATAGTGTTTCCACAGCTTCTCTAACGGGTGATCCAGCCAAGGCCGATGAAATCCCCGATCCTCAAATTACCAGCCCTTATGAAAATGTTCCTTCCCCCTCTTTTTTCTCTAGTGAAGAAAGCAAAACCCAAACAGATATGAATTACACCACAACCTTTCACTCTTCTGAAGGGTATTCTGCTACTATGACATTCTCTGTTGAGGATGTAGAAGTGAAAAGCTCTTCACCTAGGACTGTTTCGAGCGAACGATGTAATTTCGAGAGCCAGAGCCTTGAAGGAGCATCCGCACAAGAAAGTACCTCATGGGAAGTGCAGTCAGAGAAAGCTTCCTCATCTCTAGAACCTACTCTATCTAGGACACCAGAAGTCATCGGTGAACAAATAAGCAAAGTCATTATCACCAAAACAGATGTGGATGCTGATTCCTGGAGCGAGATTCGTGAAGATGACGAAGCCTTTGAAGCACGAGTGAAAGAAGAGGAGCAAAAGATCTTTGGTTTAATGGTGGACAGACAATCCCAAGGTACTACCCCAGACACCACTCCTGCCCGGACCCCAACAGAAGAGGGGACCCCGACAAGTGAGCAGAATCCATTCCTCTTTCAAGAAGGAAAGTTGTTTGAGATGACCCGAAGCGGGGCCATCGATATGACCAAAAGGTCCTATGCAGATGAGAGTTTTCACTTTTTCCAAATTGGTCAAGAAGCTGGGGAAGAGACTCTTCCAGCAGATATCAAAGAAGGGGCCCCAGGGGCTGAGCCCCCACAGCTGGAGATGTCAGCCGAATCACTAGCACTTTCAGAATCAAAAGAAACAGTAGATGATGAAGCCGAATTAGTGCCAGATGACCTGAGTGAGGATGTGGAGGAAATCCCTGATTCAGATAGGCAGCTTAGGTCTCATGTGGAGATTTCAGCTTCCCCCAAGGCATCCACAAATTGTGGAGGAGCCGAGGACCTCTCCACCCTGCAGACAGATGATGCACCTTCTTCGTCCAGTATGAAGCCGACACCTTGCCCTGACTCCCTTCAGCCGGCTGTACCAGGTCAGTTAGATTTTTCCACAGTCACCAGGTCTGTATATTCAGAGAGAGACGATGAGTCTCCTGATTCTTCTCCAGAGGAAGAGAAATCAGTGATTGAAATCCCCACCGCCCTCATGGAGAATGTGCCTTCTGCTGAAAGCAAATCCCAAATTCCTACAAGGACTATACTCACCTCAAGCCCAGCACCTCTCCCTGCAGAGGAGGAGAGCGAATTTTCTGAAGATTCTGCACCTGGTCTGAATGAGGGAAGTACGGAAGATGAAGCAAAACCAAAGTCCAAAATCCCTGTCAAAGCATCCATCCAAAGAGGGGAGCAGCAACTCCCACATCCAGATTCATCTTTGCAGATGACAGTGACTGCTCAGGGACGGGACGGGACAAGCAGGACCTCAGATCACAGAAGCAAATCCGAATCCGATGCCAGTCCTTTGGACTCAAAGACCAAATGCCCAGTGAAAGCTAGAAGTTACATTGAGACAGAGGCAGAGAGCAGAGAGAGGTCAGAGGAGCTCGAGTTAGACTCAGAAGAAGGGGCCTCAAGACCAAAGATATTTGCATCCCGTTTGCCAGTTAAGAGCAAAAGCAGCACAGCTCCCTGCAAGGGGGGCACAAGCCCTACAAGAGAAAGTAAGGAGCATTTTTTTGACCTTTACAGGAATTCCATAGAATTCTTTGAGGAGATTAGTGATGAGGCTTCCAAACTAGTGGATAGGCTTACACAGTCAGAGAAGGAGCAGGAATTAGTTTCAGATGACGAAAGTAGTAGTGCCTTGGAAGTTTCAGTTATTGAAAATCTGCCAGCCGTTGAGAGCGAGCATTCAGTTCCTGAGGACATCTTTGACACAAGGCCCATTTGGGATGAGTCCATTGAGACTCTGATTGAACGCATCCCCGATGACAATGGCCATGACCATGCTGAAGGTATTTGCCAGCCATTGGGATTCCCTGTGCTACGCATGTCATAAATTTGATAGAGAATTTTTTTGTATGTTTGTTTTATTTCGGTGATTTGTGTCTCATTTTCTTTAAGCTTTCTGTAGTGGTTAATGTGTTTGTGTAAGCCCTTTGTGTTTTGTGCCTTTCTGTATACTCTTGTCTATGAAAACAATCTCAAGATTGAGTAATGAGAATGCTTATGGAAAACATAAACCTGACCAGGCAATGGAGACCCTTGCCTTTCTTTAGCTGCTGCACGGAAGGTTCATGCAAGCTTTGAGTTTTGTTGTTCTGAAGTCCCAGGCTTAGCCTCAAATTTAGCATGTTGCTTTGGCACATGATGATGTGAGGTTTGATTTTGCACTCTGAGAACTCATTGCTTGATCTTCTTGCCTCTGGACCCTTGAAATAATCTGTACTAACAATTTTGTAATTATTAGGAAGCCATTTGCTCAAGAAGATTTCTCACGTCCTGAAATTCCAATTGGTGTGGGTCTGGTTTTGATTCAGAAAGGTTGGATTTCAGATACCTTTGGTAATTCTTTAAGCAAACAAATATAAGGTAAACATATGCTTTCTGTTTATACAATAGAGGAATAGAGAGGGTACTCAAATGAGATACAGCAGACAACAAAAACTCAAACTTTGCACCATTTAAGGTGACTATAAGGGAATGACGATCCTTTGAATTGTAAAGAAAAAAAGAAAGAAAGAATGAAAACCATAGATTACTTTGAGAAGTAACCTGTGGTCTTCCATTATCTCTACAATGAAGACTACTGTTCCTAAATTTCATAAAACCATTTAAAATGCTGCCCATCAAACCAGAAGAGTTAAAGTTAAATGGGAAAAGCTATATAGCTTGTGAAAATAAATAATGGGTGAGTTGACCGCATCAAAAGCAGGCAGAAATGTGACTCAAAAGACATATTCACATCTGTGCCACAATGCACACAATGAGTGTGATTCTATCATTGCATTTTCCTGATGTCATCAGAATGAAGCAAATTTGCTTTTGGCCACATTGCATAAAGCGAACATTATCTGTCCAACCTTAAACAAGATCTCTTGCGAGTTTCCAACAAGCTTTGTTTCAGACATAACCCAGTAATGACCTCTACCCTCACATAAGAGGTCCTAACCAATTATTCCAATTCTGCATCCCATTTTCCATTGCTCTAATGTTTCAAGAGCAAAATGACTTTTGGTGGGCAGTATTATCAGATCATTTGAAAAGAAAGTCTTAAATGACTAGAAATTAAAGCCAGGTACCAGTGGCTCACGCCTGTAATCCTAGCTACTCATGAGGCTGAGATCTGAGGATTGTAGTTCCAGCCTGAGCAAGAAAGCCCATGTGATTCTTATTTCCAATTAACTACCAAAAGGCCAGAAGTAGAGCTGTGGCTCAAGTGAAGACACTGAGCACAAAAGCTCAGGGACAGTACTTAGGCCGAGTTCAAGCTCCAGATTCACACACACACACACACACACACACACACACACACACACACACACACACACACACACACACACACACACACACACACACGACTAAAAATCAGCAATTTCTATTTGTATGTTCAGTAACTAGTCTTGATTAAAGAGAAATGGAAGCAGATGGTTCCCATAAGCCATATCAGATTCATTCCCCATCCCACCCCCAGAAAGCAGACACACAACGCAACAAGATGAAAAATGCAATAGCAAACTTGTGCTATTTTCAAATCTTTGGACAAGTGACTTCCTTTCTTTGGATGATCGATACTGTGGTTCCTCTCCTATCATAGACAACCTTTGGCCATTCTGTTTTTGACCTTCTGTAGATCCACAGGATGAGCAGGAGCGGATTGAGGAGAGGCTGGCTTACATTGCCGATCACCTTGGCTTCAGCTGGACAGGTAAATGAGAATGACTTCCCTTTTTATCAGAAGGCCCTCCATTGACTCTGAAATGTGGAGTAACTTCAGACTTTAGAAGGTTGACAATAAGCCAGCTTTCAACATACTCCGGTAGCAGTTGCAGATATCTAAGTTAGGGGTGAGGGAGGTTATTATGTTTCAGAGTAAAAATTTAGATATGAATTTCTTAAAGCTTAATTTGAGATCTAACCAGGGATGCTTCTTTTAGTGTACCAAGTATCTTCATAGTGAATATTGTCCTGGGGGAATGTCACAATGTATTTGTGTGGGATGTTTCACTAAATCTTGAGATGGAAGTGTTTAAGTGTAGTAATTGTATATTAAATGATTTACTTAAGGACAGTACATACACATTGTGGCATCTACATGGATTATTTACAAATCATAATTTGTAAAGAAAAAAACTATTTTCTTTAATCTGCCTATGAGTTAACCAATTAAAGCAACATTGTACAAGGCTTATTCTTTTCTTGATTTTTATTTTAACTCTGGTTTAATTTTCTGGTTTAATATCTATTATGACTACTTTATTGAGTTAAGCAGTACAATTAGTTTTCTTTTTGAGGCATAGGGGCCCATAATATTCTTAGAGATAATGGATTATTTGAAATTTATAACTAGAACTAGTAGGAACAGCCAATTTAATATTAGGATACATTTGAAATATTACTCAAATTTATTTAATTGAGAGATTTAGAATGGTCAAAATATCTCCAGTTGATATATTAGATATGTAAAATAATTCAGAATTATTTCCCTTATACATATATATATATATATATATATATACTCATAAATATAGACTAAGCATGTATATTTGGTTAAAAATTTTAAATCTTTCACCTAAACAGAATGATATAAGTTGAAATTAAGTATGTCTCTCACATAAACCAGCTTCTACCCTGCTAGCACCATAACTCAAAAGTACTTGCTCTCACCTGTAAATGGTTTTAGAAAAAGAAAAGATAGCAATACATTTCTTTCTATTATTTGCAAGTAAGTGAAATTGTACTTAATAATATTTATTGTAATTTTTCTATTCAGATAACCCTCTTGCAAGTCACTTTCAAGTGACTACTGAGTTATACTTTTCAGAGATTCCATAATTTATCAGCAGTCTTGGTTGGGAGATTTAAAGTTGGCTCCAGCTAATAGTCTTGGTAATACGTTAACAATCTTGGTATATTTTTGTGAAGACATCCATTCTATTTAGGAGCACTTTCTACTTAGGAGTAGAATTGCTAGATCAAGAATATTTTTAATTTGGGGAGATGGCATCAAATTGATAACAAAATCACCTTCTTTACATATGTAAACACACATATACAGGGAGCTTACCATAATATATTAGCATGCTTAGAGAATTTTAATGTTTTAACTCAAAGGAAAGCATTGTGGCTTCGTCTTTTGGTCAATTATTACTTCATAGACTTTTAAAACATGTGACATAAAATCAAGAAGTAAGTTAATCCAATTCTAAAATAAGGATACAGGCAGTACTTACCCAAGTACCCAGAAACAGAATTTATAGTTCTTAACATCATTTAAAGCTGGGTGCCATTGACTCATGGCTATAGTCCTAGGTACTCAAGAGGCTGAGATCTGAAGATCACAGTTTGAAGCCAGCTGTGGCAGGAAAGTCCATGAGACTCTTATATCCAATTAACCACCAGAAAATCAGACGTGAAGCTGTGGCTCAAATGATAGAATGCTAGCCTTGAGCCAAAAAGTTCAGGGATAGCGCTCGGTCCTAAGTTCTAGCCCCAGGGCTGGGGGGGTTGGGGGAGCCATCACTTAAGTAGGGAATGATACTGTATGCTAGTAATGCCAGCACTCAGGAAAGACTGAGGCAGGAGAATTATGAGTGTAAAGCCAACCTAAGCTACAGAGCAAGACAACAACAATAAAACAACCATTTTTAAACCCTTCTATACAAATGGTAATATATTTCTCCTATTTTGTAATTTATTTTCCATTATCTTGGCTAAAAGTATCAACATATTAATGATCATGTCTGCATTTTGGAATCAACTGGTTTCAACTATTTGTTGTTTGTCAGTACTACTTCAAACACTACCATTTCCATGATGGTAGTGGTAAGATCTATACTCATGATTAGTATTTTAAGAAATCAAATACACACACACACACACACACATAAACACAAACCACTTCTAATGTATAGAAATAAAAGAAAGCCAAAGGCTCATGGCAGTGCAAGAAAATGTCATTATCATGTCACAAACCAGGGTATACAGGCAGAGGCCTGCAAATCAATGTGTTTACAAAGTAGTTATCTTCTCTTCTAGAATTAGCAAGGGAACTGGATTTCACTGAGGAGCAAATTCATCAAATTCGAATTGAGAACCCCAACTCCCTTCAAGACCAGAGCCACGCACTACTGAAGTACTGGCTGGAAAGGGATGGGAAGCATGCTACAGGTATGTGCAGAACTCCAAGTAAAAGGTACAAAGTGGAACTTTCTTGCTCAATTCAAATCACCTCATTTCCTCCCTCCCTCCTTCCTTCCTTTCTTTTGTGGATGGATATATATATATATATATATGCCAGTACTGAACTCAGGACTGCTGTGTTGTCACTAGCTTTTTTGCTCAGTGCTAGCATCTTTTCACTTGAGCTACAGTGCTACTTCTGGCCTTTTGGTGGTTATTTGGAGATGAGAATTTCATAGGTTTACCTACTCAATCCTTAGACCTCAGTCTCCTGAGTAGCTAGTATTCTAGGTGGGAGCCATCAGCACTGGGCTTGGAACCACCCCACTTTTTCATACATCCAGGAAGATAGTAACATAAAATGCCCTTATTTTCAAGAAGTGTTGGCAAATGAAGATAAGCTATTGTCATTTCTAAAACAGACAGGGGGCACGAAGAAAATCTTGTAGTCCATGCCTGGAAACAGTGTTAACTAATAAGAAATGATATTGATACTGGCTGCCAACAGGCATGTTATTCAAGCTCCAGATTTTCTAAATATCCATGATGGACACAATTGCTTTGCTTGCAGTGGTTTTATGGGTGATGAATTACTTTCAGTTTTGACTTCCTTTGTTCCCCGCAAACAAACTTAGGTGAGAGGAAAAGTATCAGGTGATGTGTCTATGAGATGATGCATTGGAGTCAGACTTACCTGGTAGAATAACATGGAAAATGATAAGCTGTAGCTTATCATCAAACACAGACCTTCTCAGCAGGCCATGTTTTCCATTTCCCCTAGTGTCTCCATGATGATATGCTGTGAGCTATCTACTGCATCATTCCTTGCTCTAATACTTCTTAGTATCATTGCCAGTTGAATTTAAATTCTAGGTAGTCAACAAGCACTTTTTTCTTTAGCATTCCTTGCAATATTTGGAATAGACTTTTCCTAAATATATATTTTGTTAACTGAAATTTTGATCTTCTTGGGGGTCATATATGTTATCTGGAACTCCAACTTTTTGGACTTGTGTCAATGCCATATCACAACTGTGTTTTATCTCTCTGCTTCTTTTCATAGAGTCCTTAATTAAGTTTATAGCTGTTATCTATACAACGTGCCAAAAGATTTAGTAAGGTGACTTAATGAAAGAAAAAATGTTCAAAGAGCACCTCTCAAATGTAACAAGTGTAATGAATGCTAATGTATTCTACACTTTCTTAGATACCAGCCTCATTGAATGCCTCACCAAGATCAACCGGATGGATATTGTTCATCTCATGGAGACCAGCACAGAAACGCTGCAGGAGCGCATCAGTCACAGCTATGCAGAAATTGAACAGACCATTACACTGGATCATAGTGAAGGTCAAACAAGTGTTGTGTGTGTGTGTGTGTGTGTGTGTGTGTGTGTGTGTGTGTGTGTGTGTGTGTTCAGGTGCTGGACCTATTGTTTCTCTCATTTTACAGGAAAGACCTTTAGTGATGGCACATTCATTTTCTTGCTACCTTGATTTCCTTGCCTTTTTCTACAACTTCCCCAATTATGTATTCTCTGTTACTCTACCACATTAATACATCTGACCTAATTCCTTTTTCTCAGTTTCTGAGGATGTCTGATAATTATCTCGTAACCCTACTCAGCCACAGAATTTTATGCTCACAACCAACACTACGCCATTACTAATTACTTACTACTGAGCAACACATACTCAAAAAGCAGTACTCTTATTCTTTCTTTTTTTTTTCTTTTTTTTGGGGGGAGGGTCCGGTCGTGGGGCCTGAACTCTGGGCCTAGGCACTGTCCCTCAGCTCTTCAGCTCAAGGCTAGCGCTCTACCACTTGAGCCACAGCGCCACTTCTGGCTTCTTTCTTTTTGCTTATGTGGTGCTGAGGAATCGAACCCAGGGCCTCATGTATGCAAGGCAAGTGCTCTACCAATGAGCCACCTTCCCAGCCCCTCTTATTCTTTCTTTTCCTTCTTTTCCTTCCACACAAAAATTCTCAAGCTCCACTGTGATATCCAGCCATTGCCTTACTTTGTGTATGTGTGTGTGTCACAAGTAGGGCTTGAATTCAGTGTCAAGGCAATCTCCCTTATTTTTTTACACTAAAGGCTAGCTGCTCTACTACTTGAGCCACTGCTTCTTCCAGCTCGTTGGCTAACTGGAGATAAGAGTCTCACAGACTTTTCTTCTGGGACTGGTTTTGAACCACAATCCTCAGATCTTAGCCTCTGAACTACTAGCACCTAGCCTTACCACCTTTTTAATATTGGACTTTCTCTAATTTATTGTCATTCATTTATAAACCCCCAAGCACCCCCACCTCTGTGTTATACCTTCCTTTCTTCCTTCAAACCACCAATATTTCTCTTTATCTATGTCTACTTGATAATCATTTTTCATTTCTTCATTTTTCATTTCATATCTTCTAGAAATACAGAATTACAAACAAATGTCCATAACCTTCCACTACAAAAATCTACCAAGATGAATAAATCTCTGTGCATAAAATCTACCCTGTAATATAGTAGATTACATTGCTTGCCTAGCTAAAGCCAGCACCACTTTCTTGGTGCTGAATTGTATTTCCTTTTCTCCACTCAGAGGCTTCACTCCTGCAGTGTCCATTCTGACTTCTCACAACTAGGCCAGACCCAGTAGCATTGAGATATACTTTAACAGATCTCATCTTTTAGAACAAAACAAGACAGCTCTTTTTACCGCAACATATACCATATATTTCTCCCCTCATCTTGTGAGAACTTTCCCTACTCCAGCCCATGTAAACTCTGGTAATTATTTCTTTGTTGACAAATCCATGGATAAATTTCAGTGTTCAAATGACTTCGCTCCTTACTAGCATTTGGCATAAACGTTTAATCCTTTCATAAATACTTTCTTCACTTACTTTCTAGGATAACTTCTCTTTCCATACGTTTTTCTGCCTTTCTGTTCTCCTCCTCGAAGCCATTTGTGGTAGCTTATTTCATCTCGTAATTTAAGTGATGGCATGCATTAGTAAGTACCAAGACACCTCCCCCCTCTAGCCCTCTCTCACTGTCCCAGAAATTTGATCTCCTTGCTACTCATCTATTCTTCTGCTTCAAATTCCTGGTGCTTTCTCTCTGTTCCACCCTAGAGTGTTTTCTAATCTGATCAATAGAGCTTTTCACTCTATTTCTTTTGATTATTGCTCAGCTATCACCTCCTCCCTATTCTGTCTAGCTTCCAGCTAAAGCTTAATTTAATCTGTTCTGCTCCCTAGGATTCTCAGTACTTCCAGAGGAGCTCTGCACTGCCCGGCACAAGCAGAAAGAAGAACAAGCAGTGTCTAAAGAAAATGAGTCCTATGATCACCCACCTATTGTCTCTGAGGAAGACATCTCTGGAGGCTATTCCACTTTCCAGGATTGTACCCCCAAAGCTGAGGTGGACCCCTCAGAGCCAGTGCTGTCTCCACAAGTGCACAAGGAACAAGTTCAACAAGATTTCTCAGGGAAAATGCAAGACCTGCCTGAAGATCGGCAGGAATACTTGTAAGTTTCAAAAGAAAGTCTGCTCAATGTGGGTCCAAAGAACAAAAGTAAACATGACAAAGGTGCCAGGCAGATACACACATAAATAGTTGCAAATAATTCAAAAAGCATCTACCTATAATCAGTCCCAGAGCTGCTAAAAATAAAAATAAAAACTTGAAACATTGAGGACATATCATTGTGTTGCATATTAGAGATGATAGAGACCTACTTGGATTCACTTCTGGATCTGTGATTTTTTTCACAGTCCCAAGTGCCTTGAGTTTTTACTTATATATCTATAAGGTATGATAATGACATGCATACTCCATTCTTCATTTCTGTAACTTCGTTGTTTGCCATGTAAAAACATCATCTAGCTGGGCGCCGGTGGCTCATGCCTGTAAACCTAGCTACTCAGGAGGCTGAGATCTAAGGATCATGGTTCAAAGCTAGCCCAGGCAGAAAGTCCATCAGACTCTTATCTCCAATAAACTACCAGAAAACCAGAAGTGGCCCAGTAGCTCAAGTGGTGGAGCACTTGCCTTGAGCTGAAGAGCTGAGGGAAAGCACCCAGGCCCAGAGTTCAAGCCCCACGACTGACCAAAAAAAAAAAAAGTATCATCTAGACAACACAGCTGTTACTTATAGCATTGCTGTACCTTCTTTACTCTCAATACAGTTGTTATTTATAATGATTGCTACATTGGTAATGCTTCTAAAATGGTATCATGGTCCATTGGACCATGACTGGTTTAGAGGATGAATACAGGCACTGTACATTTGACAACCCACGAAGTATTTCAGCAAATGTACAAGACAACTAATATAGAAACAGAAATACAGCACAAATTATTTGCCCAACATTAAACACCACTAAAATGAGGTAGAATAAGGTTAGAGTAAATAATAAATTGTAAAGTGGAATTTTTGAGATATTGTCTGGCTAAAGGAAGTTACAGAGCAATGTAGCTCAGAACTCAAACTCTGGATTTTGTAGGTACAAAAGAAAGAGGTAATTCATTGAGAATGGTTCTCCAGGCAGAGAAAACACATCAGAGAGGCAAGTACACGATCATGAGATGGCATCAGAGTCCTTCCTTTGTTATGAAGGAAGTGTTGTTTTCTGGTCACCGAATCATGGGTAGAGGGACAAAGAAATGAGCTCAAAGAAATGACACAACATCAAGCTTTTTTTCCCTCAAGTCCTTCCTCTCATCTACCTGCAGAAGCAGGGGAAAGCTGAATGGTTGGGCAAGAAAGAGAGAAGGACAAAGGAAAAAACAGGAGGAAGAGGAAGGAACACCAAAAAGCCTTTTATTATTGAATGTCAATAGCATGATAGAAAATTACACTAACTATAAAAAGGAGCAAAAATATTGCTAGTTTAAAATTTGAGAATATGAATTGGTAAACAGTGGCTTGTGCTTCTAATCCTAGCTACTCAGGAGGTTGAGATCTGTGGATTGTGGTTCCAAGCCAGCCTGGGCAGACACATCAGTAAGACTCTTATCACCAGTTAAGCTGCCAAAAAAAGGCCATAAGTGAAGATGTGGATTAAGTGTTATAGCACCAGTCTTAGGTAGAAAAGGTAAGGGAGGGCATCAGGCCTTGAGTTCAAGCCCAAGTCTGGCACAAAAGAAAAATAAAATCTAAAAGGAAAAAATAGAAAGATGAATTTATAGCTTACGTACTTGATAAAGGTTACAAAACAATAATGCATTTCAGCATAATTTATATCTAAGAATATAGGATTTCATCATACCAGTAAATGAAGCTGTAACTGTACTCTATCTTACAGTATTACCTTTCTTCAGATTTGTTTCTTGACCAAACTTACATAACCAGTCTTAGCTATCATGGACTGTGAAGACCAGTTTCATCTTCCCTTCTAAGTTCCTTGCTTGGGTAGGAAAAGTACAAATGCTGCTGGGGTATAATTTGGCTTTTCCCTTCCAGTGTAACTACTCCAGGAACAGAAGGGCCAAAGACTCAAAAGGCCACAGCAGTACCTGTCTCTCCCAGCAAGACTCCTGAAGAGATCAGGAGTACCTCACATGAGGAGGAGAGAATGTACCTCCACACACCAACATCCAGTGAGCCGAGCTACTCTCCCATTGTGCAAGAACCGGAAGAATTCCCTAAGCCCAAGGAGGAGAGTTCTCCGCCGAAAACCAGCCTGGTGATAGAAGAGTCAGCTGAAGACCACCCACAGGCCTTGGAAAGGCAGGATACAGATGCAGCTTTTGAAAAGGTAAGATGCTCTTGTTTGCTGGCCCACCTCTAACAAAGTATACATACTTTCTAGTTTCTGTTTCTCTGATGATTTTTTTTAGAATTCAAACAAAACAAAATAAATGTTAAATTAATTTCTATTAACCTAGGTCATGGGAAAACCTTCGTCCTTTTCTGAATCAGAAAGCCAATGGTTCTATCTAAACCAGGAAGCTATGGGATCATAAACTCTAGCGGATCATTGGAAACACTTTTGCTAGTCAGAATGAACACTGTAGCTCGGCACTGGTGGCTCATGCCTGTAATCCTAGTTACTCAGTAGGCTGAGATCTGAAGATCACGATTTGAAGCAAGCCCAGGCAGATTCCTATGAGATCTCCAGTCCCTGTGAGATTCCTATCCCCAATTAACCACTCCAAAACCAGTAGTGGAGCTATGGTTCAAAGTGGTAGAGTATTAGCTAGCCTTGAGCAAAAAGAACACAGGCACAGCACCCAGACCCTTTTATCAAACTCCACAATCATCACCACCAACAACAAAGTAAATACTGAAGTGAAAGAATAGTCAGAGATTTGTGAGAGTCTTAGGTAGATCTTCTGGGACAGACATGCTGTTGCCATCAGTCCTGGGATCTGTTTGTACCATCTGGTGACAAATCTACTCAAAGTGGGACTATGCAATGCCTTAGACAAACTTTCCTCAATTGAGGAAGGATCATTTCCAAGTTAGATTTCCTTAGGTTTATTTTAGAAATAGCCTAGGAAGAGAAGATGATATGTAGACTCATTGTTTTTAAGTGCAAAAATGCCTCAGAGCAACACAAGATTTTCTCACCATGTCCCTGAGTTTTAAAGTTGCAAAAAGAGAGACACAGATCCTCTTAGGAGAGACAGTCAACTCATTTATTCACAAAATGTGGTCTCTGTGGTTCCCGTATCTGGAGATTAGTTGATGTACCTCAGTTCCTTAGAAGAGTTCCTTAGAATAGAATTGGAGTCTTTTGAGGGAAAAGTAGCATACAATTAAAAAGCATTGGTTTTTATTCACAAGGAGGGTAATATTATCTGATTCCAGGATTTATTAGAAGCACAGCTGAAATGAAGAAAGGTTTAGGCACAGGAGAAGTCTGTGTGTGTGTGTGTGTGTGTGTGTGTGTGTATGTGTGCATGTGTGTGTGTACATGCACGTGTCCTGGTTTTGGCAGCAAAGGTAAAAAATGAAATCACCACATGAATTGCTTTCTAACCTATATTTGTTTCTGTACAGAATTATTCATCTCAAATTCTTGGCTCCTGTGAATTTTAGTAAAATGTCTCCTTCATGTTTTGGGGTTAAAAGTTATCAATCTTGGCCTGAGAACCAAGTGATTGGCCAAGTGATGTATAGACTTCAAAAAATTATTGGTGAATTTTTTATTCAATCTATTCTGTGCATATATGGGTTGATAAGTCCTTCTGCATTCTGCATGCCTTATCCAGGCCTGTCCCATGCATTCTTTTTTTTTTTTTTTTTTTTTTTTTTTTTTTTTTATTGTAGAGATACTATACAGAGGGTTACAGTTACATGAGTGAGGTAATGAGTACACTTCCACTTCCTCTTGAACATTGTTACCCCCTCCATTGTTTTCTCCCTACCATCCCCTCCCTCCCTCCCTTCCCCAAGGTTCTTTTTTTTTTTTTTTTTTTTGATCGTGATTAAGTGATTACTTAATTTCCGGAACTTCACAGTATTGTGGAATAATGATGCTCATTTAAAGTCACAAGTTCATTCTAACTTTCCTGGAGCAAATTGTCTATCACAGTCTGTAATATATAACGGTGCTCATATGTTATATACCATATATGTGATCAGCAGCATGGGGATATTTAGTAGTGGTTCAACCAGATGAGTGGGAGTTCTTTGTTTCTTAAGTCCTGTTAGTTTTGTCATATCACCTAACATTTTGGATTCATCATCCACTTATCAGGGAGACCATATACTGTTTGTCTCTTCGTTCTTGGCTTACCTCGCTCAACATGATTCCTTCTAGCTCCATCCATTTCCCTGCAAATGCCATTATTTTGTCATTTCTAATGGCTGCATAATATTCCATTGTGTATAGATACCACAATTTTTGGATCCATTCATCTGTGGTGGGGCATCTAGGTTGTTTCCATATCCTAGCTATTGCGAACAGTGCTGCAATAAACATGGAGGTGCACGTGTCCTTGTATATTGGTTCCTGTTGTTCAGGGTAGATGCCTAGAAGTGGTATGACTGGGTCGTAAGGGAGGTCAATCTTTAGCTTTCTAAGGACCCTCCAGACTGCTTTCCAAAGTGGTTGTATGAGTGTACATTCCCACCAGCAGTGTAATAGCGTTCCTCGTTCTCCACATCCCCTCCAGCATTTGTCGTTGGCTGATTTGTGGATGTGGGACATTCTGACTGGGGTAAGGTGGTATCTCAGGGTTGTCTTTATTTGCATTTCCTTCACCACCAGGGATGATGAACATTTCCTCATGTGTTTCTTTGCCATTTTTATTTCTTCATTTGAGAAGTCCCTCTTTAGTTCCCTTGCCCATTTAGTAATTGGTGTGTTGGGTTTGGGAGGGATTAGTTTCTTGAGTTCCCTGTATATACAGGATGTTAACCCCTTGTCTGATATATTGCTGGTAAATATTTTTTCCCAATTAGTTGGTTGTCTTTCTAGCTTGGTTGCGATAGCTTTATCTGTGCAGAAGCTTTTTATTTTAAGGTAGTCCCATTTGTCGAGTCTCTCTCCAATTTGTTGTGACCCTGGGACTCTGTTCAGGAAGTTCCTTCCTGTGCCTATTAGTTCAAGTGTCTCTCCTACTCTGTCCTGCAGTAGTTTCAGAGATTCAGGTTTAATGTTAAGGTCTTTAATCCATTTTGAGTTGATGTTGGTGCATGGTGATAGGCTGGGGTCCACTTTTAGTTTTCTGCATGTGGCTGCCCAGTTTTCCCAGCACCAGCGGTTGAAGAGGCTGTGTTTCTTCCATTGTATGTCTTTGGCTCCTTTGTCGAATATCAGCTGGCTGTAGGCCTGTGGATTTATTTCTGGATCTTCTATTCTGTTCCATTGGTCTTCGGGTCTGTTTTTGTGCCAGTACCATGCTGTCTTTGTTATTATAGCTCTGTAGTAGAGTTTGAAGTTCGGCATGGATAGCCCTCCCATATTGTCTTTATCCCCTAGAATTGTTTTGGCTATTCTAGGTCTTTTGTTGTTCCATATGAATTTTTGGACTGTTTTCTGTATTTCAGTGATGTACGTCATTGGGATTTTAATAGGAATTGCGTTGAATTTGTATATTAGTTTTGGAAGTATTACCATCTTTACTATATTAAGTCGGCCTATCCAGGAGCATGGGAGGTCTTTCCATTTCCTAGTGTCTTCTGCAATTTCTTTCTTTAACTTTTTATAGTTCTCATTAAATAGTTCTTTTACATCTTTGGTTAGGTTAATTCCTAAATATTTTATTTTTCGGGAGGTTATTGTGAATGGGGTTGCTCCCTTTATTTCCCTCTCTTCCTGTACATTATCAGTGTATAGGAAGGCAACTGATTTTTGTGGGTTTATTTTGTATCCTGCTATTTTGCCGAAGTGATTTATGATTTCTAAGAGTTTGGGGATGGAGTTTTTGGGATCGTGGAGGTATAGTATCATGTCATCTGCAAAAAGGGATAGTTTAACTTCTTCTTTTCCTATGAGGATCCCTTTAATGTCTTTTTCTTGCCTTATTGCCCTGGCTAAGGGTTCTAGGACTATATTGAAGAGGAGTGGAGACAGTGGGCATCCTTGCCTTGTTCCTGATTTTAGGAGAATTGGTTGTAGCTTTTCCCCATTTAGTATAATATTGGCTATTGGTCTGTCATAAATGGCTTTTATTGTTTTTAGAAATGTTCCTTCTATTCCTATTTTCTCCAGAGCTTTTAGCATGAATGAATGTTGAATTTTGTCAAAGGCCTTTTCTGCATCTGTAGCGATAATCATGTGATTCTTGACCTTGGCTCTGTTGATATGTTGGATTACATTTATTGACTTACGTATGTTAAACCATCCCTGTGTCTCTGGGATGAAGCCTACCTGGTCATAGTGTCCCATGCATTCTTGATGGGTTTCCACTTATATCTGATCACTTTATGTGTTGACTCTTAAGTTCTCATGTTCATAATATGAAAACTGAACTTCCAATTTTAGTTACTAATCTTGTTGGCCGTATTAAAATACAATTTTGTTTAGAATATGTATGTTTTTCTTTAGCAGAGAATTCTAACTAGGGTTTTTGTACCAGTCCTGGGCTTGAGCTCAGGGCCTGAGTGCCATCCCTGAGCTTTCTTGCTCAAGGCTAGCACTCTACCATTTGATCCACAACTCCACTTCCAGCTTCTTGGTATTTAATTGGAGGTAAGAGTCTCACAAACTTTCCTGCCCGGGCTGGCTTAGAATCATGATACTCAGATCTCAGTTTCCTAAATAGTTAAGATTACAGGTGTGAACCATTGGTGCCCAACTTCTAGCTAGTATATTTTTAGATATGTTAAGCAAATTGAGATTTTTTTCCTTTGACAAAAATTAAAAATCCAAGATAGATATGGTGGCATACGCCTGTAGTCCCAGAGCCCTCAAGAAGTTGAGGCAGTAAGATTGAGAGTTAGAGTCAGCGTTAGCTACGTAGTAAACTGTCAGACAGGTGAGTGAGAAAAATGACAAGAAGGGAGAAGAAAAGGGAAGAAAGGATGGAAAAGGAAGGAAACAAATGCTATTCCTCAGGAAAGAGTGATTTGTAAGACATAGCTTTAATCTTAATTTATGTTCTTAGACTCATCTTTGACTTTAGGTCAAACCCATTTGGTCTTATTTGTAACTTCTCCTCCAAACAAACCTAATATTATTCATATCCTGACCTTGTCAATGCCAGGGAAATGTGCTAACAACTAGATAGTAGCTATGGGAAATGATGACTTCCTGTGGAAAGTTCTAGGGCAAGCATGAGCCATGCCTACAGGTGTGAGTTAATAATTTCAAGTCTAAACAAGAACCTTATGGCTTACATTGCTGCACTATGCTGCCCACAAGGTTTGGAAACATTTCTTTCAGCTATTCATTAGGAGTTTTCCATAGTATAAGTTAGGTGGGAAAGATATTTCTTTAGACAGATTTTGACAGATGATTTCTCTGACAACTCTCAGAATCATGGGTATTTTTCCCCATTGCATGAACTAAAAAACTACATATACTTGTTGATGCTTGAGACCATACCACACATCTGATTTTTCCACCAAAAGCTCCATGAATAAAACTTTCAGAACACAATGTGAGTTAAAGCAGAATGCAGTAGAGAAGTCATTTCTTAGCATGTGAAATTCAACGAGATAGCTGGGCACAGTGGTGCATTCCTGTAACTCCATATCCAGGAGGCTGTGGTAGGAAGATCATGTGTTCAATGTAAACTACATAGAAAAAGTTAACTTCAAAAAGTAAAACAACTGGGTGCTTCCGTGCTTCCACCAGGAGATAATGGAGGAATTAGGGGAGCTGGAGGTCAGCTCTGATGAGGAGGCGATGGTAACTACCAGGGTTGTCCGCCGAAGAGTTATTATTCAGGTATCAGCTATTGACCATGCTGCACGTCTGGGGCAGTTCTGTCCATGTACCCTTACAGAGTGATGCACCTGGAGCAATAGAAGCTTGGCATGTTCCTTCAGTAATGCATGACCACTGGAAAGCAGCCCTTCACTTTCCCCTTTTTGTTGATAAAGAAATGCAATGGCAGCCACATCTGCAGCCCACCTCCAAGAGAGCAGACAGCAGGAAGATTCCATTCTTCAGTTCTTGCTAATCTATTTATCTTGTGTTATTTGTTCCTTTGTTTACCTAACTTTGATTACAACCTCCTATGCATGTTATTACTCACCTGCTTCTTCTTCTTCTTCTTCTTCTTCTTTTTGTTAAATAATCAGGAATTTTGCATCTCAGGAATGCTTTTCAGCCTTGCCTTTGGTTTTCTAACATTCCTCCCATTATAAGCACTTGGACAGGGTTCCTCAGGAACAGTGCAGAGTAAAGTAAATCTCTTGTTTCAACTACTTAGGGCGATGATATGCCTGATATACCCCCAGAAACCGTCACAGAAGAAGAGTATATTGACGAACATGGACACACCGTCGTGAAGAAGGTACTGGCTTGTGTTTTCTTACACGGCTAATTTCACACTTTCTGTTTAATATTTTTTTAATCACTCCAGTGGTGCAACCCAGAAACAAGACACATCCATGAACTGTATTTCAGGTTACTAGGAAAATCATTAGACGGTATGTAGCCTCTGATGGCACAGAGAAAGAAGAGATTACCATGCAAGGGATGCCCCAGGAACCTATCAGCATCGAGGATGGGGATGGCTATTCCAAAGTTATAAAACGTGTGGTGTTGAAGAGTGACACTGAACAGTCAGAGGTGAGGTCAACCAGTTGTCCAAGTCCTATTGCCTAGAGAACAAATTGGAGTTCAAGGAAGATGAAGGAGATTCTATGTTCCTGTTGGTCTTTCTATGAAAATCTACTGTCTTTACATATTCCATTTTTTCCTGTTTCATGACTTTGTATAATTTTCAAATAACCTCCTAAGAGCTTTGTTACCATTATCCTCATTGTCCTTGTTTTGTCATTTTTATTTCTATTTAATTCATAGTTAATGATGACAGAAATCCCAAAGTCAAAGAATGAAATTCTGCTTGGCTCATCCCTGTACTCCTAGCTACTCAGGTGGCTGAGATCTGAGGATTGCAGTTTGAAGTAATCAGGAAAGGCTATGAGACTCTTATCTCCAATTAACCACAGACAAAGCTGAAAGTGGTGCTGTGGCCTTGATCATAAAAAGCACAGGGGGGCTGAGAAGGTGGCTCAGTGGTAGAGTGCTTGCCTTGCATGCATGAGTCCCTGGGTTCAATTCCTCAGCACCACATAAGCAGAAAAAGCTGGAAGTGGCACTGTGGCTGAAATGGTAGAGCACTAGTCTTGAGCTCAAGAGCTGAGGAACAGCGCCCAGGCCCAGAATTCAGGCCACATGACCGACAAAAAAATAAATAAATAAAGCTCAGTGCTCAGGCCCTAAGTTCAACAATAACCACAAAACAAAGACCAACAAAAAAATAACCAACAACAAAATAAAGAATGAAATTCTATTTTCTGGCAAGTAAGCTATGAAGATATGAAGTCTTGAGGTGCTCTGGCCTGATTGTCACCCCTGCCTTCCAAAGGCCACTCTAGATTAATGTGTGATATTCACACCCTGAGCCCAGTGCCAGTGGCTCACACCTGTAATCCTAGCTACTCAGGAGGCTAAGAACTGAGGATGACAGTTCAAAGCCATTCCAGATAGGAAAATCCATAGACTCTTATCTCCACTTAACCAGCAAAAAAACAAGAATGGAGCTTACTCAAGTGGTAGAATGTCAGCCTTGAGTAGAAAAAGCTGAGGGAAAGCATGAGGCCCTGTGTTCAAGCCTCAGTACAAAACAAAAACATACAAACAACAACAACAAAATAAAATGGACCCATGCATTTCTATCCAAGTGGCTGATTAACTGGTTGAGTAGGTCCAATGGAAACAGTCATTAAACACATATCCCCAGCCAATTATGATTCTTACTTCCAAAATAATGTTTGCTAGAAGTCCAGCAGATTATATTCCAGTCATCATGTGTTGTTTTCCTTCAACATTATTAGTTTCATTATTTGTCATATTGTGTTCATCAGAAATTGTGTATTGTGTGTCCATCAGGTAACTTTATCTGAACCCAGCATTTTGTCCAGCACCTCACAATTTCAGGCTGAACCAGTAGAAGGCCGTAGAGTCAGCAAAGTTGTTAAGACAACTATGGTACGTGGAGAGAGGATGGAAAAGCATCTGGGGGATTCTAGGCTAGCCACTGACCTTCCTTCAGCCAAAGATGACTTTGAAGAGGTATAGAAGCATTCCACCTTGTTTTATTTGCTTTGTACATGTGTTTTATGTTTGCATTGCGTTTAAAGTGGACATCGCCATTGTATCATCTCATACGTGACTTCATAGAAGTCTCGAGACCAATTCAAGAGACTTTATTTCCTGTTTGAATAATGCATATGGAGAAGGAATGTTTGCTCAACCTGTAGCCTTCATCCTAGCCAGCCTATGAGCTTTGAAAAATCCAAAACTATTCGGATTCACTTGGACTAAGCCAAAATCAGAATGTCAGAAGTAAAGTGTATCTTACGTAAGAACAACAGCAATGTCCTATTATCGCAGTTTATAAGGAAAAGAAGCAAAGGTACTACAAATTATCTTGGCTTGCTAATATTCTCAATATTAACAATGATAGGCACTAAAGAAATTTAGATAAAATTCTTTATATCTGTTCATGAAAAAGAATAACCATTGCTGGTTCTCAGCAATTAGAAAATGGGTTTTCAGTGGTAAATCTATAGACTCTTATTCTGAGTTCCAAGTTTGAATATTCCAAAGATCAAAATGAATTTTCTAAGTTAAGAGCAAACTAGTAAGACTTGGCATGACCTCCTGGATAAGCCTCACCTAACACCTGACATGATCTAGCATAAAACTATATGGAGCCTTTTTATAGTACACCAAGTGAAAATTTATAGATTTTGTGTGAATATAAATGGAGTTTGATTACAGGATGTTGTATCTTTCTGGTGTATTTGTAATGCACAATGGATTCATCATGATATCTATTAGCAATCTAAATTCTGAAATACATATGGTCCTAAAACACATGCAAATAATTACAAAAGATATTTTGGTTATTGAACCATTTTGAAGTTACATGCAGAGATGTATTCTCTTTTAGTCCCAGACCAGGGCTGCATCTGTATCTCTATGCTTGTTAAGCATTAACAAGGCCCTGGCTTTGTTTCCCAGGAGTGCTTAAAATTATCTATGTCTGCAAAACGTATTTAAAATATATGTAAATGTATTTGGATATTACAGGCAAATGATCGTTAGATATTTCCAGGTCTTCACATCTGACAACTGGTAATCTTGAATGTTCAGTGGCTAAGTTTTCTGAGTTTTTACACACTGGACTTCATGTCTATGTTTTTGCCTGTAGTAATTGTATTTATTATTCAGCTCTGCCCAGAAGGAAGAAAGGAGTCAGGCAAGAAAGAAATTCAGTCAGGCATTATGGATGTTAGTTAGCAGATTTTTGTAACATAATATAAAAAAATCTTTCATAGAATGGAAAGAATTTTCAAGGACTTGTTAAATAAAACTCAATTTACAGATCAACTCCTGGGAACTACTTTTATACCTAATCAGATATCTTCTTTCATACTGACTGTGGATTTGCAAAGCAGCAGATAGATTGAAAATTGGTTTATGATAAGTGATGCTTTGTTTTCCTTCTTTCCCACCCCAGGCTTTGAGTTACACAGGTAGCCACCTGAAGGTTCACTTTCCCAGTTTAGTAGAGAATGAGATCCTAAAAGAGGATGGATCAATAATTAAAAGGTTTGGGTTAGCATGGTGTGATGCTTTGTCAACTAACACTATGAAGCACATTTCCAGTTTTAAGAAAAGAAGGATAGAACCATGGCAAATCCCCTGGAAACCCTCAGGAACTGCTAACTCTTCTATATTTTAGGTCTTTGCTCAGATATGTTGTTGTACTGCACCTAGAGCATCTCCTGATACTTGATTTTTTTTAATTTTACTTTATTGTGAAGATGCTGTACATGAGTCAGGCATGCTGTACATGAGTCAGGCAATGAGTACTTTTCTTGTCGAGCATTGTTACCCCTCCCTTGTTGTTCTTCCACTATCCCTTCCTTCCCCCACCTCCTACACCCCTCCTCTCCCCCCTGAATTTAACCCAGAGGCACAGTGATTGTGAGGCATAACTTTATACAACCAGACTCCCTGGGGCTTATTTACCTCTCTATAGTGTCACTAATGTAGTTGAAGTGAAGGCACTGGTGACTCACCTTGTGCTGATAGAGTTAAAGAGCACAAGGAGAGATGCTTTATCTAATCAATTGCTCACAACTCAATTTGGGGACAAGCTACATTCAGCTCAGTCACAGCCAATCATTACTTATGGGTACACCATGCTTTTAAGTTTTAACATGATGTTTCATGACTCTGCATGCAAGTGACAAGTAAATGTAAGCATGACTTGGATGTCCAGAAATGGGAGTGTATCTAGTGATGCTGAACTGGGGGATTTAGGAAGTAAAAAAGTGTGGGAGGTGGTACTACATGGTACTTTCTCTGCAGATAGAAGGGTACTGGCTGGGTGGCATTGGGAAAGAGGGAGGAACATGATGAAAGGGGTAGCATGGATCAAGACGCATTGTATTTACAAACTGATTGGTTGACTAGAAATCCCTTTGTACAAGTACCTTCAAATAAGGCAAAGAAGGAAAATAAGAAGACCACTAGCAGTGCGATGCAGTGAACTGCCATGGATTTGATACATGAGTTTGAGCACCCTGCAGGTGGTCCTGTAGCTGCACTATGAGTGCTATCAGGATTAACAGAATGTTCTCAGCTTCTTTCGGGTGGGGGGTAGAGGTTGGGGTGGAGACACAATGGGAATCCAAGTTACTATTGTGCCTTTCATTTCATTGAAAAGAAAAGATGATCATGTATAGTACTCTACCAGCTATTTTAAGCTCTCAGAACATAATAATTAGAACAGCAAAATTAAAGGTTCTGTCACCATCCCACCCTCCAATCAAATGTGAAAAGCAGTAGCAGCTAGGAATTTGAAAGGGTACAATTGTTCTCTTAGAACCTTAAAACGCTCATGAATTAAGGAGAAAAGTGCTTCATCTCATGTTGAAGTCTTTTATTCAGTTGTTCTGATGAAATTATGTAACCGCTGTGTGTCCTAGAGTCAGAAGATCTGTGAGATGCTCCATTGTAGCAGTTGAATTTGAAGCTATGGATTTAGTCCATTTGATTCCCACAGTCACTCATCCTACTGAAGGTGTTTTGACCATATGCATATATCATATTCATGAGTATGCTCATCTGCATACACTTGCAGAAAATGTAGGAAAATATCCGGAGATTGAGGTCAAGCTTGTGACACTAACGCAGTAAAGCCTACTTTCTGTCAGATCTTTATCCTTTTTTTGTGGGGAGGGGGAGGAAATAAAGTTAAGCTATTCAATAGTTAGAAAAACATAATCTGACTTCAACCATTGCAGTCAAGTTTAACTTTTTTTTTATTCGAGAAGAACAAAATTAACTTTATCTTCAAATGCAAAATAATCCATGCAGTATCAGAAGGGAGAGTAAGAGAATGTGAGAGAAAAGAGGAGGGGAAGGGATGTTCAAAAGAAAGTTGAAAGTATTTTGTCTGAAGTAAGTCATTTTTATAATTCGGGATGAGCTTAATGAATGTGTAGAGGTATTGGGGTACGCAGAGCTTCTCACCTCTGAACACTTGGAATCCATAGAGATAATTGAGCCAATACTGGTCCTTCCCTTTACTGGTTTAAGTATAGATGTAGGGTTTTGTCATTGAGGATTCAGGCTCTGGGACGCTGGACTTTTGGAACCAGGACATGCTAATGTTTCAAATGGGAGACGTTGCTTTAATTCTCAAAGATCAAGTTTCTGTGTTTGTTATAATGATATAGATAACATTCATCCAATAGTTCCAAGTAGGCAGTAAGAAGAACAGAGAATGAAATTATTGCATCATGATGCAATAATTGTATGAAATGTAATGATGAGTGATAGCCTCTTACATATATTTTTGTTGTTGTTGAGCTAGCACTGGGGCTTGAATTCAGTGTCTGAGTACTGTCCTTTAGCTTTTTCACTCAGGAGTAGCACTTTACCCATTTGAGCCATGTTTCCACTTGTGTCTTTTTTGGTTAATTGAAGATGAGTCTTACGAACTGTGATCCTCAGATCTCAAGTCTCCTGATCAGCTGGATTATAGTTGTGAGCCACTGGGCTTGCCTCTTAAGTAATCATTAGTCCAATGAATAGCAGGAATATGTCAGATTGATGATGAAGTATAGTAGGATATACTGAAGGAGCAAAATACTATGGTTCTGAAAATACAGAAGTAGCATTTTCCTTGCAGAGGACGCTTTCTCTCTCTCTCTTTCTCCTTCCTCAACTCCACAGGAAGCCTTGTAGGCCTCTTATGAGGATAGTTGCTTTTCTTGTATATTGAGCAAATAATCATTCTGTTTTTAAAGATCTGTGACTCGTGGCAATATTCTATTCGAAAATAATTTGGGGAAATGGGATGGCAAAATGATTTTAAGAATGAAACAGTTAGCTAAAGTGTTTTGCACACGTTAAATTTCAGAGGATTTTCTTAGCCTGTCAAAAAAATGGAATCGTTTTTTCAGGATGGATGAAGCTCTTTTAGATCGTTGCCACTTAACCAAAACACCACTGATGACATAGTTTCTTTTTTGAGACTATCTTATTCAAGAATGGTTTCAATTACTTCCTAAAGATTAAAAAATACATTGTCTTCCAAATAAAAAACTTTTTAAAAACTCATGAGTAAAGTTTCTGGATATGGGAATCATGTTTAAAAGAAATAGATGAAGCTGGAGACAGGGGGCTCACACTAATAAAGCTACTCAGGAGGATCCGTGTGGATCACAGTTTGAAGGCAGCCCAAGCAGGAAAGTCCATAGGACTCTTATCTCCAATTGTCTACCAAAAAGCCAGAAGTGG
The DNA here is from genome assembly GCF_024711535.1 of Dipodomys merriami. NCBI lineage: Eukaryota > Metazoa > Chordata > Mammalia > Rodentia > Heteromyidae > Dipodomys > Dipodomys merriami. The sequence continues at coordinate 26,915,746 of NW_027202826.1, forward strand.
AGCGGTGGCTCAAGTGATCCAGTGCTAGCTCTGAGCACAAATGCTCAGGGATGGCATTTAGGCCCAGAGTTTAAGTCCCCAGGACTGGTGCACGCAAAAAAGGCAGGTGTAGTTATACTAGTCATTTGGTGTGGAATTACCTAGAATGAATTCAGGAACCACTTTAATATCAGTTTACCCTCAGACCTACCAGCTGCCTTTTCCCAATGAAGAGTCCAAATATCTCTTCTCTCTTCTAGGACAACAATGAGTAAGGCGAGTACACAGAAGAGGGCTGTGGTGAAGGACCAGCGTGGGACACACATTGACCTGGAGCAGCTGGAGGACGTAGCAGAGGCACTGGAGCAGGATGACCTCCAGCGCGATCTCCAGCAACTCCTTCGGCATTTCTGCAAGGAGGACTCAAAGCAAGAGGCCCAATGAAGGACTGCCCAGTTCTCACACCAGAAACCACACATTCACTCAATATGCAACTTTCCACTTCCTTAGAAGAATGACCTAACTGGCCTAATCAATGGGATTCCCCTGACATTGCCACTGTTAGCAAATATAGAGCCCTTTGATTTCCCCCCCCCCTTCTTCCACATCCTCTTTAACTACAAAGCTAATTTGTGACCAAAGATAGCATCCTTCATTCTGGATGCTCTATCCACTCACTACCTTGTGTGTCTGTGCTATCCAGGGAACTGGCCGCCTCTGTTGTGCTTTGCTTCTGCAACCAGCTCCATGGAAATTCATTGATCAGAAGACTTCACCTGCAGATCTCTTCCAGTAACAGATAGAGGACTCCTTCGGAGGGATGTATCCGTATATAATGTATATAGCTGAGATGCTCAGATCAACCACATATTAAAATCAAAGCCACTGCCTAGCATAACGTCACTGGGCATCATGGCATCAAAGGCCTCTAGAAATGGCTGAATAACGGTTAATTAAGATATTGCTAACACAATCGAATGTTAATATTGCAAAAGAAGCACTTCAGACCTACCTACCATGTCCTACCACTTCCAGAGTAACCATTGCTCCTAATAAAACATGGGTTAATAATATTGAAAAAAAAAACACTGTCCTAACTAAGAAGTGACAGCTGGTGCTGACCAGCAATAATTTATGACACCATTAGGCTCTTGAGGGTGTGGGCAAAGGAACGGAAGGCAAAACAGGTCAAAGCAATGAGGTATTCAGTTGCTAGAAGCAACGTCCGGTGACATTCTAGCGTCTTCAGGTCTTTGAGATTTTTGGACACGTTGGCAGGGTATTTTAAAAGCTATAACTACTGTAGTTTTCCAGTTTTCATTGTTGCTTTTTGCAAACCACACTGTCTTACTGGTGGTCCTTCCTTCTGGCCACTGCACTGTAGATAATCCATTGAAGACAAGATTTTGCCCACGACACTAAAAGATTAAATTCCCCTCACCATATTGCAGTAATTTTCCTTTTTCTCTTTTCTTTTTGTGTTTATATCCTCTTGACTATCTGCATGTGGCATTTGAAAAAAAAAGTCAAAATCACAGTCAAAACCCCTCTTCTAATTACATTCATGGTTTTCATCCTTTCGACCCTTGAGTGAATACTCTTCACTTTCTAGCTAGGTCTGTTTTTCAGCTTACAGAAAAGAGTGAGAAGTCCTTGGCAAATTTGTTGTGGGTTAAAATTTGGGGTTTATTTATTTGAAATCCAAATTTCCCCCGGGGAAACTCTGAAGTGAATCTGTGCACTTTTCTTTTTCTTTTTCATTTTTCTTTGTTTCCAAGAAGGGAGAAGACCCATCCGAATGATTTTCACATTCTGTTTCTTACTCCTCTAGTGGTTGGAACTGTGTAACATTTTGACATTATATATATATATTCACAATTATATACACAGTATACATTTTGAATCAGTTATTTGTTAAAGAAAACTATATTCAATGAAAATGAATTAAAACAAAAATAAAAGCATCTATCCTCCAGGAACTGAACTTTTTCCAACTCTATCTGATCTTTTCCTGTTGTGCAAAAATGACTCATTGCTCTGAATGTCAAAACAAAAAGAAAAGAGACATGACAAACAATGGCACTTCATCATTTAAAGTAATGTTGCCAAGAGAGAAATTCTACTGGGAGGGAGGATTCCCATAAACCAAATCTCCTAAGCCTCAAATGCTAGTTGGATAGGAAATAAAGCAATCATTGGCAGCCAAAATAAGAGAACCCTATGGTGAAATTTTGAGACATACCACGGCCTTCCTGTCAAAACCTTCACTGGAGCTCAAGAAAAGCATTTCTGTTGTGTTATTTGCAGTGCAGATGATGTCTGTAGCAACATAATGGTTATTCACCTTCCTTTGATTTTTTTTTGATTTTTTTTGCTGTGTTATCAAAAAAACAAAAAAAAAACTTGAATACTGTGAGAAGAAGTGATTTTTCAGTTGATGAATCAGCATCTTGTTCCCATGGTGATAACACTAATTGAATATATTTATGAGGGCATGTATTAGTTAATGGAAACAAAATACAACACTAACAATACATAGCTGCAATGTTGTACAATGGCTGATTTAACTAAATAAAATGTACAAGTGTTAAATGTGGCAATAGTAATTGGTTCTTTCTTGCATGTCTGCAATCTGAGGTGCATAAGAGGCTATTAAAAAAATGAGATAGATTTGAAACCCACAGAACTCACAAAGTACTTTTAGAGATTGCTTTATATTTAGCAACTGAATATCTTGTAGGCCTACTCTATGAAGCACAGATAAACAGAAAGTCTGCCTTGGGCCACAACAACTTATTTTTATTGTGACACAATACACAACAAGAGATGAACTTTTAGTCACTAGTTAATAAGAAATAGGAATTGGAGGATTTGAAGAGGAGAATAGGGTGTAGGGTTTACAGTACCTTTGAGGCTGTTTTCCTCAGGGCCTTGACTGTCTCAAAATACCTGCTGCTCAGAACAGCATTCAGCTCTGGAGTTTTGTTTCTCTTTTACAGTCCAAGAATTAGAAATTAAATGAATGTGTTACTATAAAGACAGAACAAAAACTGACAGAAAGTCAGGCACTGGTGGCTCATGCCCATAGTCCTAGCTACTCAGGAGGCTGAGATCTGAGGATCGCAATTCTAAACCAGTGTAGGCAAAAAAAGTCTGTGAAACTCTGATCTCCAACAAAAAGCCAGTAGGGTTCAAGTGGTAGAGAGACAGTCTTGAGCATAAAGGCCTTGAGTTCAAGTCCAATTACCTATCTACACATATACACGACACAGAACAAAATAAAGCTCTAAAATCAGTGGTGCTTAGAGTGTTGGGCTTGGTTTCAGTTTTTTTTTTTTAATTTTTTTGGGGTCTGGTCATGCGGCCTGAACTCTGGGCCTGGCCACTGTCCCTCAGCTCTTCAGCTCAAGGCTAGTGCTCTACCACTTGAGCCACAGTGCCACTTCCGGCTTTTTTCTTTTTGCTTATGTGGTGCTGAGGAATCGAACCCAGGGCCTCATGCATGCAAGGCAAGCGCTCTACCACTGAGCCACCTTCCCAGCCCTTGGTTTCAGTTTTTGAAAAATTCCTATAATTCCATATGTGCTTCTATAATATATATAATATAATTATACATACATACAATATATATTAGTCATATTAAAAGGATGCAGTAATTTCTCTGACCCTTCAACAGATATGTATTTATTTTCTTTCTTTTTTGGTAGTTATTTTATTTAACTTTATTTTTAATTGAAAAAGTGATGAACAAAGCGGTTACCATTACATAAGCAAGGCAAATAAGTACATTTGTTTTTAATCTTTTTTACTCCATCCCTCATTATCTCCCATTTACCTCTCCTTATTCCCCTCCCCCCAGGTTGTAATGTTCATATCAACATAGTGTCAAGTGAGTATCAATGTTACTGCGGTTCATCCATTGTCCTGCTGTTTCTGTGATTCCCTTTCCCTTCCACGTACTGCATTATCTAATATCCAAAACACAAAGTACACAAAACTAAGAGAAACAAAACAATAAAACATTAGAGAAAAAAAGAACAAACTACATACAGGGTCTAATAAGAACCTCTTGTTTCCATAAATTGGAATTCATTTGCTATACTTCATTATACGTAGTCCTACACACTAAGCAGTTGGGTTATTGAGATCCCCTGTGAAGAATATTGCATACATATACTAGATCTTAACGATGAGGGAGATTATACAACATACTCTTCTTTGGGTTTGGCTTAATATAATTTTTTCCGTCTTTCCATTTCTTTATGAATGGAACAATGTTATTCTTTCTGATGGAAGCATAGAACAGATATGTAGGGAGGAAGGAGTCTTTCAGACTGAGGAAAGATCATTCACATTTCATAAATAACTTGAATTAGTCACGAAAAGGGGCAAATTACACACACGCACATTGATACAGGCTTGAATTAGAGAATGAGCTGCTGGTGGTGTCATTCAATTTATGTCAGCATGGAGAGCCTGGGCATCAGTAAGTAGGCAAACCTAAGAATAAAGCAGTAAAAGCTATGCTGCACACAAATGCAATGAGATTGAAAAGCACTACATGGTTGTTTTTTTCCTGAATAATGGTATAAAGATGATCTGTTTGCTTTCATTCTGTTTAAACTAATTTGAAAGTCTTTGTTTTCATTTGGCATCTCTGCTTAAAAGCTATACTCTCCTGGCTGGGTGCTGGTGGCCCATGCTTGTAACCTTACCTACTCAGGAGTCTGAGCTGGGAGGATCACAGTTTGAAGCCAGCCCAGGCAGGAAAGTCCATAAGACTCTTATCTCCACTAAACTACCAAAAGAGCCAGTAGTAGAGCTGTGGCTCAAGTGATAGAATGCTAGCCTTGAGCAAAAGAAGCTCAGGAACAGCAACAGACCCTGAATTCAAGTCCCAGGACCAGCACAAAATGCCTCTAAAACCTCCAAAATAACACAACTCTCTCTTTCCTTCAAGTGACTTGTGACTTTTGTTTTGGAGCCAATTGAAGCCTTATAAGGAACATGACACATACATGTGTAATAAAACTTCCCGTCTATGTAATAACAAAACATTTAACGAAATCTCTTAAATATCTGCAAATGAAAACAAAACATCCCAATTCCTACACATAAATTAAAAATTCCTCTTTGGTTATAGTCAAAATTTTCTGTGAAAAATAAAAGAACTTCTTGTTTTAAATTTGCTACTACACACAATGTTGTCAATGGGTCATAAAGAAATACTTTGGGTACATCTATTTTTTTATGGCAGACAGACATAGTTGATGGTAGTATTTTCTTTTTTAAAAGAGAAAAAATATACATTTAATTTTTATTATAAGGGTGAAGTACAGAGGGGTTATAGTTAAGTTAGGTAATGAGGGCATTTCTTTTTGAATAGTGTGGTACTATTTCCAGTAAGTCAGTAGATTCAATTGTCAGGTGTTCAAAATGTTCCCCTGAGTCGGTTTAACAAAATAGTTAAACTTGTGGTTATAGAGCAGGACCTGGAATGAATGGAATCATTTGTTGTACCATTTCTCAGTATGTGACTCTGTCCAGGTTCATCCTTGTAAGACCACTTTCTTATAATGAGATGAGAGCAACAGCCTAGGATAGGGGTCACTGTGCAGACAAGGACAAGCAAGAGCAGAGCAATTTATTATCCCTTGAATCTGGAAATGCCACTGTAGCCAATGGCCAGTGTGTCCTTGCTGTCTGTTTAATATGGACCCATGACTGGGGCTAAGCTAATGCTGATGGACCACATCACCATCTCTTCATTATAGCAAGTTACCTTCAAAGTGCTCTGAGAATGTCTATAGTCTTCACCACAAGGTAAATACTCAAAGGCAAACAGGTTGAATAATTTTTCCAAGGTCCTACAGCTAGAAAAGTGATAAATCTGGAATACGATCCAAGCAAATAGTTCCAACAAGAAACCACCCTCTTCTCACTTTGAAGACACAGACCTTCCATGTGTAATCTTACAGAAGAGATAATTCTCACAAGTAAGAAAAGAATTCGTTTATGCTAGAGAAAGAATCTTTTATGTAAAAAAAACTCCACTTCAGCAAATATGTAATTTGTGATCTTCTGACACACAAAAAACCATCTCTTCTTATTTTTTCTTCCTAACCTTCTTCATGCTCAGTGAAAGATCTTGACTTTGTTTGATGAGAAAATAGATGTCAGTGGGCAAAATGACTTCAATGCTGTATTAATTAAGGCCTTCAAAAGAGAGAGAATCCCCTGGGATTCTGGCAGCTGTCATGGGCCCCCTTAGTTCCTCCCACTCAGCAGGAAGAAGCCAGAACAGAGCTCAAACCTCCCCTTCCCTCCCTCCTCCCCCCAGCTCCATGTACCCACCACAGTCAGGGAACACTCAAAGGCAGCAAATGAAGGACATCAGAGAACTTGGTTCGGCCAGCTGGCTACCTCTACCACCAGTGGTCGCCACCCAAGGAGGGTCATGGGTCTTGCCATAACTCAGGCCAACCTGCTACAAGCCACTAACTTGGCTCCTGCCAAGTCTTAGGCCAAACCCACCTTTCTTGGACCACCCACCCAGGAGAAGGTTGGCCTGTTTCCAACAAACCAATCATAATCTCCCAGATTTCCTGAAGGGAGGAGAGAAAGGAGAGAGGACAGAGACCACATAAAGCTACAATCCAGGGACTCACATTGGGACAACCCATTTTCCTGACCCTCTGTTGAATGGTCCTTACTTTTTCCTTATTAAATAAACTTTTTAAAACTGAAAAAAAAAAGCCGGGCACTAGTGGCTCACGCCTGTAATCCTAGCTACTCAGGAGGCTGAGGCTGAGATCTGAGGATTACGGTTCAAAGCCAGCCCAGGAAGAATTAAGTCTGTGAGACTCCAGTTAACCACCAGAAAACCGGAAGTGGTACTGTGTTCAAGTGGTAGAGGGCTTGCCTTGAACTGAAGAGCACAAGGACAGCACCAAGAGTTCAAGCCCCATGACCAACCCCCCCAAAAAAAATGGTTGAGAGAGAGAGAGAGAGAGAGAGAGAGAGAGAGAGAGAGAGAGAGAGAGAGAGAGAAGAAATAGAACCAATAATTTATAATAAGCTTGGATGTATTACACATGGTTTATATGGATTTATCATACACAATCCATGGATCTGTTACATATGATTTTAATTGAGCATGGTTGAAAAGCAGATACTCTTTAAAAATCAACATCAAAGCTAACCAGTCTTAAATTCCCATGTATGCATATTGATATGTTAATTTAATCAATTTCTTCATATCAGTTGATATGAAGAAACTCTCAATCAGTCCAGTTCCATGCTATCATCACTGGAATGTAAATTATGTGATTAGAACTCAAGGCATGGTTCAAGTGGTACAGTGCTGGCCTTGAGTGGAAAAAGCCAAGCAAAAGCACAATGCCCCGAGTTCAAGCGCCAGTACTACCACCCCCTACCCCAAAGCAAAAATAATGTGATCTGCTGAGTTTTTCCCTGCCCTTAATTTTGTAATAATATGCTTTTCTTCTTTTTTCTTCTTTTGTGCTAGTCCTATGGAATTGAACTCAGGTGCTAAACTCGGGTCCTGACAATTTTTCCATCAGGCTAGTGTTCTACCCCTTGAGCCATAGCTCCATTTCTGAGTTTTGGATGGTTAACTGGAGATAAGTGTCCCACAGACTTTCCTGCACTAGCTAGCTGCCTTTGAACTATGATCCTCATACTTCAGCCTCCTGAATAGCTAGGATTACAGGCATGAACCACCAACTCCTGGCTAATGTGTCTTTGCAAAAGCAAATGGTACCCCCCCCCCCAACCAAGGAAAAGTGAATGTGCCTAAGGATATCATGAAATTTTGAGATTTGTGAAGAGCAGCGTGTCTATAATGCAAGTTTTGCAGTGCTATGGGAAAAGTAGAATTAATGTGCTATTGAACTCTATGCATCCTGAACATGCACTGGTTTTGCCTCCATGGTGTTTTCCTTGGAACTGTATACCCAACAACACAAAGTGTCTGTTACCCTCTACCAGAAACCCCTCACAGACAACCATGGCCCAATCAAGTTAGCCCAAAATATTAGCCACCACAAATACCTTTCTTACTCCTACCTCCAAAATGACCTGGATTCCCCTGAACACGATTGGTCCCACAGAGAATGCTCGCTTGCTTCTTGGATTTCTGGCCCTTGTCCTTGTTAGAGAGTGATTATGTCCCTTCTTCCCAAATCCAGATGCTGAAATCCCTCTCTCTGTGGCACAAATTTGAGAAATGCTTAAGTCACCCAAGTATATATGTCACCCACCCAAGGGTGTGTGTGTGTGTGTGTGTGTGTGTGTGTGTGAGAGAGAGAGAGAGAGAGAGAGAGAGAGAGAGAGAGAGAGAGAGAGAGAGAGACCTTGTGAGATGTATAAAGGATCCCTAAGGGTGATATTGATCAAGATGCCTCATGCTTATCAATTCACATGTTGAATGGTAGCCTCTCTGTACAACTACTTAAATAAAAATATAATGAAGCTTGAGAGTTACCAATTAATTAATATAAAGACAGAACAACAACAACAAAAAACCCTTACTGATAGCCAAGTACTGGTGGTCCATGTCTGCCATCCTAGGTACTCAGAAAATTCAGATCTGCGGATCACAGTTTGAAGCCAGCCACCCCGTCAGGAACGTCCATGGCTTATCTCCAATTAACGACCAAAAAGCTGGAAGTGACGCTGTAGCTCCAGTGGTAGAGCACTAGATTTGGCTGAGAAACTTCAAGGACAATGAGTGCCCAGGCCCTGAGTTCAAGCCTCAGATCTGGTACACACACACACACAAAACAAGTCCTAGACAGCAAGGACCTTCCACTGTAGGAGGATATAGCAATGAAACTTCTGTGAACTAGAGGGAAGGGGCGCAGACTCACCACACCCAGCATCACCCATGATATCAGCATCACCCATACCATCCAGCATCGCCTATACTATATGGCATCACTTGATTGCCAGTGGCCACTGTCAGAGACAATGTCTGCTGTTTATAAGCTACTTAGTCTAGGGTTCTCCTAAGGGGAACCTTAGGACAAAGACAGATAAGACAGTGTTGCTCTCCCATTCCTGTGCTCTGTGGTTTCTGCCTGCCATAGATTCCTCGCTGCTAATCCCATCCTCTGCACCTTTCTCGCTCCCGTGCACAATCTCAGCAGCCCATTCACATTCATCTCCGGGCTTGCTGTCTAATTGACACTCTGTTGATGGGGGAGAATGATGGAAGAGTCAACACGGATCGAGATGCACTGTCCTCACTAACTGACATGTTGAATTGAACCCTCTTGGTACAACTGTTTAAAGACAATTTTATAAAATGGAACAAAAGTACCATCCTTCTTTTTATTAGATACAATTCCCCAGTTTCTCAGGTCTTACTAATCTTTTTGTGAGCTATACATTTGTAAATCTTAAATTTATTAGATACTATGAGACATAGCTAAGCAGTAGCCAGAGGAAAACTAAAAGCCATAACCTCAGTTTATAATTTAACTTCTGTGAGTTGCCAGACTGGAAAATAAAGCATAAATATTCTGAGCACAGAAAATAAGGAGTAGGGTAGATGACAAAGTTAACAAAGCCTGCAGTTTGATTTCTATTATCTATCTATCTATCTATCTATCTATCTATCTATCTATCTATCTATCTATCTATCTATCTATCTATCTATCATCTGTCCATCATCTATCAGTCAATGTATAAGAAACCGTCAAAGAGTTATTTATTAAGGAAGAAAAATGTGAGATATAAATAAGAGTTATTTTGCAAAATATCATTGCCATAGACATAATTAAGAGGCAAAAGAGAAAGCAGATAATCATAATGTTAAAAAATGGGAGAGAGAGAGGAAACAGTTGTAAGAAAATGTCATACATATCTTAACTATGGTGAATAATGCTGTGATAAACATAGTTGTGCTGGTAGCTTTAGTATGGCCTTGTTTGTGATCATTCAGGTGAATGCCCCAAAGTGGGATTGCTAGGTCATAGGGGAGCTCTATGTGGAGTCTTTTGAGGAGCCTCCATACTGCTTTCCAGAGTGGTTAAACAAGTTTACACTCCCACCAACAGTATAGTAGGGTACCCTTTGGGCCACATCCCCTCCAGCATCTGTTGTTATTAGAGTTCTTGATTATAGCCATTCTAACTGGGGTGAGGTGAAATCTCAATGTTGTTTTGATTTGCATTTCTTTTATGGCTAGAGAGGTTGAACATTTCTTCATGTGTCTATTGGCCATTCTTCCTCTTCAGAGGGGTCTCTCTTTAAATCTTTTGCCCACTTATTAATGAGGCAGTTGTTTCTTTAAGATGCCCCTCAGTAGATGAATGGATCAAGAAAATGTGGTATATATAGATATGTATATATCTATATCTATATAGAGATGGAATTCTATACTTCCATAAAAAAGAATTACACCACCCCATTTGTTAGGAAATGGAAGGATTTGGGGGAAAAAAGTCACCTAAGTAAAGTAAGTCAGACCCAAAGAAACAAAGGCCCCATGGTTTCCTTATTTGCAATAATTAGTATATGTCTAGGATAATCTTAGCAAATGAGCAGAATAGCTAAATAGATATGTACATATGACCATATAAGGTGATGCTAAGTGACCTCTAAGATAGGACACACGAGGTTTTTCTTTGTTGTTATTATTTTTAATATACTATGTGATTTCTTGTTTCTTTTGTGTGTTCTTCCCCCTATGGCATATCCCCTGTTGTGGCTGTATTTGATTTTGGTGCCCTGGTATTGTATATACATTTATCTGAATGGGGGGGAAACAACAGAATGGTGAGACCAAGGACAAGGGGAACAAATGCAACGTCGATACTTACAAGACAATACGTTGGGAATGTTCTGTACAATTTGGGGCGGGGGACAGAGGAGGGAAAGTGGGAAAAATGAGGGAGGGGGTAACAAGTTTGACAAGAAATGTACTTATTACCTTACTTATGTAACTAAAACCCCCTGTACATCGCCTTGACAATAAAAAAGAAAATGTTATCAAATTTTAGATAACTAAAAGTGAAAACTTGAATAAAGGAGATTAATTTTTAATATATATTTTTATTGTAAAGATGCTTGTACAGAGGGGTTACAGTTCCATGAGTAAGATAATGAGTACATTTCCTATTGAGCATTGTTACCCCCTCAGTTGTTTTCCCCTACCATCCCTTCCCTCCCCACCTCCCCAACTCCTCCCTCCACCTCCTGAAGCTGTAAAGTTCGTTGTCAACATAGTGTCTTGTACATGTCATTGTTACAATCTGTATCCTTGTTTCAGCATTTTGTTATTTCCCTTTCCCTCCCCAAATTAGAAAAATGTATATACAAGATGCAGGACACCATAATAAAAATCGATCACAAACAAGGCCATACTAAAGCTACCAGCACAACTATGTTTATCACAGCGTTATTCACCATAGCTAAGATATGGAACCAATCCAGAGTCCCCTCAGTAGATGAATGGATTTAGAAAATGTGGCATATATATATACATACATACATACATGCATACATACATACATACATACACATATACACACAATGTACTTCTATGCCTCCATCAGAACGCCCCATCCATTAGGAAATGGAAAGAGTAGGAAAAATTATATTAAATGAACTAAGGAGATTAATTTTTTTAATGGAAATCACTGACATTCACCAAGAACAGATAATAAGCTTCAACAGCCATAGAGAAGAACGTGAGAAAGTAACAAAAGAAAGTACTAGGTCTCAGGACTGTTAAACAGACTTTACCAAGCTGTCAATGCACCATGATTTCACACTGAAACTACTACAGAGAAAAACGCCTAGTTTAGTGATGTTTATTTGTTTGCTTTTTAACTGAAGCACACTTTTCATTCATTACAAAATGGGATTTTTAAAAAAGCTGAAAAATCTCTCCAAAAGAAGAACAGCAAAACACATAAATCAGTTTCATTAAGGGATTTCTATGCAAAAACCATAAAGTATTAACAAATGCAATTCAGCACACATTTGAAAAAAGTCATAAACTGTGACCATGTGGCTTCATTGTGAGGTATCTATTGACTTGTTACTAACAGTTATTTATAAAATTTCTCACTTTGGAAACTTAAAAGAGAAAAGCAAACAAATAATATACTTGGTATAGCCATAGATGGGCAAGAGATATTTGAAAAATTTAGCATCCATTCTTAATTTTGTATCATTTGAGAAAGTGATATATTTTCCCTAACATTATCAATGAGATATGTACATGTACAACTAGAGACAGAATTTCCTTAACATAATAAAATATGTTTGGGCTAAGAGGCCTGAACTTAGGTCCATTCTAACACAGCTTTGGCAATCACCTTGAATAGTAGAGGAGGGTTCAACTCCCGGCCCCTCCCCCTCAAAATCGCCTCCAATTCTGGGCCTTGGCATCCCCAGTGGCACCATTATGGCCTTGTGCTTGTATCTGAGTAATCAGCTCAGCTCCTTCTAAGGGGTTTTCAGTTATGGAATATTTATGCATCTTCTCTTGCAAGATGGTCAAAAGATATTCATCAAATCATTTATTTACTAGAAAGCATAATAAGAGAGAAGGAAGCAAATGGAGGTGTCTTTCTATTGTCACATAATGCAACTAAAGAGACCTGGCTTTTAAGAAGTAGTTCACAAATGACTGTTATGTTAACTCAACTTGGTGCTTCATCAGAAATACCGTTAGTTTATTCTACATCTTGTAAACTGATTTTTTTAATGAATAAGGAGCTCTAGTTCCTATCTAAATTAATGATGGCCACTGGGAACTGAGTAAGAGAATAAATTCCACCAAGTTTATTGTTATTTCACACTGACAAAAGAAGAAATAGTCAATGCAACCTGAAAAAAAATCGAAGAAACATCTTGGAAATAGTAGAAGAAATGATTAGTGCACCTGTTGTGAATCAAGAGAAGCAAGAAAACCACACAAAGGAAAATACAATGGCTAAAATTAAGTCCCTGTTTACACACACAGAGACAGACACACACACACACTGCTAAATTTTAAAATTTCAAATGGTAGCTGGACACTGGTAGTCTGTGCCTCTAATCTTAGATACTCAGACAGAAATCTGAGGATAGCAATTCAAAGCCACCCCCAGGAAGGAAAGCCCATGAGACTTCTATGTTCAATTAACAAACAAAATCCTAGAGTGGGGTTATGGTTCAAGCTTTTTCGCTCAAGTGCCAGCCTTGGGAGTAAAAGCTAAAGGACCAGACTTAATCCCCGAGTTCAAGCCTCAGTACCAGCACACATAACAAAAAAGAAAATACAGATGGACCAAAGATACATATAATTTAAAAGAAAGATTAACCCTGGCACAGTGGTTCATGTCTGCAATCTTAGCTACTCAGGAGGATGAGATCTGAGGATTGTGGTTCAAAGCCATCCTGGGCAGGAAAGTCTGTGAGAGTCTTTTCTTCAACTAACCACCAGAAAACTGGAAGTGGAGATGTGGCTTGAAGTGGTAGAGCTCTAGTCTTGAGCAAAAATCCTTAGGAGCAGTGCCCAGGCCCTGATTGATGAAAAAGAGGAGGAGGAGGGGAAAAGAGGAAGGGAGGTAGGAAGGAAGATTGAATATCTAGTTCTTAATTTAACAAGAATCATGCAAGATCCAATGCTTAATATTAGAAGTAAAAAACAAAAAGCTTAAAAAGTAAAAAACAAAAAGAAATAAATAGATGACCATGCACCGTTATATACAACAAAATAGCACAAAATAGTTCCCCAACCTCCTACCACTAGAGGGCAGTAAGTGATCAGTCATTTGCTCAAGGTAGAGTCAGCCACAATGAGAAATCCCAACTCAACTCTAAGGCCTTGGCACTAGGAAAGTTGCTGAACTATTACCAATAAAATGCAGACAGCATTACCGAGTGGATGACTAAGACCTTCGCCTAACAGACTGATTTTTAACACCGAGTTTCATTGACATAATGACCACGAAAGTTCAAGTTCATTTCTGTTGCAATCATTCACTTCTCGTTTGAAAATCAGCAGTGGTTATCGAGCTCTTCCTGTGAGCCACATCTTCTTTTAAGCCCTTTGCTTCTATTGTTACCTCCACACTTTGTCTTCGTAGTTGAGTTAAGTGAAGTCTTCCCTTGGAAACTACACGTAGAGCAGATGTGGCCGAGAGAGGCAACTCTTCTGTGAACTCTCAGTTGCCAGGTAACCCAAATGTCTAAGAAAATGGTAATTGTTGCATCTGGCTGGGAATTCATAGTCTTGCTTTTATTTAAAAAAAAATGAGCTTCTTGAGAACTATAAGAAGTTTATCAGCATCCTTTCTTACTTAGCATGGCTTTTGATATCTTTGCTAACCCACATCCTGCTCCCTGCATAGACACACATGGGCATGTGCACACACACATGCACGTGCAATGCACATATGCATACACATGCACGCAGACACACACACACACACACACACACACACACACACACACACACACACACACACACACACAAGAACCACACTGGTTTTCCCATCAGGTGTTCCTGCTGGTTGCAGGTTCTCCACACAGCCTTGCTGCCTCTTGCTCCTCCACAGGTTCCATTTCTTTTTACTCTTCCCCTTCCCTTCCTTATCAGAAATGCAATAAACATTACAATGGCTTCGGAGGAGAATTTCCTGGTCATCCAAGGCAGTCAAAGATGGTGCCTTTTTCTTTTTCCTTTTCCCATGAGGTGCTTTGTTCTTATCTTTGTTGCTGAGAGTATAGTACAGTGTACTGTGAAGTAGAATTCTATTTACAGAAAAAAAAAGTGAAGGAAGGAGCCAGAGGGAGGGAAGGAAGGAAGGGAGATTAAGAGAGAGATAAGAATGGAATAAAAAGGGACAAAACCAAAGGATTAATGGGAGCAAGGGAAAGAAGAGATCCTTGACTGGATCTCTTTCTAACTTGAATGCTTTTCTGTAAAGTGTGCTCAGGGTTCAAGCACCTATTAAGCTCACTGCTCCAACCACCCATACTATTCTATGTGTAGAAATTGCTCTTTGCCATTTTTTTTGTTTTCTTTTATTTTTTCTCTCTTTTTATTTCTTCCTTCCTTCCTTTCTTCCTTCTTCCTTCCTCCCTCTCTCCTTCCCTCACTTCCTTCCTTCCTTCCTTCCTTCCTTCCTTCCTTCCTTCCTTCCTTTCTTCTTTTTTACCTTATTTTTCTTCCTTTGTGCTGCTACTGGGGCTTGAACTCAGGGCCTAGGTACTATCTCTCAACTTTTCATTGAAGGTTGTGGCTCTCACTTGAGCCACACCTCCATTTTGCTAGTTCATTTGAAGTAAGAGACTCATGGACTTTCCTGCCTGGCTGGGTATAAACCACGATCCTCAGATCTCAGCCTCCTGAGTAACTTGGATTGCAGGCGTGAGCCACCATCACCAAACTCCCTGTTTTTCAGTATTATCCTATCATATATCCTTTTGCTCCTTTGCTTTCTGTATCATGATTTCTTTCCCTCATTGACTATAATAAATACACCTAAGCCTTTCCTACTCTAAATTGAAGCAAGCGTCTGGAGAATCTATATTTCCCTTACGTGGGCTACCCCTCTCCTTTCATAATGAACTTTTAAATTAACATGTATAGAAAGCCAGGAAGAGCCTGGTGTGAGAGGAAACCCCAAGATGGAAGAAATATGAAAGGCAGGTGTGGGGAATAAGAACTGATCAGTTCCCCCAATAGAGGAAGCTAATTTTAAAAAAAGATAAACAATAAATTAGAATTTGTGTGTGAGCTCCCCCAGTAGGGAGCATAGAGCTTGAACTCAGCCCAGGTATTGTCCTTGAACTTTTGTGCTCAAGGTTATTAGCTCCACTTCCTGAAAAAAAAATTAAGTACATGATAGAAACTCAAGCTGTATGGTTTACATGTTATGTGACTGGCCATAGGTAAACCCAGGAGAAACTTACTTAGCAAGGTTTGGAGCCCTGTGGATTTGTGGGGTACAGGGGAAGAAAGAAAGAGGTGGTGTGGTGGAGGTCTAAGGTCCTAGCAAACACTGAAATGAAAATAAAAAGCCTGATAAAACTAGCAGGGTAGAATTTCATATAAATAAAATCATAGGAAAAACAGAATGCAAAGACAGGGTTTATTAAAGAAAAAAAACCCTAAAACATCTTTAAAGGCAAAATGCATTTACATTTTTGAAAGCTAAACATTCAGCTAAAACTTATTTGAATACAAAAATGCATTTACCCAGTTGTAACTTTTATTATTTTAGTGTCTTTAAGTAGTTGTGCAAGGGGGTTTCAATTCCACACGTCAGTTTATGAGTACAATGCACCTTGATCAGTGTCTTCCATCATTCTCCTCCCCCTCCCCCCTCCCCACCCCTCCCCGCACTGGCTCCATTTTCACATATGTACATTGAATATTATGACTGCCCACCCTTTCATTCCGTCTTTGTAAGTCCTATGTTTACAAAGGTAGGAACTGTTCACAGTTTAGAATCACACACAATGCCGGAAGGTTTAACAAGTTTCCTTCTGACCTGGGGGGAGAAAAAAAAAAACTTATGTGAAGTGAAATAAATCAGGCCTAGAGAGACAAAGGATGCATATTTTCTCTCCTATTTCCCTATCTCCACATGTAAATATATATCTAAATATAGAAATGTAAGTAAACTCATAAGTTCCTAAGTGTACCAATTGAAATGCTATAGATTCAGGGGAGAGCTACACAGTGTAATTCCTTAGAAAACTCACAGTGCCATAAAATAAACACAGGACATAGACACTCAAAGGGGGGGGTATTGGAGAGAGGTAAATGAATAAAGAGAGGAAGAGGGAAGAATAATAACCTACATTGAGGAATGGGGGAGAATGATGAAAGGGGTAACATTGATCGAGACGCACTGTATTCATAAACTGCTTTGTTGAATGGCAGCTGCTTCATAACTGAAAGTCCCTTCTTTTTGTGCCTAATGCTATTGAATTGTATATGCAAAAGTCATTTAGTGGACTGGGAAGGTGGCTCAGTGGTAGAGCGCTTGCCTTGCATGCATGAGGCCCTGGTTTCAATTCCCCAGCACCACATAAGCAAAAAGAAAAAAAGCCGGAAGTGGCGCTGTGGCTCAAGTGGTAGAGCTAGCCTTGAACTGAAGAGCTGAGGGATAGCGCCCAGGCCCAGAGTTCGGGCCCCACAACCAACAAAAAACAAAAAAGTCATTTAGTGTTCAACATACATAGTTGGTAAATGTTAAACGAATGCTTCTAGACTGTGTGGTAAATGTTATTTTGCAAAGGAGAAATATATATATATATATATGTTATGTATTACATATATATTTATATATATACACCTTTTTGCAAACTGCTGTCTTGAAAAAAAATAAGAGCATTAGGAGCAGAGGCTTGTCACCTCTCTTGTGTGTGCCTGTACCTGTGTGTGCATGTTCGTGTTTGTGTTGTGTATGCTTGTGAGATCTGACCTGTGCTCTCCGTGCATCCCTTCTCTGGTGGAGCCCACATCAACTGACCTGTTCTCAAGGTGAGTCCTTGTCTGGCAAGCTCATTTCTTGTTCATGTGACTCTTTCCGGGTCTTGGCCTATGAAGATCTGCAAATGCAATCCAGACTTCTTTCTTTCTAGGGTCTGACCACACAGGTACAGGTGCTCAGTCAGACCAGGGTCAGATAATATTGCTTTCCCAAATTCCAGAAGATACACACCTGACTTGAGTTTCTATGAAGCTCCACCTGCTTAGCAGGGGGCAATGGGGTGAAATTCACAGGTCAGCATCTGTCAACTTTCCACCAAGCCTGGCATGTCCCCTTCTTGCTTTGATGATCCAGAAACAGGGGATGGGTCAAATGTGTCCTACTGGTTTCTCAAGCTTTCAGCCTGGCATGTGTGTGTGTGTGTGTGTGTGTGTGTGTGTGTGTGTGTGTGTGTGTGTGTGTGTGTGTGTGTAGGGGCAGGGGGTAAAGCACACAGTGTTCTTGGCCTCTAGGGCTCCACCAAAACTCCCAGATCAGAGTCCCCAGAAAAGTGACCCTGAGATAGGCAGACAAACACTAGCTGGCAAAGCAGCCGCCATCCTGAGGAAGGACCAGTTGAACAGCAGCTGTCCATAAAGAAATGAATTAACTTGTCGTCTTGTGTATTTCTGTGTTTTCCAAATTGTTTCTCTTAAAAAAATTTACTTTAGTGCAATGTCAATGGCTCACACCTGTAATCTTAGCTACTCAAGAGGCTGGTATCTGAGGATCACAGTTCAAAGCCAGCCCAGACAGGAAAGTCCATGAGACTCATATCTGCAGTTAACCAGCCAAAAGAGAGAAGTGGAGCTGTGGCTAAAATGGCAGTGACAAAGCTGAAGGACAGCACCAGGGTCAGAGTTCAAGCATATCAGCATCATATATGATATTCATATGACATATATACTAGAATAGATAATATAATATATAGTGCATATTATATATAATTGTATAATATATTGTATATAATAAAATATAATATATAAAATATATTGCATATAATAAATATAACCTATTATATGCTATATAATATAATGAATATTATAGGAAATATAAAATATAAAATGATATATAATATAATGCATGATTATATAATATATAAAATATAAGATAATATATAAATATATGTCATACATTATTCTATATTTTAGTCATTGTAATATATACTAATATATTGTAATATATACTATATATTCTATGTTATTTTATATTAGATTCATTCTAATACATACTATTTTATTCATTTTACTCTATTTGATATATACTTATTGTAATATAGCATACATTATCAGTAATATAAATTGTATCCATCATATGGTTTATATATCACATATGATACATTACAATGAATAAATAGCAAATGTTGAAAAATGTAAAAAATATCAGCCAAATTAACCATAGAGCAACTACTGTATATCACACGTGAATGAAACTCCTCAGAGAACAAGATTTTCTCTTTGGGTAGCCTTTGGCTTCACTTCTGTTTGTGTGATGCATTGCATTTCTCTGGGATTTTTGAGACTACGTTGCACTGTGCACTTTGCCATCCAGTCTGGATGACAAGACTGCAGGCAGGATCCTCCTGCTCAAAACTCAACAATGCCGGAATTACACATGTGCACCACCACGCTTGGCTTATAGTTTTGTTTTTTTTAAACCCCATAGAAATATTAATTTCCATTATTGTATCATAGATTATATTAGATTCAATAAAATATTTACATATTTTAGGTTAGCATAGCTTTAAAATGAGACCTTGTAAAAATGTTGATTGACATTTGTTTGAAGTTCACTTTCGGACCTTATAATGCGTTAGAAATTGTTTCGGTTCATAAATGTTTATTTAGAAATCTGTTTAATTCATGAATGTTCTTCTTTTCCTCAAATAATCACAAAATAAGCCCTGAATCACAAGCAAAACAAAAAAAAAAATATGTGAATCACACATCAACAGAATTTCCTCTCCCTCAACGACTGTGGACCTGGATTCTCTTTTCGGCCTCAAATAACACTTGTGATATACCTCATAAATTTGGCAAAATTCATTGTAACCCTGAATTTGACCAATAACCATGAACTAAACAGATCATTCTAAGAAGATATTGGAATTTCCATGTTCAAATTTAAAATTTCACTGGGTACAGTGACTCATACCTGTAATCTCAGCTATCCAGAGGCAGATATCCAGAGGATCATGTTTTGAGGCTAGCCCAGGTATAAAATTAGTCAGACCTTATCTCAATCCATAAACCAGGCATGGAGGCACCTGCTTGTCTTCCCAGCTATGAGCGGCCACAGGCTGTTAAGATCACAGGCTGACTTCAATCCCAGACAGCCATCCATAAACCCAATCTGGACAATAACACAAGCAAACAGGAGCTGAGGTTGTGATTCAACAGGTAGAGCCCCAATAGGAGGAAACTGAGTTCAAATCCCAGTACCAAAACAGAACTTTGTTTTCAAAACATTGTATGCGTTTGTTTTATAACAGAGACTTGCTTTGATATCCACAGTAGCCTGGTACTTTCTGGTCCTCTGGCCTCAGCTCTGAGCGCTGGGATCACAGTATATACCACCACCCTCATCTCAAATCAAGTGCTATAAACTAAACCTGAGTTTGAATAAATGTACAAGGATATAAATATTCTTTAATTATCCATTTTTTTCTGGTTGCCATGGAGACTGAATATGATGTTCAAGGGTTATCACAAATTGCAGCTCTTATCTTCTAAGTTCTGAGCATAGCAACTACAGCACAGAAAGCTTTAGGGTTAAGTATCACACTTATTTTGATAAAACTAGGCTTTAGGGCTGCATTTGGGGCTGAAACTGGGCTCACTATTCCTCTTCCCTCTCTTTATCCTAATTTTCCTACTCATTCCAACAGCCCCCCCCTCCCTGATTGGCAATATGACAGATTCTGTCATGACTATGCTCATGGCTAAACATATCTGAAATCTACTTTGTGGACTCCATCAGGTAGGGGTGGATTGCTTTACTTAATGCCCAGGGTAGTTCCTTTAATAGTGTCCTACTAAATAATTAATCTGTTCTTCTGGATTGAATGAATAGAAGTAATAACTATCAGAATAAAAAGCAAACACTAGGAAGATTTTAAAATCAAGAAGTCAGCTTCATGAAGTGATTTTTCCCTCACTCTGCCAGTTTGGCTGAGGAATAAAAGGAGTCAGTAGAACTTTATGATATGAACCCCCTTCCCTATCAGAGGAAGACTTGGCAACTGAGCTATGGGGGTGGGGTGGGGTGGGAATGGAGTTCTGAAAAACATTAAAAATAAATAAAAAAGGAAATGGATGAATAGAAGTCATATTTGTTTTTGGCCTAGTTTCCTTACTAATCGTCCAAGATCTTGTGCACAGAACCAAGATTTGGTGTTGATCCAGGATTTTATTTTAGAAGCCAATTTGAATCAAAAGCAAAGAGCTGTGGAGAGGTCGATGGCCTCTTCTGATAAGGGAGAAAAGGCCGGGAGAGGAAAAAGGCTCTTCCAGTCACCTGTCTGTGACAATTTCCTATTTAGGTGAAGGCTGAACACCTATCTTTCTGAATATATGCAACCCCAGAAGAGAACACAGAGGTCAATTTCTTCATCTTCAAGGAGAAAAAATTGAGTACATGCAATGGGAAAGATCTTAATAAATGAAAGAGTAAATGCTCATAAGTGGTTTGTTCTTTCTTGCTATTGTTTCTAACGTATTTATAAGGTACCATGTGATTTTTTTGTTGCTTTGTATGTCCCTGCCCCATGGTATAACCTGTTTTCACTGTATTTGATGTTGGCATAATTTGGGGAGCGGAAGGGAAAAAAACAAATTGTTTACATACAGGTGGACCCATTGCAACAATGAGATGTACAAGACGCTATGTTGAAAAACGAACTTTACAATTTAGGCTGGGTGGGGGAGAAGGGAATGTAGTTGTGGAGGTGGGAGGGAAGGGATGGGAGGGGAAAAACAAAGGAGGAGGCAACAATGCTTGATAAGAAAGGTACTCATGACCTTGCTCATATGATTGTAACCCCTCTGTATGGTATTTGCACAATAAAAAACTTATTTTTTAAAAGAGTAAATGCTGGTCTAGTAATTGAAATTTTTTTAAAGGCTAAGTCTGAGAAAGATATCACACATTCAAGGGTACAGCAGAGGGCTGAGAAGGTGGCTAAGTGATAGAGCGCTTGCCTTGCATGCATGAGGCCCTGGGTTCAGTTCCTCAGCACCACATAAGCAGAAAAAGCTGGAAGTGGCGCTGTGGCTCAAGTGGTAGAGCTCTAGCCTTTACCTGAAGAGCTGAGGGACAGTGCCCAGGCCGAAGAGCTGAGGGACAGTGCCCAGGCCGAGAGTTCAGGCCCCACAACCAAGGAAAATAAAAAAAGGTACAGCGGAGCTCAAGTAAATCCAATATCTCAAAGCCTTGCTGGTAATAGGAACAAGTATAAAAAGTCTTAGCCATTACCATCCAAGGCAGCCTTCGGCCATGGTGATTCCAGGTTTGAGTAGCAGATGGGAGCTTCACTTTGCTTTATTAGAAGCTAGTCGTAAGCTTGGGACCATGTGGATCCTGACAAGTATGAAAACACCATGTACCGTACATCTGCTGGCACTGGTTGAGTGCTCCAAGTCAAGTCCGTGCTGCACAGAACATGCCATAAAGAACTTGGGACAGGAACAGCATAAATATACTATAGAGAACAGCAAAGACCATTGAACCATTTCTCCATTTAGACTGAAAGCAAAATTGTCAGCAGCTGGGTGAGATAGGCATTTTTAAGACCAAACTCCTTGCCAGGCATAGGGGGCTCATACCTGTAATCCTAGCTACTCAGGAGGCTGAGATCTGATGATTGAAGCCAGCCTGGACAGAAAAGTCCCTGTGAGACTCTTACCCCAATTAGCCATTCAAAAAACCAAAAGTGGTGCTGTGACTCAAATGGTAGAGCACTAGTCTTGAGCAAAAGAGCTCAAGAGCAGCACCCATGCCCTAAGTTCAAACCCCACAACCAGGGGGGAAACACCAAACTTCTGCATTAATATCCCCAAATATCCTTTTTCTTTGTCTAAACTAAAACAGTCTTTATTTATTTTTTCAGAATGGGGGTCAGTGGCGTGGGAGAAAGAAGCTGAGCATGCCCAGAAATGTTTCTGTCTGCCATTTTAACCTTGTGAATGTGTACTCCATGACCTTGGGAAAAGCATGGCCAGGAATATGTAAACCATCTTTCCTCCTTGGATTATGACCTTAAACTGGCATGCTCAGAAATGTACATCTTAAACCAAGCATGCTCAAGAATGTGACCACCACAAAGTGCTTTCCCATATGCATATTTTAAACTCTCTGCGTAAAATCCCATGATCCTTCTGGTCAAAAAGGGCATTGTGTTTGGATTTATTCTAGTTCCTTCCTTATGTGGCTCACATAGTAAATCTTCCTCTGTTTATCTTTTGGTTGTACACTCACCAAGAGAACAACCTATTGTGTTAGGCTGCAAAATCAGGACATCTGTTGGAATGAACATGCAGAAAATAGGGTGGTGGTTGGGGGGGTTCTATGTGAAGCAAACGAATTTGCTGTCACCTATTCTTTCAGAGGTAGAGATGGAAACATATACCTGTTATTATTAACAACTGTTATATAACTATAAGCCTGTTAAAAACAATAAGAATACAATGGGAAAAAAATAGTAAGAATAGGGTGGGTGATTGCAGTGGAATAGAGTTAGGACCATGGATAACTATCCATTAGGATTTTGTGATTTCATATCCATTGATATTTGATAAGTGTCTGGGACACTACCTGACCTTGTTCAGTTCATCACATTTTTTTTTTGCTTTAAAAGACAAATGAACTTTTCTCCATTTAATGTGCAAATGAGAAATAACTATAATGGTGAATGTTTACTGAACGATTTTGTGTTCAGGTATAGCCTTAAATCCTCGATGCACATGGTTTTGTTTAATTCTTACTACAACCCTCAGTGGTAAATGCTTTTATCATCCCAATTTCAGTCAGGGAAATTGGAACAGGGAGTGATTTGCCAAAGCACCGAGGAACAGATTACCTAAGAAGCAAGCAGGCAGTGCTCAAAGGCAGAGCTAGCTGATTGAAGGGCCCTCCAGGGGAACTTTTACATTATTCTCACTCCTTCTTTCATTAGTCACAGATAGCATGCTCATTTGAAAAGCAAATAGGGCAAATATAGTTTTTCTTTTCCTTTTGAGAGGATGAATTAATCTGTGAAACTCTTTTTACCTTTATAAGATTAGAATGGGAAGAACTATCTTAGCTGAAAGTTGAAGAACCCAAGAAAACTCAAGTCACCAAAGCAATTCCCACTGGACAGTCTTTAGTAAAGAACTTGGGGCAATAAAATACCATGGGGTTTAGCCCACCTACAACCCCTGGCTCACCATAAGGGTAGAAGAAAGCAAATGAAAGGGAAGCCAAGGAAGGGAGCCATACCATGTTCCAAAAGAGTCTATCTGTCCTGTTCGTGTTGACTTTGTTTGTAAGGGTTATTTCCAGGGGGTTATACAGCACTCTGGGCTGCCATCATGTATTACATTAAATCTTGTCCTGCCCTTTCTCTTCTGCAGCTTAAACTATAAACATTCCCCTAGCAAATACCAACGAGTCCATTGATGAGCGCCCAGCAGGCACGGGGTCATCCAGAGGCACATCAATGGCTGTGTCTAATGAGAGCTTCCCGAAGCCCAATTAGTCACCAGAAAGCTCCCCTAAGCAACCCTGGATATGGTTGCTGAGTTTTGTGAGCCCCCACAAAGCAAAGCACTGTAAAAGGGCTCCTTGGCTATAGAAGAAAAAGAAATGTTTTCTCTTAAAAGTCCTGTTCTATGGCCACAACTCCAGCTCAGGAACCAGAAGCTCTACCCAGGTAGATCCTGTGGGCAGCTGGGGAAAAACAAACAAACAAAATCTTTCCTTCATTTCAGGCTCCTGTTCAAGTTCACAGGCTTTGACAGTTCTCCTTAGTTACCTGTGAAGGAACTAAACATTCCCAATGAGATCCAGCCAACTCCATGTGGATGTGTCTTCCTGCTTAAATAGATTATATTTTTGTGTCTTTTCTTAGGTTTTGTTTCATATGTCCCTCTCCTCACCAAATAACCGGTTGTATTTGCTAGCCCTCTTCATTTAAGCACATCTGATTTTCCCCTGCAGATATCTTTTATGATATAGTTTCTTCCTACCTAACTGAATTAGCTCCATTAAATCAAAATAATTTTAGAGATGGCTTCACAGCAAACATTCAATCACACAAGCTTCTCCTTTTTCATTCGGTCTTTACTTACTGCCTAGGAAATACCTAGAACTCTTAATTCACATAGGTACAGCAGCAAAGAAGCAAAGGCTCCTTCTCTTATAAAAAGTTGAGGTCTCCATAGGTAAAAGAAATGAATGAAATATGCAACCAAGGTAAAATCTCAGTAGTGTTATTATCTAGGGGTAAGGGCTAATTTCTTCACCTATTTAAGAGTTAAAAGGCAGAAAAGTGTTCAAAGCTCACAGAACAAGTTTATTTGAAAGCAAAAGGAAAGCAGTAGAAGGAAAGCACTTAAACAGACTTCCCAAAGATGGGAGTCCAAAGGAGGCCATTATTATAATATGGGACTCTTCCTATATCACCTACTTGGGCTTTGTGCTGATTGGTGGAGGGCTTGTTCACATGCCACTCACCCTTTTCCATTGGTTGAGCAGGAACCCAGGCATTATGGGAAGAAGCATTTGAGTGGGAGCCCAAGTCAGTATGGGAACAAGAAACATGATGGGCCATCTTGCCTGGCACATACCACTTTTTATCCCTAGCTACCTAAAAGTTCTTCTTCAGTTCCCTAGGGTGGGTAGAAGGATAAGGCTGCAGTCTTGAACACAATAGGAGACAAAGAGCCCACTAAGCAGGACTTGAGGAGCCATAAGCTAACATTCTGAGAAGAGATGGGCTGAACAGAAGGAAGACTGACTGTGGAGATTTGAATGTAGGCTGGTTCTTTTTCATCCTTACATAGCAAAGGGAAATTGCCTTTGTGTAGTGACTGGTGGTATTTATGATTAAACCTCATAACATGGTAATTGGGTTTGAAGAGGAGCATGTAAAGAATTGTCAAAAGATTTACTCCAAAATAGCTGTTTGTAGAAACACACATGACTGTCTCATTGCAACGCATGCAAGGAAAGCCAATAACTGTATTTGAACAAACATTTTATTTAATTACATTTCATTTGGGAGCCATGTTATAGTTAAATAGCAGGAATGATTTAATGCATGAAGAGGAAATGAAGAAAGGAGGAGGCACTGGTCAATACATTCAGGAAGTGATCTTTCTTCAATGGCAAATGAGACTTGCCTGTTTAGCAGGCAAATAAATTTAACAATTTTTACAGGATTTCACTTTGCTAGTCTGAAATGATCCATATTGCTTGACTCCTCTGTTAATAGAAAATATTTGTTAGTAGTTTTTTGGTTTTGCTTTGTTTTTAAGAACTGTGGTTCAGAACTCAGGGTCTTGCACATGCTAGACAGGCACTTTACCACTTGAAAGATATCCCTGGTTCTTTTTGCTTTTTGCTTTAGCTTATTTTTTAGTTAGGATCTTATACTTTTTGCTTGGGCCTGAGATTACAATCCTTTTACTGCTGATTTCCATTAGCTAGGATTAGCTAGCATGTACCATTATGCCAGATAAAAAGATTTTTTTTTAAATGCCAGTACTGAGGTTTGAACTCTGGGTCTTGTACTCTTGCCCAGTTTTCTTTTCTTTTCTTTTTTTTTTCCTTTTTTTTCCTTCTTGGTCAGTCGTGAACTCTGGGCCTGGGCGCTGTCCCTCAGTTCTTCAGCTCAAGGCCAATGCTCTACCACTTGACCCACAGCACCACTCCCAGCTATTTCTGTTTATATGGTGCTGAGGAATCAAATCCAGGGCCTCATGCATGCAAGGCAAGAATTCTACCACTGAGCCACCTTCCCAGCCTGCCCAGTTTTCTTAATTACAGGTTATGTTCTGCCATTTTTCTCAGTCATGGGTATGTTCTATCATTTGAGCCAAACCACCACATCCACCTTTTCTGTAGTTAATTAGAGGAAACAGTCTCTTGAGATTTTTCTTTCTTTTTTGGGGGGGGGTCCAGTTGTGGGGCCTGAACTCTGGGCCTGGGCGCTGTCCCACAGCTCTTCAGCTCAAGGCTAGCACTCTACCACTTGAGCCACAGTGCCACTTTTGGCTTTTTTCTTTTTGCTTACGTGGTGCTGAGGAATCGAACCCAGGGCCTCATGCATGCAAGGCAAGCGTTCTACCACTGAGCCACCTTCCCAACCTGACTCTTGAGATTTTTCTGCCCTGGCTAGCCCCAAATCTCAATTCTCAGATCTCAGCCTCCTGAGTTAACTAAAATTATAGGTATGAGCTACCGAGTCTAGCTTGAGATTGTTTTAAATAAGTAGAACATAATAGCCTACGCCAATTTACACTCTGTAGCAGAACTAGCAATAGTGATATGATTTCAGCTCACTGAAAATAATTTTTGCCACATTTATTTATTTGAAACAAAATTTCTAACAGTAGATAATGACTTTTAACCCACAGAGAGATATATGACTAAGCCCTACAAAATAGCCAGTTTAGGAGGTAAAAATGATAGAATATCAGCCCCTTGACAGTTTAGCTCAAAATGGGAGACTCAAGTTACCAGGTCCCTTACATCACACATATATTCATGGCCAAATTCTAGCTAAGAATTGGTTTGTGTTAATTTCCCTAGCTCCTGTTAAACACATTTAGCTTTTGTTGTTTGAGACAACAACATCGAAATAGTTTCTTTCTTTGTAGAGACTTTAGGGATCTGCCAGAATATTCTAGTCCTTTACAATCTCTTGCAGTGGGCTCAAATTTTGTGTGTGTGTGTGTGTGTGTGAGCGCGCGCGCGCGTAGTATGTGTGTGAACTTTTAATCCAAACTGCACCATGCAGCTTGTCAGCTAAGTGGCTTTATCTCTGTGTGGTGAGTTCCTAATGATTCTCTGTTGCATACTTTCCATTTCTCACTCCCTGATCACCAGAAGTTAATAACACTCGAACTCTAAACAAATGAGCCATTATTTCCAACAGGCTATCCTTGCCAGCATTGGATTATTTTTGTATTGTGTAAGATTGTTGCCTAGGAGGTTTTTTTTTTTTTCCATTTTGTGAAACCAGATGATTTGCAATCACTTGATATAGATGGTAAAAGTGAAGACCATTTGAGATTATCTGTAGAATTTAAAAGCTTGTCTTTGAAAACCCTTAATTAACCAACACATAAATTTTCTCTGACATTTTTTCTATTAAACACAGAAGAATCTTTTTAATGGAATTAATCACAGGTGCTTTAGTGTAAAGCCTATAATGAAGGGATTTTTAATAAGCAAAATACCAGACCTCATGGCACATGAATGCTCATAGACGAACAACAATTTTATAATTTCAATCTACTGGAAAATAGTTTTCTAAACCAGTTAATTTACTTGAAAAAAAGTCTTTGCCAATAGACAATGATTTTTTAACCCATGGACAGACATATTGGTTGGATCCTACAAGATAGCCATTTTTGCAGATAAAATGATCTTTCTAGAGTTTGACTAAAAATTGAAAACTGAAAATGTTAGAAGTAAAAAGAAATTAAGAACACAATGAGCTGTGTCCATACAAAGTCTCAGGAAAGTGGAAGAAAAAAGATATGTAATAAGTAATTGATCAGCCAGAGGCTGACCAAATTCCAATATAGATGTATGTTGCCATTTGCTAAAACTTGATGACCTTTGCTTTTGTGGAACCTTTACAGCGAGCACTATACAATGGATCTCTCTCAGTGGCTGATGTCTGTCTTCTAGAGATCTGCTATTCATATGTGAGCTATTTTCTTCTTCATTTTCCTAAGCCAAGGAAAGGAATTGGAATTCATGGAGTTGAAGTAATGTTTCCAAGGCAGGGTAATAGGTAACTCTGTTTCTGTTTGATCCTAAAAGTTTCTCCTTCAAATCATTAGTCCTTTTCATTTTGTGATCAGAGTACAGTGGAAAGTCCAAATGCCAGAGAATTTTCTGGATGCTACATTATTTTGTGTTACTATCAAGAAAGGAACCCCTAGAGACAATTTGCCCCATGAAGGTTAGAACATGTTTGTGACTTTAACTAAGTATCACTACCCCACAGTACTGTGAAATTTGTGAAATGTATGTAGTCACTTAATCACAATAAAAAATTTGCAAAATAAAGAAGAAAGGAACCCCTATCAAAACCCAAATTTTACTGTGTTCCTTTTTTCCCAGCTTCCCTAAGCTTTTGCCTGCTTGTATTCTTTTCATTTTTTTTTTCCTCTTCTGGACCTAAGAGCTTTAAACCACCCAATGTCAGAGTCACCAGATCTTAAAAAAAAAATCTTTCCATTTCCTGCAGTCCCTCTGAGATTAGGCCTGTTCTATTTACAGTTAGCTTCTCCTTTATGAGTGCTCTACTTTCTTTTTTCTACTAAGGATGTTTCAAAGGTAGAAAATAGCTCAGCGACAGGAACCATGAGTAGATAGACCTGAGACATGAAAATGCATTCGGAACACGAGGGTTTTCTTTGCCATTCTGATGAGGATGGGGAAATGCTTTTCCTTACCAGGTCCAGATGATTCAAGTGCACTTAAGAAGCTAATAAATGACAAACTCTCCCAAAATCACGGAGATTTCCTCTTCTTCCTTTTTAACTGATTCCGATTGTGGGAAACAAATACAATAAAAGGCTCTTGAATTTGTGTGAAAGTTTTGAACAACTCTGTATGGTAGGTTGTTTTAGAATGTCCCCTCAGCAGTGAAGAGCTACATTCTGAATCTAGAAAGTTCAAGATTGCCTCAACCCCTCCCTGCTATCCCAGACCCTTGCTAATCCTCAGTTTCTCTTTTACCCTAGATATTATCTGTCTGGGGGGACTTAAACAAGGTTCAAAACAAATCTCTTTCTCACCAATCCTTCTAGAACAATTTTAGCACAAACAATCTTCAGCCACAGGAGGCGCTCTGGGCTGTCAGGAGGGAGTGCCCCTATGCATCTAATCTGACTAGGAAAAAATGAGGAAGTGTTCCTAGAAGCTTGAGGAGAAACTAGCTCGCCGTTTCCAGAAGGTTAGTTTATTGATTCATTGCTTAGACTATTGGCTTTTTCATTGCCTACTTTAGTTCAGGCATTTTGCCTGCAGCTTTGGATATACAGATGGCTTTGACATAATTCCTTTGCTCAAGGAGAGATAAGAATGGGATTCTGACAAGGAAAGTGACAGTGACAGAGTATTCTACAACATCCCTAATGGGGTGATAAAAGATCTGTGATGAAAGAAAGGAGCATAAGATCCAATGCCACACTGGAGGGAGTCAGAGATGCTATGTGTAAGGGGTGCTGAAATGCGTGGTCTGTTCATATTGAAAAACTTGTGGGCTAGTGTTCCTGTTTTCCCTCTCTTCTAAGTGAGTGCTTCGTTGGCCTGGGCACAGTGCTTTCAGTCCTAATGGACCACTTCTCAAGAAGTGTGCTTTGTTTTGTGATTGATCACATACATGTATCCTCTTTAATTGAGATCTGGCAAATCTAAGGAAAGATGATCAGCATCAGAGAGGAAGAAATGAGTGCATCTACACATGGAAACACACTTGAATTTCATATATTGTCAACCATAGAGAAAATAACATTCCATAAGCTCTGTGGTTCTTAAAAAGATAGTATGCACTTAAGGAAAGGAGTTATAGGAGCTTGTTGTGAATGGATGATTATCTTTACTACTCTGCAAAGAAATCCATCAGCCCTTTATTCTGTTTTTCAGTGTCTAATGAACTACATAAAACTGAATTTCTGAACAGCACGCTGGCTAGAAGGAGCACTTAGGTGACAATTATCAGCAACAACTACATACCTCCTGGCATGGGGCTGTCTCTATGAATGAAATAAATTATCTTAAAAGGAATTAGTTCTGCCGGGTGCCTTGCCTATAATCCTAACAACTCAAAGAGGCTGTAATCTGAGGATCACAGTTAGAGCCAGCCAACACAAAAACAAAACAAAACAAAACAAAAAGCAGCCAGAAGTGGAACTGTGGCTCAAGTGGTAGAGCTCTAAATTGAAGTAAAAAAGTTCAGGGACAGTACCCAGGCCTGGAGCTTCAAGCCCCAGGACCACTCAGCCCCTAAAGGAGTTAGTTCTATTACCTCAGTTCCTGTTTCTTTAAGTCCTAGGATGAGCACCATCAGATGCACAGAGGATTTTTTTTTACAAATATAGATCCTTGGTCAGGTCTTCAATTACATTATGTATATGTATACATATATAAATATACATATATACATATATATACATACACACACATGGTTCTCAATGATTTTCATGCACTCAGGGATATACTGGAAGTTTAAAATAGGCTTATATAGTCAGAAATATAAGTAACAACAAATAAATGATGGATACATAAATGATAGGTAGATATAGATAATGTATGCAACCCATGATAATAAATGTGAATTAAAAAGAAGAAATTTTAACCCTGATACTGCCATCCTGGACACTAGTGAAACACAGAATAAAATGCTAACTACAAAGATGCTACTAATGGATAAGCAGTGTGGGATCCAGACACGTTAGGTAATTTTCCCCTGCTCTACCCTGACTTGTTCTTTGTTCCTCTCTTGTATCATTAGGACATTTCAACTTGAAACGTCTACCTTGAGTGCTGAAATCTTAAGTGCCAGCTGGTAGGCCTTCTTAGAAGTGACTAGATAATGTAATTCTGAATTTACCAGTGGATTAATCTACTGAAGGAGTCATACATTTTTTCATTATTTTTTAATATAATTTATTATTTGAATTATCTGTAAGTAGTTTTTACAAAGGGGCTGCAACTCAATTGCCAGTTTGTGAGTACAATGCATCCTGATTGTGTCACCCTTAATTTTTCTCCCCATCTCTCCCAGCCCCACTCCTCCCCTGAAGTTACCTAGCTCTACTTGGGCATATGTACATTGACTATTACGACTACATTGGCCCATTCTTCCTCGTAAGCTTTTCACTGAGGATAGCTCTATGCCATGGAACAAGTTGGAGAGCAAGGATATTATTATTATTATTTTCTTTCTGTTAAGTCGTGAGGCTTGAACTCAGGGCCTTCGCACTGTCCTTGAGCTCTTTTGCTCAAGACTAGTACTCTACCAGTCTGAGCCACAGCTCCACTTCCAGTATTTGAGTAGTTAATTGGAGATAAGACTGTCATGGGAACTTTTCTCTCCAGGCTGGCTTTCAATCAAGATCCTCAGATCTCAGCCTCCGGAGTAGCTAGGATTATAGGCATGAGCTACTGGCACCTGGCTGCAGTGACATTTTAACAATATTGAGTCTTTAAATCTGAGACCATAAAATATTGGCTAACATATCTTCCTCAGTTTCTTTGATCAGTTTCTACATTTATTTTTGTCAGATTTATGCCTAAATTCTTCATTTGGTTGATACGATTTTTAAATTTCACATTCTAATTATTGTTGGCACACAGGCAAGAAGTTGTATTAACCTTTAGTCTCCAAGTTTTCTTTACTCATTCATTTCAAGACCTCCCTTGTTAATTATTTAGAGTGTAGGAAATGGACAATCTTGTCATCCATAAGTAAGGCAGTTTTATTTCTTCCTGTCCAATTTGTGTATTTCCTGTCTCCTTTTTTTTTTTTGCTATAGCTTGTAACTCTGATATGACGTTGAAAACAAATTTTGAGAGAGGATATCTTAGCTCAGTCTTAGTCTTATTGTCAGTGGAACATGCCTACTTTCTCATTATTATGTAGGATGCTAGGTCCATGAATTTTGTATGTATTCTCCATTTAGTTGAGAAAGCTACTGTGTTCTTCGTTTACTTTCATGTCTGTGTGTTGAATTTTATCATACTCTTTTTTTGCATGCTATAATTTTTTAAAATAATTTTTATTGAGATTAAATGATTATATAAATTTCACACATTTCACAGTATTGTGAGATAGTGATACTCAGTTAAAGTCACAAACACATTTTAACTTTCACAAGGCAAGTTGTCATTATCCTGGTCTATAATGTTTGTGAATTCTATGAGCTTTGACAATACAACAGTTTCTTCCACATTGGGTGATATGTATCTTTCTTTCCTTTTGGTTAGTGTAAGTTGTTCCCTCTTTCTCTCTCATTCCCTCCCTCCTATCACTACCCTTCATTTTCTTCAATGTCTAGTGTAGTTGATGGACCCCTCTGTTGTATATTTTCCAGTTTTCCTCTGATTCTGTGTCCTCCTCCTAACTTCTGTCAGATGTGCACATGTATATGCCATACATGTGGTCAAGAACATGGACTCATTTAGAAATTTAGAAATGATATGACAAATTGGATGGAGGTCCTTTGTTTCTCAAGTCCTGTTTACTTTGTCGTATCTCCTTGCATTTTGGATTTAACATCCACATATCAGGGAGACCATGTGCCATTTGTCTCTGCTCTTGGCTTACCTTGCTCAAAATGATTTTTTCTAGTTCCATCCATTTCCCTGCAAATGCCATTATTTTGCCTTTCTAATGGCTGCATAATATTCCATTGTATATAGGTACCACAATTTTTGGATCCATTCATCTGTAGTGGGGCATCTGCGTTGTTTCCATATCTTGGCTATTGTGAACAGTGCTGCAATGAACATGGAGGTGCATGTGTCCTTGTATCCTGGTTCCTGTTGCTCAGGGTAGTTATATGGCTGGGTAATAGGGGAGGTCTATATTTAGCTTTCTGAGGTACCTCCAGACTGCTTTCCAAAGCTGTTGTATTAATGTACATTCCCACCAGCAATGCAATAGGGTTCCTCTTTCTCTGCATCCCCACCAGCATTTGTTGTTGGCTGACTTTAGGATGTGGGCCATTCTGACTGAAGTAAGGTGGTATCTCAGGGTTGTTTTTATTTGCATTTTCTTTACAGCCAGGGATGATGAACATTTCCTCATGTGTTGCTTTGCCATTTTTATCTCTTCTTCTGCTATAATAAATTTTTATTTTTTGCATATAGATCATGCTCAATTACATTAATTGATTTTCAAATATTAAACCTTCCCTTCATAGTACTCTTTGTAATTGTTTGATTTAATTTTCTTTCTTATATGAAGAATTTTATATTTATGTTCATGAGAAATATGGACCTACAGTTTCTGTTTTCATTTTTTTTCATTTGGTTTTGGTGTTGGGGTAATTTCAACCTCATAAGCTATATTAGAATGTGTAAAATCTACTTCTATTTTCTGGAGGAAATTGTGGAGAAGTTGAATTATTTCTTCTTCAACTTCTACTTGGTAGAAATGAATGTGGAATTTTCTTTCTTAAGAAGGTTATCTGGGTCTGGGAAGGTAGCTCAGTGGTAGAGCGCTTGCCTTGCATGCATGAGGCCCTGGGTTTGATTCCTCAGCACCACATAAGCAAAAAGAAAAAAGCCAGAAGTGGCACTGTGGTTCAAGTAGTAGAGTGCTAGCCTTGAGCTGAAGAGCTGAGGGACAGCTCCCAGGCCCAGAGTTCAGGCCCCACGACCAGACCCCCCCCAAAAAAAAAGAAGAAGAAGAGGTTATCAATTGTTTATATACCTTCTTTAATAAATATTGACCAATTCATATTATCCTGTGAGAATTTTAGTAGTTTATCTTTCAAATAATTAGTGTGTTTATATCAGCTATCAATCTTGAAGACACAGAATTGTTTGTAGTTTTCCTTCATTAGGCTTTTGATATCCAGTGTGGTCCATGATGACCTGTAATCCAATCCATGCAAGGCTGGGGCAGGAAGACTGTGAGTTCTATGGCCAGACACTTCCCATGCATCCCATCCATTAGTCCTAGGAAGCCACTAACCTAGATTCTGTCTCTATACATTTATATAAATGGAACCATGTAGCCATATGCTGGTATTTTGTGACTATTTCTTTCATTAGCATCATCCTTTCAACTTTCATGAATAGGTGGAATCTATTAGTATTTCATTCTTTTTTATTGCCAAATGTTATTTCAATGTGTTAATACATATCTATCGGTAGATATACATTCATCAGTTAGTAGACATTTGAGTTGTCTCTACTTTATGTCTAGCATAGACATGTACACAGGAACCAGGAACCATTATTAATTTGTGTGTGTGTGTGTGTGCGTGTGTGTGTGTGTGTGTGTGTGTGTGTGTGCCAGTCTTAAGGTTTGAACTTAGTCTTTGTGCTCTTCCTGAGTTTTGTTTATATTTTGTTCAAGGCTAGTGCTCTGCCACTTGAGCCACAGCTCCACTTCTAGTTTTCTTCTGGTTTACTGGAGATAAGAGTCTCACAGACTTTCCTGCCTGTGCTGGCTTCCAACCAAGATCCTCAGATCTCAGCCTCACAAGAGGCTGAATACCTAGGATTATAAGTGTGAGCCACTAGCACCCAGTTTGATAGGTTTCCCCTTTCTTCCTTTCTTTCTTTCGTTCTTTCTTTCTTTCCTTTCTTTCTTTCTTTCTTTCTTTCTTTCTTTCTTTCTTTCTTTCTTTCTTTCTTTCTTTCTTTCTTTCTTTCTTTCTTTCTTTCTTTCTTTCTTTCTTCCTTTCTCTTTCTCTCTCTCTTTCTCCCTCCCTTCCTCCCTTCTCTTTCTTTCCTTCCTTCCTTCCTTCCTTCCTTCCTTCCTTCCTTCCTTCTTTCCTTTCTTTTTCTTTCTTTCCTTTGTCAGTTGTAGGGCTTGAACTCGGGGCCTGGGCACTGTCTCTGAGCTCTTTTGCTTAAGGCTAGAGCTCTACCACTTTGAACCACAGCTCCACTCCCAGTATTGGAGTGGTTAATTGGAGATAAGAAAATAGTCTCATAGGGACCTTTCTGCCTTAGCTGGCTTGAACCTCGATCCTCAGATCTCAGCCTCCTGAGTAGCTAGATTTTCAGGCATGAGCCACAGTGCCCAGCAATAGGGACCATTTTTAAGAAGGGGTGGGAGGCACAGATAGAGAAAGGGAGACAGAAATTACTGAGCAATTATATATCTGAATTTCCTAAGGAAGGTGGATTGCCCAGAAAAACCAGGAATTTGTTAGACAGTAGCTGTAACCATGAATGGATAATGAACAGTGGGTTGTTAGATGTTAAGCAACACATGGATTTCAAGACAATTTTATGATCCCTACAGGTGTTTTCCCATCCCTCTTGCCTTGTCATTATGTGTTCTGTTATTGACAATTGCTGTCTAGTTTTAGGCAAAAAAAAATATTATACATCCAGCCAACTCAAGCAAAATCGGACTATATTAGGGAACATGAAATTCAAACTAAATGTGCTCACTGGTTCTGCATTTCCTTGTTTAGTTTACAATCCACATTTCAGTATTTTCACCTTAAAAATCCCAGTTGGGTAGAGGTATCTGGAGCCTGAAGTTACTTTATTTTATATATTTTTAATTTTTGAAAGTCATTTTTTGTCATTGTGGGGCTTGAACTCTGGGCCTGAGCACTGTCCCTTAGCTCTTCAGCTCAAGGCTAGCTCTCTACCACTTGAGCCACAGTGCCACTTCCAGTTTCCTGAGTGTTTTATTGGAGACAAAAGTCTCATGGATTTTCCTGCCTGGGCTGGCTTTGAACCGCAATCCTTGGATCTCAGCCTCCTGAGTAGCTAGGATTACAGGCATAAGCCACCAGTGCCCGGTTTTTCCTGAAGTTATTTTATTTATTTGGTTTTCCTCAATATTTGTTCTGAGTAACCAAGATTGCTTTCACTCAGAACAACCAAGACTTACTTGCGCCATCCATCTCTAGTGGACCTTGAACCCCAGGATGCCCCATGAGTTGTCTGCCAATTGCATATTGAACTGTGTGTTTCAATGCTCAGTGCTGTCCTGGCCACATCTCTCCCTCAGCTCCATTCTTATTTCTTAATTCTTCTACATAGTGATGTTTTTCTACAGTGGGAACATTTCACTTAGGCTTTCTAAAGATAATTATGGGTCCTCATAACTCTCATTGACAAATTATTAGCCTTTCCTTCCATCCCACTGAAGAACCACATAGCTGTCATTTTACCCCATTCCTTTTTATTGCTCTCTTTTTATTATTGTTCTCTTCTTTACCTAGCCTGCACATGAAAACACTGGCAGACTTGTTGTCTTAAAGATTGTGAAACAGTTGTTTTTTTTTTTTAAATGATGCATCAATTAGCTATTTGTGCTGGTTGGTCTGTAACCATGGTAACTGTAGGGAGAGGGAAGGAAGGAGAAAGAGAAAGAGAGAGAGAAAGAGAGAGAGAGAGATAACTTCCAGCTTAAAGGCTGTATGCTCTGTGTGTGTGTGTGTGTGTGTGTGTGTGTGTGTGTGTGTACGCATGTGTTAACACTTAAAAAATATAATAATATAATCATGGCTAGGTACCCATGGCTCATGCTCATAACCCTAGCATCTCAAGAGGCTGAGATCTGAGGGTCACAGTTTGAAGCCAGCTAGGGCAGAAAAGTCCTTGAGACTCTTATTTTCAATGAACTACCAAAAAACCAGAAGTGGAGCTGTGGTTCAAATGGTAGAGCAGTAACCTTGAACAAACAACCAAAGAAAAAGCTAAAGTACAGTGAGCAGGTCCTGAATTCAAATCCCAGTTCCGGCTTATACACACAAAATGTGATCATGAATCCTTAACAATGGTCAAATTTGAATTGAACAATTGTATTTTCTTCTGGTTTAGCCCAGTCTCTTCCATGCCCTTTCACTTAGCAAAACAAGTCTCTGATTTGAAAACCCACAGACTTGCTTCACAACGTGCCCAATGGCTTCTCCACACCAAGTTCTTTCCTATCCACTCCACTGTCTGGGTCAGCTGGAGGACAATGCTCCTGCACCTCTCTTCCATCTCCAGTTTTCTCCACAAGAGATATTCAACCAGCAACTCTGTATCTTGTTTGTGAAATACTGTTTGGGTTTTTCTATATCCCATACTTACTTTAATTGGTGCTTTCCTCTAAGAAGCTGATGGCTCTTGGAGGGAAAAATACCAATTTCAAGAGTGAATGTAGTTTTCTATAGATCTTGTTTGGTTTTGCTTTGCTTTCTATGTTACCTTTTCCTCTTCTAAAGCAAGCTTTGGATTTGGAATGGCTTGCTGGAATTCTCCCCGGCTTGGCTCCATCCTTTTAATCATTGGGTTAAATGGTTTTTGTGAGCAGACAGAAGGTCTCTACCCCATTAATGAGTCTAAAAGCAATGACTCATCCAGTGTCTCAAAGCACTGATTTCACCCTTGTGGGACTGAGAGCAGAAACGTGTTTAACCAAGATGATCAGCTTTGCTGCCATGGTGATAGGAAGCATGTTTTCCCAGCTAGTCAGAAAGGATAGAACTTCAGCGTTCCTTTGGGGAAAGCACACCTCTGCCAGCAAGGTGCTCAGACTCATTTTTTACCCTGATTATGGTTCTTACTGTGAACTGCAGCATTAGGCCAGTCATGCCTACTCTTTTTAAATGGCTTTAACCAATGCAACAGCGATACTCACAAGACAGTATGTTGGAAATGAACTTTACAACTTGGGAGGGGTGGGGGGATGGACAGTGGAAGAAAAAGGGGGGAAGGGTTAACAATTGAAAAGAGATGTACTCACTACTATAACTGTAACATTATCATTAAAAAAAGATTTATTAACAAATTTGATTTTTGTTAGAAAAAAGTTTCAGGGAGAGAGCAAAGGAAGGGGTGATGTCCAAAAGAAATGTACTCTTTACCTGACTTATGTAATTATAATCCTTCTGCATATCACATTTATTTCTAATTGCCATAAAAATTAAAACAGAAAGCAAAAAAAAAAGTATCTTCAAACTGAAACCTGAAAAAAATACCATATAGCTCTTTACTTCTGTAACAATCTAAATCTTAGGAAACTAAAGCTGTTGTATACCATATAATATTATTATTACTACTGTTATTATTGCATATATTTGTTGAAACTCTATGTGCTAACAGCTTCTTTCTTAGAAAACACTTAGATCTGGCTGTTAATAGCTACACCTTTAAAATAATCTTTCTTTATTTTTCCTTATGTAAAAAATGGCTTGTATTTACTACAGAGCATTTGGAAAATTCAGAAGAGCATATGGAATGAGATAGTAATGAATTTATTAAAATGTAATGGAAATTCTTTCTTCTTCTATTTATGTAGATGTCTTTTTGTTATTACCAAAGTAGCATATTGTTATAACTATATACTTCCAGTGAATTTCCGTTACCTCCTATTATAAGTAGATTGCTACCCTTCCTCCCCCCTCTTCCCAGGCCAAAGGAATGTTTGTTTTGCTTTGATTCTCACTTCATCTCCTCCACTTTCAAAGCAGAGTTGGGATTTGGAATTGCTTGCTGGCATTCTCTGGTATGTGGACATCCTTCAGATATGCACCTCTTTGGATCCAGGCCACATTTGACTGTGGTTTTGACTCCTCTGAGCCATACAATGTTCCAGTTTCAGTGCCAAATAGAGAAGGAGAAAACAGAATCCGTATTTGTTTTACCAAACTGAGGTTTTTCTACCACAGCCAGCTCACATTGCTGGGAAGTGATTACAGGGCTCCCCCTGGTCATTCATTGGACATCCAGTTCTCAGTAATGATTCTATATGATGCAAGGCCAGTACACAATTTTGATGATCAGCTAAGTGTTGTTTTATTTTCATAATCCATACAACTTGACGGCCAATATCTATGTATGAAAATCTTTCTGAACACAGAGCACACATAGTTTCTATCTCCAAGGAACCAGATTGTTTCAATCCTCTCATTCTGGAAGATGAGCAGAACTCTCCATCAGGCTAAGACATGTCTCCTCATGGTTTGGAAATATTGGTGTTGCCACATACTCATGGAAGCCTGCACAGGAAAACTTAAAGAGCTAACGCCGAGACCTCCTGTGCAATATGAGTTAGATAAATATGATGGACCACAAATCTGTTGCTTGTTCATAAATTTTGACCAGGAAAAACTTATAAGGCTTGATTTACAAGGCAGTAAATCAAGAAATAACTTCATAGCTTGCCTCAGGAAATTTCCACAGATAATTTTTTCATCTATAATAATCTACTCATCTGTATAGATAGCTTACTACTAACACCTCTGTCCTGTCTCAAAGAATTGAGACCTTGAATTAGCTGATTCTAGATCTGAATCCATAGCTATCTCTATCAATCTATCTATCTATCTATCTATCTATCTATCTATCTATCTATCTATCTATCATCTAATCTATTGATATAGAATATCTATCAGTATATTTGATATATACAAAAGATAATATATAGATTATCTATATTAGATGTATATTCTATCTATATATATATGTCTAGATACATTCTCTATAGATATATCTAAGATCTAACTAGATATTTTATCTAGATATTGATATAGAATACCTATAATATATATAGATCCATCTACTCATATCTATTTATATTTACATCTATCTATCTATATCTAGCAATATCTATATCTCTCTATATCTATATTTATTCCACATTTGGTGCCTTCTTTTCAGATACTGCTAAACTTCCATTAAGACAGTATGATGATATTCTCTTTCATTGCAATAGATTCTAAAAACTTTAGTCCCAGCTGCTTAGGGTATAGAGGTAGGGAGATCATTTGAGTCCAGGAGTTCAAGGCTAGCCTGGACAATATAGTGAGATTACATCTAAAAAACTTTATTTTGGTTTATTCACAGATTTTTCTGTTGTTGTGGAGTTTATTTCTCCATCAAAGAGAAGAACAGAGGAACCACACAGTAGTCACCAACTCCTAGCAAAGCTGAAATCATCTCTGATTAGATAATAAAACAGATTTTCACCCGAACAGCCTGGGCAAAGAAGTCCTGTGAGACTGTTATCTCCAATTAACCACTCAAAAACCAGAAGTGGAGCTGTGGCTCAAAGTGGTAGAGCACTAGCCTTGAGCAAAAGAGCATAGGGACAGAACCCAGGCCCTGAGTTCAACCTCCATGACCAACAAAATAAAAAAAAAAGCAAAAAACAGATATTTCAGTAGAAATTCAATAGCTTATTTTTTTTAAATGATTGATCTTGGGGCCATACAAAGAAGTCCTTCCATGCCCAATGGCTTTATCTGCAATGGACATTGAAAAAATATCCTTCAGGGAGGAGGTAACAAAGCTTGATAGGAAATGGACTCATTACCTTGCTCAAGTAATTGTGACCCCTCTGTACAGTATCTTTACAGTAATATATATGTAAAAGAAAAAATGTTTTTGGTTATATTTTTTGTTCTGTTTAAATAAGTTTTAGGCTTTAGGATAATGACTAAGTATCACAAAAACCTTATAATGTCTAAGCATTATCCTTAAACCTTAAATTTTGCTCAGACTTGTGGATCTTTTGGCAATGCAACTTACTGAAAAACTTAAGTTCTTATTATATTCCTTTCCAGGTAGTTTTATATGCCAGGGCATTGTAACTAAAGTTTTATTGTAAGGACTCTCCTGTTTCTTCACTTTCTTGTTCCACATTTTTTTTCTAAAGTAAATTGGGCTTATTTTAAAACTATTTGAAATATTAAGTTTGGGGGGAGGAAACACACTTCATCTAACTTGTTCCAAGTGTGATCACTTAGTTTAACAGAGAAAGGTTAAGTTAAAGGGCCTTTGTTGTTCAAAATCCATTAATTTTTGAGTTCTAGAACCATGCAGATTTTCCAAATCTGTGAAAACCCAAATAGCTATAATTCTTTTTGCTTCTTTCAGATGTATTTGCTATAATTCTTTTTGCTTCTTTCAGATGTATTTGCATTATGGTCAATTCATGCCTCAGCTTATCTTTCCTCTACAGGCTGATATTACCAGCCTCCTACTTCAGAACTATACAGCTCTTTGCTATTGTCAACCAAGTGTTTTCAAGTCTATTTCTACCACATAGCATGACTCCCCAAACTCAGATACCAATTTCTCCCATCCACTCAACAATGGCACAAATTATTTAGGTTTTTATTATATACCAACTATATTATTGACTTTTAGGATGAAAATAGACCTCCCCAATATTTTTTTTAATGGAAACATACTTTGCTCAACAAACAAGCCAATGTGAATGGAAGGGGTGATATACCTTATACTCATCAATTACCATGTTAAATTGAATCCCCTTTCTATAACTACTTAAACATATAATATTTTTTTAAAACCTATATAAGCATTTCTGCTCACAGATGACCTTACATGTCGAGATTTTAAGCCCTTGACTGCTATCATGGTTCTTTACCTAGCTACCCAGAATGCTAGGATCCTCCACACTTAGCCAGTGAGTGAGCAAAGAGGAAATATGGAATGCCCACAATTTAGGAAGGTCTTTGGCTGTAGAAGGTCTTTGGCAAGAGCTAGATATATCACCATTAGCTGGAAGGGGACTGAGAAAAGTCATTCCTTGCCAGGCAACTACTTTCCAGTAATATCATTCTACTTCAGAAGAATGATTAATGGTTATCAATTAGTCATGTGCCATCCCCAACTCCATTTTTGAGCAGATTTCCCTTTCATGTGGACCCAAGAACACTAGTTTTCCATAGCCCCACCTCTCTAATAAAGTCTTAGTGAGCTCATAATCAATCTTCACATTATTGCTCAGTGTTTTCTATCATTTGCCTACATTCATTTCCTACATTCAAACTCCTAGTTGAAATCCTATTGTTGCTGTAGCAAATTTCCACAATCTTAGTAGCTTGAAAGAAGTCATACTGATTCTCTTACACTTCTGAGTGTCTCCAGTCTTCCCGGGCTAACATGAGGTTGTGGGAAAAGCTAGAGACCTGCCGGAAGTTCTTGGAGGGAGCAAGTCTCTCTCTCTCTCTCTCTCTCTCTCTCTCTCTCTCTCTCTCTCTCTCTCTCTCTCTCTCTCTCTCTCTCTCTCTCTCTCTCTCTGTCTGTCTGTCTGTCTCTGTCTCTGTCTCTGTCTGTCTCTGTCTCTGTCTCTGTCTCTGTCTCTGTCTCTGTCTCTCTCTCTCTCTCTCTCTCTCTCTCTCTCTCTCTCTCTCTCTCTCTCTCTCTCTCTCTCTCTCTCTCTCTGTCTCTCTTTCTTTTCCAGCTTCTGGTGACCACCTGCATTCTTTAGCTTCTTCTGCTGTCACAACCAGCAATGAAGCATCTTGAAACCTCTCCCTCCCTCCCCATCTTTGTGCGCATGTGTGTGTTTTGTCTTCTTCTGAATTCACATTTCCTTCTCTAAGCATTCTATTTCCTCTTATAAGGATCCCTGTGATTACACTAGGCCCACACAGAAAATTCATTCATCTTGAAATCCTTATTTGCATATGCAAAATCCCATCTGCCTTGTCAGGTACCTTGGACCCTGATCTTGGGGACTGGGATGTGGAGGACTCAGACTTTGGAGGGCTTTTATTTTTCCTACTGCAGAATCAACATCTATAATTTCAACCCAATCCCATATAGGCTCTTCAGTGCTATGGGAATAATCTTTCCACAATATAAATCTCATCAAATTCACTCCTCATTAAAACTCTTCAGT
The DNA here is from genome assembly GCF_024711535.1 of Dipodomys merriami. NCBI lineage: Eukaryota > Metazoa > Chordata > Mammalia > Rodentia > Heteromyidae > Dipodomys > Dipodomys merriami. The sequence goes on from NW_027202826.1 coordinate 26,958,796, forward strand.
GGTTCTCTATCCATTAGCTCGTAGTAAATTCTTACCATGTCATGCATTGCATGCTTTTGGTTCTTTTGGAATCTGGTATTTGTATAGATTTACCTTCTGTAATAGAAAAACCTTTAGCATTAGATTCATAGAATATTAATGTATAACTCGGTTGCTATGCAAAGTCTAATATTTTAAATTTAAGGGTACTTAAAAAAAAGACCTTAACCACTAATTTCTGTGCTTTCATCTCCTGACATCTTCCCTCTTTGTCCACCCTTCGCTTCACCAGCGCTACTGGATGAATAGTTTCTGAATGTGCCATGTCCTTACACTCCTTCATTGCTTTGACTATTTTATTTCACTCATCTCAATCTCCTCTTTGGCTCTGCTGGCACACTTTGATGACCATTTTAACATTTAGTGTAGGGGAGGAGTGAAGAAGGTAGGGGAAGGAAGGGATGAAGAAAAACAAAGGAGAGGGTAACAATGTCTGACAAGAAATGTATTCATCTTACTCATGTAACTGTAACCTCTCTGTACAGCATCTTTATAAGAAAATTAAAAAAATTTTAAAAATTAGTGTATATTTCTGGTCAAGCCCTAATTAAATCAAACTAATGACTAATATTATTTCTCCTGCAGACGAACATGGTATGCCAAGGGCATTTCACTGTGCTCACGTTTTCAAACATGTGACCACAACTCCAGTGAGCTCTCAGAACTGTGCCCCCCATCCAACCACATTTCTCTGATCCTCTCTCCTGTCCTCCTGCACCAACAATATTGTCTACCTTCTCTCTTCCGAAATGCTTAGTATCTTTCCTCTATCCTCTCTCTCTCACTGAGCTCCGGACTCTTATCTCCTGGTCTACACAATCCATCCAATAATCTACTTCCTCTCTGTAGTGAGTTTCTAAAATCCACTGTTCCCATGTTTATGGAAAGTCTTCCAGTGTTCCCTTCAAAGGCAGGTATTCCTCTGGGCTCTGTTCCCATGTCCTCTGAAGGACTTTAGTCTTGCAATTGTACATCACCCCCTCACACACACACACACACACACACACACACACACACACACTCCTGTGACCACTTCCTGTTGTTCTTAAGCTTCATTTCCATCAGATTCAAACATGCCAGGTGTTTACTATATTAAAATAAAAAGGCATACCATAACATACCACATTAGGCAATGAATCTGCTCAGTTACTACAACATTCCTTTTCTTGAGAATACCTCTTCAAAATAAATTAAAGAACTCAATGATATGAGCAATGAGTTTGGGTCTGGGACCAGCCTCTGGGATCATCACAAGTTGCTGTGCAGCCTTGGGCAGGTGGTAGGTCACTTCTGTGTGGTAGGTCACATCTGTGTGGTAGGTCACTTTGTGTGTACACTTTTCTCATCTCACAATCAAGGATTATAATATGTACAATTTCATAGGATTGCTGTGGAGTAGGTAAATATATGCCCAGAGGTATGTACTTTTTTTCTTTTGTCTGTCCTAGGGCTTAAACTCAGGGACTGAGGATTTTTGCTTTGTTTTTGCTCTACTTCTCCACTGTTGGTTTTTTTGGTGGTTAATTGGAGATCAGAGTCTCATGGACTTTCCTTCCTGGGCTGGCTTTGAACTGTGATCCTCAGTTCTTAGCTTAGTGAGTAGCTAAGATTACAGGCATGAGCCTCTGGTCTCAGCAAGCCATGTAATTTTTAATATTTCTTTGTACATTAATACATATTTTAATTTTTATTGCTATTATAAAGTGAGTTGGAGAGAGGTTACAGTTAAATAAGTCAGGTAAAAAATACTGATTAATAAATCTTAAGACAATAATACAGAAGAGTTAAGACATCTTTTTATGTGCTTATTGGTCATTTGTATATTTTACTTGAAGAAATATTTATTTGAATCCTTTTAATTTCATTTTTAAATTGTATTGTCTTCATATGGTTAAGTTACATGCATATAACATATGTATGATGTTGGCATATTATGTATGCTATGTATAGATGTGTGTATAGATGTGTGCATATGTGTATACACATGCACATACAATCAGACTTTGTGCACATGTAGTTATAGGGCACATATGTGTGTATATGTGTACACACATCACATCTGCAAACATGTACACATATGTATATTTGTGTATGTGCGAGTTTATCAGTGTGTATGTGTTTGTATGTGCATATATGTAGATCTATGTAAATCTGTGTTGATATCTTTAGGCAGGCACATATGTTTTATAGGTGTGCACATGTGTATGAATTCATACATAGGTGTGAATATATGTATGCAAATATAAAATCTCAATATCTTAGATCCTCATTAGATAGATGATTTATAAATATTTCCTTCCATTCTGTGCTTTGTCTTCCTACTTTCTTATTTCCCTTGACAAAAATTTTAGTTAATCTTGATGAACTCTAATTTATCTATTTTTTTCTTTTCTTGCTCATACCTATTATATAACATACTGTAAGCAGCATTGGTTTTTAGTCTCCTACCCAAATAAATTGATAAGTACATACATATATGCATACATATAATATGCAGCAAATATAGACTATATCATGTAATAATACAGCAAATATATGTTACATATCTAATAAATATAAGTATGTCTGTTCAAAACAGATTTCTCAGTCTGCTTTGATTGCATATCCAAAAACAGATAATGCCAAAGCTTTATTAGATAAAGCTTTTATCCTCTCAAAACAAAAATGAACAAGACCGACCTTCCCAGTTGTAGAATCACCTGGGTCATGCGATCACCTGTGTGGGAAGACAAGCAGATATCTGGGAGCTCTGAGTACAGGAAAGCACAGCTCCCCGCACAATGCTTTTCTATCCTGGCTGTCAAAAGCATAGACTGTTGCTAGGCTTATGTGCCTTCTCTTGAATCCTTTGCAATGTTCTTTCTAGCCTTGCTAATCAGATCTCAGCTGAAAGCAACAAAGAAGGCCCACTGGAAATCTCCACAGCTTCTGTGGGTCTTTCTCTCTGGTAAATTGCTCTGTAAACCATAAACACCCAGAGGACCCTGGCTGCCCATTTCCATTTCATCTACTCAGGGAACTACTGAGTAACGCTGGGCTTTCCTGGCCTCATGATAGAGGCTGACAACATTCTTGGTGATGGACTGGGACCATCCCCGCCACTCTGATTATGCTCTACTTCCTGAGTTCACAGTTTGTGATACCTGTTACCCATTGTTTCACTTATTTTACCTGCTGTTAAAATTATTTTAGACAAGAGATGAAATCTGGACCCTGCTATTCCATCTTGACCAACTTCAAATTAATTTTAAATGTTTGGCCAAAAAGAAAATGCTTTATGAGATTGTCAATTCTTTTTAAGATCCTGGAACTAAATTGCTGGAGAAACAATGTCCTGGATTTATAAGTCTGTCTGTCTGTCTATCTATCTATCTATCTATCTATCTATCTATCTATCTGTGTCTGTTTGTGGTGTTTTTCTTTATATTTTTTCTTTTTCTTTTTTTTTTATTGTGAAAATACCATACAGAGGGGTTACAATTACATGGGCTCTTTTTCTTTTTCTTTATGTTTTTGTTTTCCTTTTCTTTTTCTTTTTTCCATTTTTTCTTTTTTGAGATAGTATGTGGCCATGATCCCATGCTGTATATATAATTATATATATATGCTGGTTTTAAACTAGAGACCTTGCTTCAGTCTTTCTTGGAACTAGGATTAGAGTTACTCTACATTGAGCTTGATTTTTTTTTTTTTTGTCAATCATGGGGCTTGAACTCTGGGCCCAGGTGCTGTCTCTGAGCTCTTCAGCTCAAGGCTAGTGATCTATCACTTGGGTCACAGCACCACTTCCGGTTTTCTGGTGGTTACTTGGAAATAAGAGTCTCACAGACTTTCTTGCCTGTTTGTTTTTGAGTTTTGGCTTTGATCTTCAGATCTCAGCCTCCTGAGTAGCTAGGATTTACAGGCATGAGCCACTGGTGTGAGGCCTTGAATTTGATTTTAAGCTTTAAATTGCTAACACACATTGATCTTTTTTTTTTTTTTTTGCATTTCTCATTCACAAGATTAGAGATTAGACTGGATAGCATCTACAAGCCATCTATCTGATCTTTACAAGGGACCTCACCTTCCATTCTATTATCCTTCTTCCTGTATCGTTGCTGTGTGGGTGCTGAACAGAAACATACTGGATGTGAAATGAGGAAACCCAGATTTGAGATTCAAAAAAAATTAACACAGAGTAAGCTTGAGTATGCAATTTGTTTTCTGATGATTTCTGCCCTATAAATCATAACTTCTGTTGTGAGATTCACACTGAATGGATGACTCAGTGGCTTCTCCTCTTGCAATTTCTCTAGGGAAATAATGAAGGGCTTATGAAAGTGTCAGCTATAAGAACATTCACTGTTTATCGCTGATAGCATAAAAGTAAGAAAAATCATGTATATTCGCTGATAGGTGACTGATGAAATAAATGGTGTATCATTTAGATAAACAAATTAGCACAGAACCACTAAAAGCATTGTTAACCTATAGCCTTTCAAATATTAAGCTAGTGTTCTACCATTTGAGCCACAGCTCTTGATCTTTTGTTTGTGTTTTGTTTTAGAGACATGATCTCACTAACTTTGTCCAGGCCGGTCATACACTCTGATTTTTATGCCTTCGCCTCACAAGCAGTTGGGATTACAGGTATACATGATCACAACCACCTTAGAACCACAAAAGATGTTGAGCAAGGTCTTGCTGGCAATCCTAGCTCCTTAGAAGGCTGAAATCTGAGGATCTTTGTTCAAAATCCAGCCTGAGCAGACAAATCCGAGAGACATTTACCCCCCAATTAATCAGCAAAAAACAAGAAGCGGAATTGTGGCTCAAGTGGTAGATCACCAGCCTTGAATAAAAAAGCTAACTGAGCGTGAGAGAGGCCTGTAGTTCAAGACCCAGTAAGTATTCTCACACACACAATAAACTTTTTAAAAAATTGAAAGAAGATATGGATGTACTCATTCATGTACTCAATGATAGCTTTAATCCAAAGAAGATACACACTTGAGGTTTCTTGCTGCTGTTCCTGTTCCCTCTTTCCCTCACTTCGCTTGTCTTCTTTCTGCACAGTGTATCCCCTCATCCATGGAGGGATTGCATTGAGTAAGACCCAGGATACTGCTTTTCCAGCTGCTCGGTGCCTCAAACTCCAATTTCTTAGGAAATGAGTAATGGCTGAGCCATAAAAGCTCTCCTGTGGCTAAGTGTGACTTCTCCCAAAAGTCAAGCTTGTTTACTTGAGTATGTCCTAATGATTTTGTTGTTGTTATTTATTCTTTTTTTTATTGTGAAAATACTGTACAGAGGGATTACATTTACATGGGCAAGATAATGAGTACATTTCTTATCAAGCATTGTTGCCTCCTCCTTTGTTTTCCCTTCCCATCCCTTCCAATCTCCCCATCCCCGTCACCCGGTCCCCCCATCCTGCTTCCCCCCTCCCCCCGCCAAAGTTGTAAAGTTCGTTTTTCAACATAGCGTCTTGTACATCTAATTGTTGCAATGGGTCCACCTGTATCCCTATTTAAACAATTTGTTTTTTCCCTTCCCCTCCACAAATTATACCAATATCAAATACAGTGAAAACAGGGGTTATACCGTGGGGGAAGGACATACAAAGCAACCAAGAAATGTCTTACAAATATGTTAGAAACAATAGCAAGAAAAAAAACCATTTGAGTCCTTATCTTGGGGTTCATTTAGCCTAACAACTTATCCGACAGTTTCTGCTTGTCTCAGGCATATACTAGTTATTGCAAATAAGGGAAACCATGGGACCTATATTTCTTTGGGCCTGGCTTACTTCGCTTAATATAATTTTTTCCAAATCTTTCCATTTCCTAACAAATGGGGCCATGTCATTCTTTCTGATAGAGGCATACAATTCTAATATATATATATCACATTTTCTTTATCCTTCATCTACTGAGGGGCATCTGGGTTGGTTTCATATTTATTCTTTTGAGCAGTAATCTCTGGTGGGGGTGGGGGGGAATAGGACCAGGTTAGGGACAATGTGTCACTCAGCCTATAATTCTGATCTTCTGCTCAGGGGCTTTGGTCCCCATATTTCTGCCACAGTGCCTGTCACAGAATAACCTCTTGATCAAAGGTTCTTTTCTTCTTCTTCCCTCCTTGTGAGGAAATTTTGTTTTATTTTCTCTTTTTAATTCCTTATCTCTAAATTGTCAGTTAAGTACCTGTCTGCCATTCTAAAGTACTCAGTTTGCTGGGTCTTTCTCTATGCTTCTGTTTGCATGTATTTATATTGAGTTTTTCATCTTTAAGCAGACTGGACTAATTTTCTTACATGGCTTGAGGGAAGACAGGAGTGTGATGATAATATTTGTTTTGAAAATTATTCCTCTGAGGTCAATTGTCTCCCTCACCCTCTCCTGCCCCAGGACTGTACCTTACAGCTTCAACAGCAGAAGGCCAGTCTATTTGAGAGGGAGAAAGTAGTAGTGGTTAAAACGAAAAGAGACAATACAAGGGGAAGGTAATTCTGAGAGTGGAGATGTGACAGACCATTATGATTTAACCAGCCATCTTCTGTCGCAGCCTCTGAGTCACTGACACAGAGATGTATTGTACTGCACCACCACCTAATCACAAATCATTGAGCAAAACACAACTTCCCACGCGACAGCAAATTATTTCTTCAGTCTGTGGGGAACAGGTTCTCCAGATGAACACACTGTTGTTCCTTTGTTCTCTTTGCTGGGCTAGAACCAAGTAGGTGGCTGGTGAATAAGACTGTTGATATTTTCTTGCTTGTTAGTCCTACTTTCACCTACCCACTTGTTTTGTTTATTGAAAGAAAAGCAAAGGAAAAAAAACCCCATCAGAATTTAAGAAACTTGAAAAACACACACCGAGGGTGTGGTTTCAGATACCAAGTCATCCTAACTTGGTTTTCTGCGAAGCAGTTTTTTCATTAGAATTAGAGTAGGGCAAAATGTGTTTTAATGACCCCTTTGTAAGACTGGAATTCCTGGAGTAACTTCAGAGTGAAGTGGCTTCATTTGTCCCAGTCCCAAAAGAGTCTATGAAAGAATTTTCCAGTATTAGCTCCCCTGAACATATGAACATACGGCAAGAAAGAAGATGTGAAAGTTGAGGGGGGCAGGGGGCAGTGAGAGGTACAGATGACAGAAACTACCAATTTATTTCTTCACATTTAATTCCCCCCTCCACTGAAGAGAACAATACAAATGATGACTTTCTGACTTTCCTACATGTCTGTTAAATTGGACCATCTCAGTCCCCAAAGCCTTCCTGGAAAAAAAGCAAAACATTCCAGTTACTAAGTGACAAAAAAAAAAAAAAAAAATGGATCACTGTAGCTCAGGGTCTGCCCTGATCAGTCAATGCCAAATAGGGCATGGCATGCGATCTGGTTCTGGGTCAGCTGGCTGCTAGGATACTGCTCCTAGCTAGAGGCAGGAATGGGGGCGTGGAGGAGACAGAGAGCAACTACTCTTCCCCTGGCTGTGTTGGCTTTGGAGGTAACATGAGGAACTGAATCATGCACTGTGGGGCCCTGGGGCCTCCTCACCTACAGGATGCAGTTTACCTTCTCTGAAGGGCAAAGATGGGGGAAAAAATGGAAAGGAATTGAGCCTTTTCATGTTATTGAGTCACAGAAATAAACAGTCCTGGAGTTGACTCATATATGTCCTACTCTGGCAAATAATATATTTTTCTCATTCTTGAAGAAATTTGGAACTTAGTTTTTGATTCTTGACAGCCTTAAAGAGTTCCACATGGGGAACAACAATGCCGAAAGTTTATTCCTAAGCTTCAAATGAACTGTCATTTTTCTTTTTTTTTTTCCAAGTAAAAATGATGCGAGCAATGTTGAGATTACTCTGAAGCACTTACACAGGAGCTGAGAGCTTTAGCATTTCTATAAGACAGGAGAGCGGGCAGTTTATCTTCTCCTCCAGCTGTAAATATTCATTATGTTCCAGCTATTCTAGGACCTGGGAACATATCAGCAAACCAAAGAGATGAAAATCCCTTTCTTTTTGGAGTTGTGTATATTAGATGGGAGGCGACAATTCATACAAAGGTAAAATGAGGAGAGACATATATAAAATTGTGCATGCTAAGGAGAAAAATAAATCAAAGACAGAGGATATAAGGGACCTAGTTGGGAGGGAGCCTGAAATCTTGAGGTAAGTCATTGATGCTTTTATCAAAAAGGTAATTTAATTTTGTGAAAGAATGACAAAGCAAATGAGGCAGCTATTTGGATCTGAGGTAGATAATTCAGGCTCAGTCAATGCAAAGGCCCTGAGACAGGATCCTTCTTGGCAGGTTCATAGAGGGGAAAAGCAATGGGGGATCCAGACCAGAAAGGCCTCAAAGCCCAATAAAAAAGTTTGACTTTTGGCTTTTACTTTGTGTAAACCACTGGATGCATCAGAGCGGCAAAGGATTATGATTTCTCTTACATCTTAACAAGTTCACTTTGTCTGCTGAATTGAGACTAGAAGCCAGGAGATAAGTAGGGAGAGATGATGGTGGTTTGGGTGGAGGAGTTAGCTGGTGGCATCTGGAGATTTCCGATCATGGTTAAGTTTTGAAAATGATAACATCACAAAAAGGAAAAGAAGACTTTAGAAAGAGATCAAAGTTTCTTGTCTGATCAATGGGGAGAAAGGGGACTGGTATTTTATTTTATTTTTATATGTTTTTATAAACATAAAAATACTGTACAGAGGGTTTACAGTTACATGAGTAAGGTAATGAGTACATTTCTTATCAAGCATTGTTGCCTCCTTTGTTTTTCCCCTACCATCCCCCATTATTGGATCTATAGTATAGATTTCATATAGGATTTGGGATGTGACTATGGAGTTTAGGGAATTGATTTGGGCTGGATATATATATATATATATATATATATATATATATATATATATACATATATATGTAATATTTGAGAATTAAATAAGGATAGAAAAAAGAAGAGTTCCAAAACTTTCAAAGAAAGGTTGAGGGGAAAAGGCTGGCTACTCAGAGATTGAGAAAAAAGTATAGACATGTAATTCTAGCTATTCAGGAGGCTGAGATCTGAGGATCACAGATCAAAGTCATCCAGGGTCCACAAACCAGAGACTCTTATTTTCATTAGTCACCCAAAAAGCTGGAATTGGATCTATGGTCAAGTGGGAGAGCACCAGCTTTGAGTGAAAAAGCTCAAGGGCAGTGCCCAGGCCCTGAGTTCAAGCTGCTGCCAGACCAACACAAACAACAACAACAATAAAGTCAAACAAACCCTTCAATGTCCACATAGGGGCTGTCAGGAAAGCCCAGCAAGCATTTGTCAGTGGGGGTTGGGGCAGTGGCAGCAAGGGCATCTGCCCTTATGACTACGTCTACTACTACCATAAACACTGGTCTAAGGGAACAGAATCATAGAACATTTTGAAACCAGGAACTCCATGTGACTTTTTTTTTGGTTTTTTGTCAATCATGGGGCTTGAACTCTGGTCTTGAGGCTATCCTTGAGCTGTTTTGCTCAAGGTCAGAGCTCTAGCACTTTGAGCCACAGCTCCGCTTCCAGTTTTCTGGTGCTTAATTGGAGATAAGAATCCCAAGGACTTTCTTACCTGGGCTTGCTTTGAACCACAATCCTCAGACCTCAATATCTTGAGTAGCTGGGATTATAGGCATGAGCCACCAGTGCCTGGCTCATGATTTTTTTTTTAAGAGGTAAAAACACTTGTTATGAATAAATCACAGAAAAGTTTCAGTTGTTACAAAACAATAGCACATTTCAAAGGAGAACATTTCTTGTGATCAAATAGTGAGTGACCTTATCTGTTATCAGTTAACATCCTATCTGAAAATGTCCATCTGTTTTCAATCTAGCCAGCCCTAGTCTGAGAAAACATGCCTTTTGCAGATTTATTTGCTTATTTTTATTTTGTTCTGATTTAAAGGCCTGGAATTCTGTAAACACTTGACTCCGCTGTCACATGCCTTGGTAGTTTAAGAAGACTTACTGATTAATCAAAGATCTGTGGCCACATAGGCTGGTTTTCATTGTAATCTTTTTATAGATTCACACCTCTTATTCTTAATTTTTGTAATTTTTTACTTTAATATAGTTGGTTTTATTTGTTACTATTTTTTCTATCTTGTTTCCAGCGATATTTTCTATTTTACTTTGCAATTATTTTCATTCTTTTTATTATCTTTAATAGTTAATCTGACAAAAGGAGAGCACAAAAAATTTATTTCCCTCCCAACTTGTGTCTTCTAAACTTCTCTTTGCATCACATGTAATTACCTTGGTGAAAATTGCCTTGCATCATAAAGAATTCTTTGCCTGGAGATTCAATTTTTCAGTTACTTCCAACTAATATCCCTTGAGAACCTCCTAGAGTGTCTTCGTTCATTTGGCTCCACGTTTTTTACTTTCTTTCTTTTTTTTTTTTTTTATTATTCTAGCATGTGTGCCTGTGCTTTATTTTTAATTTAATTTAATTTTTTTTTGTGAACATATTGTACAGAGGGGTTACAATTACATGGGCAGAATAATGCATACATTTCTTATCAAGCATTGCAGCCTCCTCCTTTGTTTACCCTTCACATCCCTTCCCAGCCTCCCCCCCACTCTCCCACCCAATCCCCCCCCCCCAACGTTGTAAAGCTCGTTTTCGACATGACAACTTGTACTTCTCATTGTTGCAACAGGTCCACCTGTATCCTTAAACGACTTGTTTTTCCCCATCTCCTCCACAAGTTATACTGACACAACAAATATAGTGAAAGCAGGGGTTATACTGTGGGGGCACCTTTCTTACTTTCTGAGAGATGGGGACCTCACTTAGTGCTTCTCATCTTCCTGCTGAGCCCATTTGAATACATTATTAACAGCAGTAAACAGAACCACAAGAGTTAGATACCTTTCTAAGCAAGTAAAACTGTTTCCAACCATGAGAGCTGCTACCACTGAATACCTATCAAATAGTTCAGGAATTCTGTATCCATTAGTTCAAATCCTCAGGTTGTTCTTGTTAAATTAGTATGTCTTGTGTCATTATATAAATATGGAAATTGAGGAGTATGGAGAGAAGACATGATGTGCTTAACTTATCAAGACAACCACCACAGAACCCAAAGTGAAAGCCAGGACTAACCTAGTACATTCTGAGGCTTCTACTTTCATCATAGCCTCAGATCAGCAGCTATTTATTAATGGTAACTCCCTCGCTTCCTCTGGTTTGGTTTTAGAAATAAAAGGATAAATATATAGTTCTTCTCTATACTGATATAGTCCAGTAATATTCTAATAAAGGAGACAGAAATATAGATCGAGGGATCCATGGGTAGAGAGATGATATCTTTGATTTTTGTGCCAGTACTGTGGCTTGAACTCAAGGTATGGGCACTATACTTTAGCACTTTTACTCATGGCTGGCACATTACTATTTGAGCCGCAGCTCCATTTCAACGTTTTGTTGATTAATTGGAGATGGGAGTCTCACAAAGTTTCCTGCCTATTCTGGCTTAAAACTGTACTTCTCAGATCAGAGCCTCCTGAATAGCTAGGATTACAGGTGTGAGCCACTATGTAAAGAATATATATATATATATATATATATATATATATATATATATATGTGTGTGTGTGTGTGTGTGTGTGTGTGTGTATTATATAATATATATTATAAAATGTACAATAATATAGTAATAATATATGTTATATATTATTATTCATTTATGTGTTATAAATATATATATTTAAAACAATGGTTATAGGATAGTAAATACAAACTACAGAGAAGGAAAGCAAGGTGGAGCGCTGCCTAAGGAGATTGGCTGGAAGTGATGACACTCTAAACCCAGCCTTAAGAAATAAGTAAGAATCAGGCTAATGGAGCAGGGCCAGAGCGTTCTGGGTAAGCAACATAAACAGCATAAACAGTTATGAAGGAAACAGCAGGTGGTACTGTTAGGAAATGTGAAACAGTTTGAGCTTTCTGTCCACTCAGGTTGACAGTGTGGGGTAGACAGGTGGAAGTGACTGGTGCTGCCTGTGTACTAGAGATAATATCACTGTCTGCTCAGATTGGAGTTAGCCAAGGAACATCTCAGCAGTCAAGTGAAATTTCTATGGCTGGTCTTTTCATTGTTGATTTTTTTTTTCTTTTAGCAGACTTTCCCCTAGAGAGACCATTGTTTTATGCTGCAGAGAACAATTAGCTTGCCATTCTCCCCAAGGGCAAATTGTTTGGTACTAAATAAAATCCTTGAAGGACACTCTGCCCTTGGCATTGTCTTTTACCACACATAAATACCATACCCTCCTCTTCTTTGTTGGGTGGCAATTCCTTTGTACAACTCCTTAAGGTTAGTAATGACAGAATAAATCAATGTAAAAAGAAAGAAATAAAGATGGACACATACATCAGCAGAAATCACAAATTTATTAACTCTTAAATATATCAATCAATCATTTACCATTATGGCAAGAAATATATACAGTGTCCCATGGTAAACTGCAGTGTTTCAAAATGATAGAAGATAATAAATGTGTAATTAAATTGTGGCGGAGAGAACAAATCACAATTTCCTCACATTGCAGTGGGGAAGACAAACTTGATCTATGATAATACTTCAACACCACATGCTAAGTTCAAAGTGTAAAAAACAAGAAACACTCTACACCTATTTTCTTTTTAATTTTAAATACATGAATGTCACGTGGAGCCGCCTCACAAAAAGGTGAAAGAAATTATAAAGGGAAAAAAATGAGGCCATTTCTTTTTTTCCTCACAGATCTCATTGGCAGGTTAACATGGCTCAATACATTTACTGTATATATTCATTTTAAATATATAATGTTTTAAATTTGTGTAATAATTATCAGAAAAGCTTCAACCCAGCTACATACATCCACTAGCAACAATATTTACGGTGATACGTAATCAACAGAGAAAGGTAGCATCGGAGAAAAGGGATGGGTTGGGTTTTTTTGTTGATTTTTTAATTTTTTTATTTTTATTTTTATATTTTTTGCTTCTGCTTTAAAAATAGGTTTCTGAGGAGTATGGGTGATTATGGATAAAATAAGTCAGATGGAGATTCCATGCACTATTAAGTATTGCAGGGATGAGGAAAAGCCTCACAGGAAATTCATTCAACAAAGAAAGACGAGAAAGAAGCATAGAAGAAAAAAAAATCGGGACATTTCCCTTTTCATTTTGTTTGAAACTGGGGGAAAAAAATCTTAATTCCTTGGAGGAAAAGAATAATATTCTGACTTAAGAGAGAAGAGGAAAACAATGAGAAATTAAAATCCCAAGTCACAAAGATCAAGTTCAAAACATGTATGAAAATGGAAAACATTGTTAAGCACTCTAATTTTAGAAAGATAGCTCAATGACAGGCAGGGAGGAGGGGCTTCCTATTCCACAAGGTGGAAGGGAGCTTTTGCACAAAACTCTGATCTGCTCTTGGCTTGGCTTTCTGGCAATTGCACCAATGAAAAAGATCATTCCTCATTTACAGCAGGGACTTTCTTGCTTTTATTGAAGTTTCCACAATCCAAATAGCTCTATCATGTTTAGGACGCCTACGGCTAAATCAGAGCTTGAGCAGAATTAAATATATCAAAAATGCTAGTTTAGCTCTCTCCAAAAGACTTCCATTTCTACTTGACCTTCACCACACACAAATCACTTCTATTTTGCTCTTACATACTACCAGCCAAACACAGAAATAAGTATAAAGAATGGGGGACAGAAAGAAAACAACAACAACAAAAGAAGATTTCAAAAGCAAACAAAAGTAGTAAACAAATAGGATAAATGAAGAAAACATAAAGATGTGAAAAAGAAAAAAAAAAAAGAACCTTAGTGAATTCATCTGAGTGAATTCAGCAGAACAGTGCATCTGCCCTGAAATGATCAAACTTGTAAATGACGTGTTTTCCAGTTTACACAGTTTGACTAAAACAACATGGCTTTGATAGAATCTCACCAGGACATTCTTTCTTCTACATTCATATGTAATTTTGTTCATATATCAAGCCCACTTTAATTGTTTAACAACAAAACACTCATAGAAGAACCATCCATTTTAACCAGGATCACACTAGGAGACTGAAGGTGTGTGTGTGTGTGTGTGTGTGTGTGTGTGTGTGTGTGTGTGTGTGTGTGTGTGTGTGTGTGTGTGTATGTGTGCCTTGCAAAAAAAATGAAAGAAATAAAGAAAAATCAAATCAGATTAACAGCAAAGAATTAAATTTCTTTTTTTTTTTTTTGCATTTCTCATACTTGCTGTCATTCAGAAAACAACAAAAATGTTAAGTCTGTTCAATCTTGGCATACACAAAATAAGTTGATGAAAAGGTTGCACTTGGAATATTGTGGACTTTTTTGTTGGTGTGTCTGACCTCCCCCCATTGTTTGCCAACAGTAACTGAAGTTGCATTGGGCATCCCAGCCTGGTAGTTGAAGTGTAAACAATGTATAGGAAGGAATAGATGAGAGGGTGATGATCACATAGGCATTCCACTAGGACCTTCACAACTTCATGCACTCAGAACCATGCATGAAGAGGAGGAGAGGATGGTCCAAGGTTACTCTCCAGGTGCCTTGAGAACAGAGAATGCGGAAGTGGCACTGTTGATCATTAGCTGAAAGAAGAAAGGGGAGGAAAAATAAGTTATATGGGTTGATGAAGTACCATCAAACTGCTTTGCCACAGAGGGGACAAAGCTAGGCTTTTCATAACTCAGCTGAAGATTAGATTGAAAACACTAGGCATAAGAACTTTTTAGTCGAGAGCATTACAATGTTTAACAAAGGCACAATGTTTAACAAAGAGTATTTACAAATATTACCGGTATGATCTATTTGTTCACACAAATAAAGAGACAGGGTCAACAGCATTCATAGTTACTAAACAGATTTAATACATTAATATTATTTGGTTGAAACACACTCATAGTGTAAATTTATCTTGAGCTTTTTCTTGTTTTTAGACTACTTAGGAAATCAATCTTGAAGCCAATTCAGCAAGAGATATAGTCTAAAAGGTGGAGAAAAGAGTACTTATTTGTATTTAATTTTGTACAGCAACAGCAGAGAACTTATTTCTTAAAGGTTTGATTTATTTATGCCAGTCTTGGGGCTTGAACTCAGGACCTGGGCAATGTCTCTGAGCCTCTTTGTGCTCAAGGCTAGTGCTCTTCCACTTGAGCCACAGTGCCATTTCCAGCTTTTTCTGAGTAGTTTATTGAAGATAAGAGTTTCATACCCAGATTGGCTTCAAACTCTGATCCTCAGATCTCAGCCTCTTGAGTAGCTAGGATTACAGGCGTGAGCCACTGGTGCCCAGCTTTGAGGTCATCTCTGAGTACAAAAAATATTTCTAACCCATATGTCTTTGGACCCATCATCATGAGCATAAACGTAATCATAGTCAACTTTCAATTATCCTTTGGTATTACTTCATTTTGGACATTTTAAATTTTAGGTTGATTCTCTTGTGATTGTCATCATAGACAACCATCATACATTCAGAAGCATGTATTACACTCATTTACATACTGATCATTGCAAACTGCTTACAGTAATGGTAAATTCTGAAAAAAGAATTAAGACACCAACAGGCTCTAAAACTTAATATAACTTACTCTGGATAATTGAAAGTTGTCTGAGCTGAACCAGTCATACATAACCAACTATTGACATGGCAACTCCAGAGGTCTAGAATGATACAATCCAAATACTGCGAAAAGGTACTTATGACCTCTCAAGTAAGGGTTATGCTCTAAAATGGTGCTCACTGTTAGATGTTAGGGCTCATGCAAAATTGCACTGGATTTTCAAAGACCTGGTAGGTGTTTCATTGAGTATAATGCAGTGCGAATATCTTTCAAAGGGAAGAGAAACAGCCATGCAACTTTTCAGTCCATAGCTCCAATCACCAAGTAGCACAGAGCAGGACATTACTTACAAGACCCAATGTGAATGGTTTTCAGGCCTTAGATGTTTTGCCACAAAGGGGTGCCT
Source organism: Dipodomys merriami (assembly GCF_024711535.1). Lineage (NCBI taxonomy): Eukaryota > Metazoa > Chordata > Mammalia > Rodentia > Heteromyidae > Dipodomys > Dipodomys merriami. Next base: position 26,974,863 of record NW_027202826.1, read on the forward strand.
CCTGAGAAGTTTTCTCTCCCATTTGGAATACACTGTGGCCTATTAAGAGAAGCCCATTTAAGCCATCTGGCATAAAACGAAGTTGTCTTAAATAGGCTCTAACCCATTAAACTTCCCAGAACGGCAAGAGAGCCCAGCCCTGTAGTACTGTATAAATGTAACCCCACCTGTATTAATTGGCAATTTGTGTCCATGCCTCTTTGAGGTAAAATAAGCCCAGATACATGCAAGTGTTGGTGTCTTCATTTTCTTCATATTCCCTTCTTGTTTTCCTCTTGATAACATAGTTATTCACTTGGGAATAAATTTTAGTCTACTTTTTGGTCATTTGTTGACCCACATTGCGGAAATCCAGCAATGATATATGATTATTAAGGCTAGAGAGAAGGCCTTTGTAAACCACTGTGGCTGATCATGTATTATCATATCGATTTTACCAGGCCTGTCAGATTTTGTGTCTGTCATCCTAGCTACTCAGCAGATTAAGATCTAAGTGAGAAACACGGTTGAAAGCCAGACTGGGTAGGAAAGATTGAGCATACAAGACTCTTATCTCAAAAAAAACAGATGTGGAGCTGTGGTTCAAGTGGTGGAGCACCAACCTTGAGAGAAAAAGTGAAGGGAAGGTGCCCAGACTCTGAGTTCAAGCCCCAGTATGGGCACAAAAAAAGAAAAGAAAGAAAAGAGATCCAGATTCTGATGAGAGAATTTTCAAAGAAATCAACAGTGGACAAAGTTCTCCCAACCAATTCTAAATTCCCCTCCTTGTTCCTCTCCAATCTCCTTATGTAGCCAATAACCACCTATCTCCTTCCGCCTGGGTGGAACCTCCTTTACCTATGTTTTATCATGCTAACTGGAGTCCTGACACTCCTTTCTTCCCATAATGCTCCTTTGATGGTCTCCCCTTTGTTCTATCTTTTCATGTCTTCAAATTCCACTTATCATGTAAGATCTCATTCAGAATTCTACGTTATAGTCAAAGTCTATATCCCTACTGTCATAAACACTGGGCCACGTCGGTGATTCATTCCACCAGGAAGTTGATTATAAATATCATTTTATAGCTCTTTGTGGTGGCAGTGATTAGTTGCTTTCTAAACTGAATGATGCTCCCTAAGGGCGATACCTCACGCTGTATCTGGAACAGGAGGAGCACCAAGATGCTGTACAATAAGCACTCTTCTGATTTTTGACTGAATTAAGCGACAAGGTGAGAACATACTTCCACACAAGGTAGGATGGACTTTTTACATATTGCTTTGCACATTTTCCCTAGCGTCAGTACCTCAGGGATAGTGTAGGAAGCAAAAGCTCTTGGTAGTACATTGGCCATATCAGAAACCCTTCTTTGTGCTTCCTCCCTTACCCTCTTCCTCTACCAATTGTGAAAATGAAATCACAGCCAGACACTGATGGCTCATGCCTGTCATCCTTGCTACTCAGGAGGCTGAGATCTGAAAGTCATGATTCAAAGCCAGCCAGGGCAGAAAAGCCTGTGCGACTCTTATCTCCAACCAACCAGGAAAAAGCCAGAAGTGGGGGTTTGGCTCATGTGGTGGAGTACCAGCTTGAGTGGAAAAGCTAAGCAACAGTGCCCAGGCCCTGTGTTCCAGCTTCAATATGGGCACAAAAATGAAACAAAATGAAGTAACAAATATTTTGCCCCATCATACGAATTCACCCAATTTAGCCCTATGATAAACAAATGCAATAGCTTCTAGTTCCTATCTAAAATGATCTTGTACTGCCCACGTCAGGCCTCAACTCACAAAAGGCTTCCACTGGTAACCCACACCAGCAGTAAATAACACAGGCCATGCTACCAACCGTGGGGGTGATTAGAAGTATCTGACACAGTGACAAGGAAGCTTGCAGACATTTACTTACTTGATGGGGACTGTTGGTGACCCGGAACGATGAAAATGGACATTCTGCCATTTCCCGTCCCTGCGGTGCCACACGCGGGTCTCTTCGGACTGCATTGTCTTTGGCATCCCGCTGCCATCCATGTACTGTGTGAGCCTGATGTACGCGATGCAGGCCGCGTCGTCCCCCACGAGGTGGACGTGGGGGTTCAGGATGATCGTGTGGATTGGTTTGTTGCTTTTGGACAAAGCTGAAAGCGAACACCATGCAAAGGAACAACAACAACAAAAAGGACTTTCTGTATCAACTGTGAAAATCAGTCATAAGTTCAGTTGAGATCACAAAATGGAATGCCACCTGTTCATTCCTTAATTTATTTATACTAAGTGCCTTGCTTAGGTGCAGTTCCTGATATTTTAATGGAGGACCCACTGGGACAGTTGCCATGATAGCTTGTGGTGGGTGGGTTTTGTTAGTGGAGATGATGAGATGAGGGAAATAATATTGTATCAGCCATGGAGATCACTCCCTTGGCATGTATTGGTTTCTGCATAGCATCCTGTGACTGCTCCATGCAGGAGAGTGGTCCACTGTGTGTGTGTGTGTGTGTGTGTGTGTGTGTGTGTGTGTGTGTGTGTGTGTGTGTGTGTGTGTGTGTGTGTGTAGCTAGGATTACATGAGCCACCAGTCCCCAGCTGTGTTCATCTATTTGTGACAATACATGGCTGACCACATAGCCTGGTTCTAGCCCTCTAGTTTTTTCTTTTGAAAACTTTAGGTAGTCTTTATCAGGTTTCAGACTCTGGTGTTTTGAGAGCCATACCCATTAGGATTATGAAGTGATAAAATGATTGGAAAATGTAGTGTCCATTACTCATTGATGGTGTTTCTTATTTAGATGACCAGAATGGATGGAACTGCTCTAGCTGGTATTCAAACATGCTTCTCTTTCTCAGATATAACTCTTCAATTATACAAGATATTATGATCATCAAACTTATTTGATGATCATAATATCATGATACAAATTTATTGTATATATGATAAAATTAAGAAAAGTAAGGGAAGAGAGGGTAGGTTGAAAGGGGGTGAGAAGATCGAAGGAGTGATGCATTGTATTCATAAAGTGCTTTGTTATGTGGCACCTCTTTGTGCAACTACTCAAAGATAATAACAAATTTAAAAAATTTTAAAATGCAGCAACATTACTCACTGGACACCATGTTGAAAATGAGTTATTATAACTTGTGGGTGGGATGGGAGCGAAAAACTGGGAGAGAGGGAAGGAAGGTGTGACATTGTTGAAAAGCAAATGTATTCTTCTTTGCCTGACTTATGCAACTGTAACCCTTCTGTTTAATAAAGATTTTTTTTTTTTAGTTTCTTTTAATTTTGTTTTTTTGGGTCCGGTCGTGAGGCCTGAACTCTGGGCCTGGGCGCTGTCCCTCAGCTCTTCAGCTCAAGGCTAGCGCTCTACCACTTGAGCCACAGCGCCACTTCTGGCTTTTTTCTTTTTGCTTATGTGGTGCTGAGGAATGGAACCCAGGGCCTCATGCATGTAAGGCAAGCGCTCTACCACTGAGCCACCTTCCCAGCTCCAATAAAGATTTTTTAATAAAAATAAAAATAAAAAAGATGGCCCATAATGAATAATGTATATTTATGCAATGTAATAAAATATAGTTATGCTGAAATAGGTTAAAATGTTAATGGACTGATGAAATGTTTTAGTTGAGAGTTGGGAGGACTAGGGCCTGCTTCATCAGAGTGCTAGAATGCAGACAGGCTGAAAACATTTACTGAAGCTTTGTGAATGGGAATGTATCACTTGATTTTTTTTCAACTTGTCTGTAAATGCCTAGTGTATACAAGAAAAAGTAATTCATTCAGTACATCTGAACTTAAAAATCAGATATTCTTGTTAACACCTAGTCACTAAGAGTAGTCTTAATTATCCTGTTATTATTCCTATAATGACATCTCGCCCCTGAAAGACTGAACTCACTCCATGCACCATATAAATATAACAGAGACTACATTCACTCCAAGCATATATAAATATGATGTGTGGTTGAATACTGTCATTGGGGTTAAAGAAGACAGGGATAAAGGGAATTACAGGTTTACTTTATTCTTGATGACCTGAGGGATTTCCGTAGTGCACAAACCTTTGCCATCATCCTCTGAAATTCAGCTGCTTCCCCTGAGACCACTAAAACCCTATGAGACCACTGAAGCACTATGAATGGAAGGTTTTGTTTTTGTTTTTCTCATTATGCTCCTTTGTTTTCATTTTACTTTGAAAATAAATACATTCATTAGGATTTAATGGATGTTTTTGGTCAATATTACTTTTTATGCAATGCAATTGTTTTTCAAAATACCAAACTTTTTAGTTGGATATATGCATGTGACTATATTGTGATGTATACACCTACATTCTATCTATCTATCTATCTATCTATCTATCTATCTATCTATCTATCTATCTATCTATCTATCTATCTATCTATCTGTCTGTCTGTCTGTCTGTCTGTCTGTCTGTCTGTCTGTCTGTCTGTCTGTCTGTCTGTCTACCAATCTATCTATAATTTTAATTTCAAGCACACAAAAAAATACTGGCTGAAGGCAAAAATTTTCATGGCAGAAAAGAGACAAAGAATATGAAAATGGGTTGAAGTTGACAGGGTTGAAGTTGGAAAAGGCAGGCTACAGAGGGTTTGGAATAAATGTACCATTTTCAAAGTAGAATCGGTGAAAATCCATCCCTTCCACTAAGTTCCCCAAAGCTTCAGGTTCAAAAGCAGTGAGGCCTGGGTCACAGATTTTTCTGCAGGAAGGAAAACAATCAGTCAAGAAATGTGCCTAATTAGTTTTGTAGATTTTCATGTAAGCATTCATATTTCTCCATCTTCTGAAGGAAAGAAGCCCTAAAAAACACCCAAACCATATATTTGTCATAGACCAGGGTAAGATGGGTCAACAATATCTCTAACAAACATTTTTCAGAGAACTGTGATAGGGACAAAACTTTCTGTCTCTTCAAGTAGGAAAGACTCCTTTTTCAAATTTTTTTTTACTTTTTAATTTTCAAGATGAATTCTCCAATTTTCTCTAACCTTGAAGTTTACCACCTCAAAAATGATTTCTAAATATTCAAATATTTTCCTAATTGAAGTCTAAGACATTCTCCAAGTCCTGTAGAGTCCTTTCACTTTCCAGAATTGAATATTATTGTAATAATGTTCGATGAACTGTACTTTCTAACAATATTCTCATTGATGGGAAGGAAAACATTGCATCTCCTGTCCAGGAAGCTGTTTGAGATTCACTGTACTTTCAAAAGAAAATTAGTAGGAGGTTCAAACGCACATAATGGTTTTCATTATAATCTCAGCAGTGAAACTCAACAAAGCGGTAAATATTCTAAATATTCAGAGAAAGCCATTGGGCTTTCTTTAGGAAAATTTATTTAATAAAGAACTGTTGAATTATTTACTGTGTAACAGATATTTTCCCAAACAAGCATTTATAACACAATAACTAATATTAAAATAAAAGTTGATGCAAAGTAGTTAAGTTCTAGATAACATTCCCTAGGGCAGATTCGAGAAGGAATGCAAATTTGAGCTGGGTTTTTATGAATGAGTTGGACGGAATGTGGGAATGTAGAGGGCAGGTGGATAGCATCTCTGAGAATTTGCTGGTTTTGTTTGGGAGGTGGTGATTGACCCTTCAATATGGTGCCCACTGGGATACTAAGCCCAATGGAAACAAGGTGGAGATGAGATCCTTTCTGCTTAGGATGACCAAGGTAGGTTTTACAGAGAATATAACCAAACCTGGATTTGGAGAATTAGTGAGAATTCATAAGGTCGATAAAATACTACAAATGAAAGGATTTGGACCTGTTTGTTAATTTTCTCCAAAGGGCAATACTGTCAATGGGACCATTTCTGGTATTACACAGAAATCTCTGCTTAGCAGGCAAAGTTTATTGTTTATTCTTTCCCTTGTTACTTTCTTTCTCTCTTTTGTGGTACTGGGATTTAAACATAGACTCACTTACGCTACATAAGTGCTTAACATGCTAGCATGGCTCCATTCCTTTTTATTTTAGTTGTTTGTCAGACAGTGTCTTGTTTTTGTTTTCTTGCCCAGTTCAGATCTCAAACCACACTTCCCTTACCTGTGCTTCCTGTGGAGCTGAGATTACAGCCATAAACTACAAAGCCTGGCTTATTTGTTAAGATACATTTTTTTCACTAACATTTTGCCTAAGAATGGTCTTGATGATCTCCACTTTCCAGGTCTCTGGAATTAAAAGCATGCACCACCACATCTGGCACAAAATTTCTTAACTATTCAACAAGAAAACATATTTCCAGAGTTTAACTTAGCTAGTTGTTTTCAAAAAGTGCGGTACTATTCACACAATATGGAACAAATACGAAGCACAATTTTAACATAGAAAATCACATCAATTATCCTTTGTAGTTAGAAAGCCTTAAATCTGGGGGCGGGAGTGAGATTATAAATTTTGTCTCAGGTTCTCTGTTGGGCTCAAATCAAATATATATAATCTCTTCCTAAGGAGCAAAATAGGAATAGTGTTTCTATGGCAACAGGAATTTATTTTGCCTGGAGCTATTGTTTTCTCTACAAATATGGATTTGGGTTGTCAGAATTACTGAATCAAAATTTCTTTCTACTTCACAATAGCTCCAAAATCATCTGAAATCACTGTTATATCTTTATCCAGGTTTCAATAGAGACAATATAGTTAATGCTTGTTAAATCTTTCTTATCTGTCTATCTATCTATCTATCTATCTATCTATCTATCTATCTATCTATCATGTCTGTTCATCTACTCATCTATTCATCCATCCATCTATCTACATCAATCCATCTTTTCTTCTATCACGTATAGTCCATAATAGGCTTTATATTTTAAAAAGGTTCAAAGATTTTTAGATTTTCCGAGTGTATGTGTTTGTGCATTTGTGTGCATACTCTGTGAACAAATGTTTTGTGGACCTGCTGAGAGAGTTACAGGATACCGATACATTCTTCCGTTAAAAAATCTTCCAATCAGAAGTCCTCTTGGATTATATCTAGGCCTGAAAGCACAGCTTCTTGAGGCAAAGGAATAGAGAGGTGGTGTGCCTCCAATGTGTTGTATTATTTAAAATATCCACATTATCTATCCATACAGAAAGCATTCAAATTTTTCTTGGCTATAATTCCCTCTCCACGAATCAAAAATCAACAAAGCATAAGCTTTTTCCCATGTAATAACAACATTCCATTTCAAAAGAATTCTTTCTTTCTTTCTTTCTTTATTGCTTATCCTAGAGTTTGAACTCAGGGCCTGGGTGCTGTCCTTGAGTTTTTCTCAAAGCTAGTGCTCTACCAACTGAGCTATACAAGAATAAATATTTTTTTTAAGAATGTATTCTTGGGCTGGGAAGGTGGCTCAGTGGTAGAGCGCTTGCCTTGCATGCATGAGGCCCTGGGTTTGATCCCACAGCACCACATAAGCAAAAAGAAAAAAGCCGGAAGTGGCACTGTGGCTCAAGTGGTAGATCGCTAGCCTTGAGCTGAAGAGCAGAGGGACAGCACCCAGGCCCAGAGTTCAGGCCCCATGACTGGACCCCAAAAAACAAAACAAAAAAAAAACAACAAACTAAACAAAACAAAACAAAACAAAAAGAATGTATTCTTTAAGGGTCTAACAAGGTCCTACCAGCAGAAAGAGTAAATGCATGTTCTATGGCACAGAGTTATAAAACATTGTGTAAAAAGAAATCTTTGCTCTGACCACATAGTTCTTAACCCAGGTTTTACTATTTTTTAAATTTCAAGGGTAGTTTATTAGGTCATGCTAAAAACAGTTGATATGTGCGTGTGTGTGAACACATGCATATGTGTGGTAGTATGTATATGTACACAATCTAATTTACAAGTATTAGCCTGCATGCATTTACTTCCTACAGTTATCTACTCTCTTCTGTATTTTGCACTTGTCTATTGTGATAGTTTGAGCTAGAATTTCCTGCAAAGGCTCATGTGGTAAAGGCTTGGCCACTGCTGTTAGTGGGAGGAGATAGAACACTTAAGGAGGTGGTGCCTACTGGAAAGAAATTAGATCATTGGCTACGTGCCCTTAAATGGCATTTTGTGACGCCAGCCCCTCCTCTTTCTCCCTCTTTCACTGTCTGGCTATGAGGTTAATAGTATCCTGCTGCCACATATCCCTGGCAGAATAACTTATGCCACCACAGACACCAAGTTATGGGACTAGTTAGTCTAAAGCCTCCGAAATTGTGGACCAAAACAAACCTTTCATCTTCAAAAGTTTATTGCCTCAGGTATGTTGTTGCAATGACAGAAAACTAATAAGGCTATTTATTTGTAAATAATGGGAAAAGACAGCACCAGTTTATATGCAATTTAGAAGGAATAGGAAAGAAGCAGGACAAAAAAAAATCTACATATACTTTATTCCTACAGAAATCTTATTTAAATTTCTTACACAATTTGGTATATTTCACTCCCTTGTTCATTTTTTTAACTAACATAGTTTAACATAGTTGCGATATTTATGTGTGCACAATTTTATATCCTGCTTTTTATTCAACAAAAAATATATGCAGCAAAAGGATTGTTAAGTAGCTAGCTATGGTAGTGCACACCTGTAATCCCAATACTCTGGAGGTGGAGGAAGGATAAATAAGAGTTTAAGGATAACATTGCTGCACAGTGAGGGCTTGTCTAATAATTAATAATAATAATAAAACAGAAAACAAACAACAGGAAACAATTCTCCCTCAAAACTCATCCTGAATACTCTGCCAAATCACTAGAAACCCTACATAAACATACTCATGGAAATAAACCACCCACCATTACTTGACCGACACCATACTGTTGGGCTTACACACATTTTTCCCCCAAAGCTTCTTACTATGAATACTACTTCCATGTACATCTTCATTTATAAATTTGTATCCATGTTTTGGATTCAGGATCAATGCTCACGTTAAATACTCATGAGTAGGAGTTGAGGACTAAAGCAAATTAAACCTATGCAAAAGCTTTCTGGCATAAGGTCTCTGAGTCCCTCCACTCTTGTCTCCACCAGCATCATGAGAGCTTGCACCCACTTCCACTGCGTCTGTCCTGAGGAAGGTCAAGGCGATCTCTGTCTCTCTGGTTGTAAGGTGATGCCTTTGCACGCAGGTTTTGTATAATGTTTAGGTGATGGGTATCAGTGTGCCTTTTAACGTTTACTTGTTCTATTTCCTCTTTTGTTAATGGTTATTCCATGTCCTTTAACTGTTTTTCTACTTGTTGATCTTTTCTGCTCAATATGGAAAGGTTATCTTTTGACACATTTTGAGAATTTTTTCTAAGTTTATTAATTACTATTGACTTTAAAGCATATATACCTATGTGTGCTATATATACTGTACATATACTATATACTTACATATGCTTTATGTATTTAATCTAGTGTTGTATATTTAAACAGATGAATCAGTTTATCTTCACAGTCATGATAACTTTCCCTGAGTTTATTTACTATGGTGGAAGGACCTTGAATTTACTCAGCTGGTACTCTACCACTTGTGATACGCCTCCAGTCCAGCTTTTTGGTGGGTTACTTTGGAGCAAGAGTGTTACAAACCTTTATGCCCAGGCTGGCTTTGAATCTTGATCTTCTGCATCTCTGCCTCATGAGTAGTGTAGCTAGGATTATGGGCATTAGCACTGGCAACAGGTCACTTTCTCAGATTTTAAAATTAGAAACACCTTTCTAACTAAGTAGAGTTCAAAGTCATTGTAATTTTTTTGTTTGTTTGTTTTGTTTTTTTGCATTCAACTATTTCACTAAAGTGAAACTAAATTTGTTTATGGGGTAAGGCGAAGGCTCAGACTGATCTATATCCTTAAATTCTGAATAGGTAACTCTTTGACTCATATACTTTTGCTGCAGTAAGCCTTCATGCCTTATTTGTACTGAACACTTTCTGCTCAGAGCAAAGCAATTTCCATTGCAATTTTATCTACTACATAACTCACAATCCAGGAATTTCTTTAAGGTAAGCATTCAAATTGCTGCTTCTCTTTAAGAGAGGGAAAAAGAAAGAAAAGAGAATACAATTCCCTTTAGGACAAAAGCTCATGAAAGCTAGACAGAGATAACATTGAGCTGCCCTGATTGAAGACAGTGGCTAGCTGATGTCACTATTGATCTTCTTCCTCTGTCCCTGTCTCTCTGTGGAACTACAGAGGAAAATATGTCATAGACCAAGATGCATTGTTTTAAAATGTGTTTGCTTGTTCTTGGTGTCTTTGCTCTTTTGGATTTCTTTATCTTCCCGCATTTGGTGCCACAAAGACATTTCACTTATAAAGACACCTCTAATCCTTGGATCAAAAGTTGGATCATCTCATTGCTCTCTGCAATATTCTCTCTTCTCTTCTCTTCTCTTCTCTTCTCTTCTCTTCTCTTCTCTTCTCTTCTCTTCCCTTCCCTTCTCTTCTCTTCTCTTCTCTTCTCTTCTCTTCTCTTCTCTTCTCTTCTCTTCTCTTCTCTTCTCTTCTCTTCTCTTCTCTTCTCTTCCCTTCCCTTTCCTTCTCCTCTCCTCTCCTCTCTTTTCTTTTTCCCTTCCTCCTTCCCCATCTCTCTGTCTCTCTGTCTGTCTCTGTCTCTTCCTCCCTCCCTCTGTTTCTGTGTCTCTTCTATGTACTGTCCCAAGCTTTTGCACTCGAAGCTATTGCTCTACCACTTCAGCCAAACTCACTTTCCTGCCCAATGTGGCTTAAACCAAGATCCTCAGCTCTCAGCCTCTGAGTAGCTAGGTGTGAGGCACCAGTACCTGACTCGTGTGTGTGTGTGTGTGTGTGTGTGTGTGTGTGTGTGTGTGTGTGTGTAGTACGTCTGTGTGTGTGCATGCACACAGATTCTAGAACTGGAACTCAGGCCCTTGGCTCTGTCCCTTAACATTTTCACTCAAAGCTAGTGCTCTACCGCTTGAGTCACAGCTCTCCTTCTGCCTTTTCTGTTCATTTGTTTATGGTAGTTAATTGGAGGTACTTCCCTGGCTAGGCAGGCTTCGAAACATGTTCTTCAGCCTTCAGTCTCCTGAGTAGCTAGAATTACAGAGCTGAGCTCCCTGAAACCTCAAATCACTTATTTTTCTCATTCCAGCTCTTTGGCCATTTATGTGACAAATGTTGCCATATAAAACTTAGGGTTATTTAAATTAAATAAATCATTAAATTATAAATGAATAACCGTAAGCATAAACTTTAGGGGAACTATTAGGGTTAAATGTAAGTATAAAATATGGGGTTATTCATAAGTTCAGAAGAATTTATTCATATAGGAATCATATTTGCCCTGCATATGATAGCAAGTTAAATGTGTCTGTACTCACGTGTAAGCTTCAAAGTCCCCATTGTTGATAGCTTCAATCAGTTGTTCTGTCACTTTAATAATCTCCTGCTTTCGTGCTGAAAGTGAAGATACAACACTGGGTGAGAACAAAGGACAAAGCTTGTATACAATATAACTAACAACATTGCACATGAAATGTAAGTCTAATAACATAACTACTTTTCTTAAGCAGCATAGGACCATAAGATCTACTTATCATGGAGAGACGGTGCTGATCTTCTTTGTGCAAGCTTCCTGCTCAGAGTGCACAGACCAGCTTCATCTGCCTCTTCAGACTCTTAGAAACAGAGATCCAGCTGGGCACCGGTGGCTCATGCCTGTAATCTTAGCTACTCAGGAGGCTGAGATCGGAGGATCACAGTTCAAAGCCAGCCTGGGCAGGAAAGTCAGTGACACTCTTATCTCCAATAAACCACCAGAAAATTGAAAGTGTCGATGTGGCTCAAATGGTAGAGCACTTGTCCTGAGCTGAAGAGCTGAGGCCCAGAGTTCAAGCCCCACGACCAACAGGAAAAAAAAAAAAAAAGATCTTTGGGCCTTACACTAGACCATCACATCTGGAACCTACCGTGTGTGTGTGTGTGTGTGTGTGTGTGTGTGTGTGCGCGCGTGCACACGCACGCATGTTAGTCCTGGGTCTTGAAGTGAAGGCTTGGGTGCTGTCCCCAAGCTTTTGTGCTCAAGACTAGTGCTTTACCACTTGAGCCATATCTCCACTTCTACCTTGTTTGGCTATGATTGTCTCATGAGCTTTCCTGCCTGGGCTAGCTTTGAACCATGATCCTTAGATCTCAGCTTCCTGAGTAGCTAGGATTACAGGTGTGAGTCACTGGTGCCCAGCAGAAACTGCATTTCATTTCCAAAAAAAAAAAAAAAAAAGGATTAACTAATTAATCAAAAAGTTTTGTGCTGGTATTGGGGTTTGAATTTCTTGCTTATTTTTTTCTCTCTCAAGGTTGACACTCAACCACTTGAGCCACAGCTCTACTTCTAGCTTTCCAGAACCTGCATTTAAATAGGGTTCTGACCTCTGACGGTCATCATTATTTCTTACCAGTTACATAATATGAGGTATATATTCCTCACAGATATTCAGAATGTAGTAAATAATTTGGAAATACTGTAAGGCGATCTTAACATTTTAATGACTAGTGTTCTAAACAGGGGAGACACACCTTGTAGATGATTTGTGTTTGGATTGCAGCTTTCAAATATTTTAAATATAAATTTATTGTTATTATTCAAGTGTTATACAGACAGGTTAGAATTCCCTATGTCAGGTAATGAATAAAATTTTTTTGGACAATAAAAAATATGCTAGTCACTGTGAAGATCAAATCAATTTAACCACAGAAAAGGATTAAGCTATGAATGTACATCTTCAAAGTACAGGTGATTTCTTACATGAAGATAGGCAGCAAGGTACAAATGTATCTATTGTTGAGCTCAGGCCCTACAAAACACAATACCATTGTGAGGGGCCATCTTATTTAGATAAATGGCTTTTAGTAAACTCTAAATTAGAAAGGAGACCTAAGCTTTGGTGCTGTGAATGTAGGCCAAGGAGCAGATGGCAACCTCCTGAATTGCTGTCAAACCCAAACACCAAACATGATTTGCTTCTATTTCTAGCCCACAACTGGTAAAATTATTACTGGTTGATTTGGCTCAGATCTCACTTATTCAGTAAATTCTTTTCTGGTTACATCTGCCTCAAAAGTTCTGTCTCCTATTTGTATGTGTGCCATTCACTTGTAAGTATGTAGATGTTATACCTTAACATTTTCTTTTGTTAAACTCCATTATTTGTTTAAACGGTTATCAAATTTTGTACACTTCATAAACTGTCTTCCCAGTTAGACTACACGTTCCTAGGAGCAAAGAATATGCTGTTTTTTTTTAATAGTCCCTAAAAAAGCTTTGGACAATATTTTTAATAAAATGGATGTACAAAATATGTGAGAATTGGCCAGTTGAGACTTATGATCACTGATCTGCTGGCCTACACATGAAATTACTGCCAGGAACATTTTAAAAATTAAATTTTCCTGAGCTTTGTTTTTAGGGACATTATTATACTCTCTTAAAGTCATTCTAAATAGACCAGAATGGAGAAGGGGGAGCACAAAAACATATTTCCAATTTATCCTAGTGAGGTAATAAAACTAGTATTTACCTTCAAAAAGCTAACCTGTATTTCTAGTTCCCCATTTATAAATCCAATCTGGATATTCTATGAATCTGATCTGTTGATTTTGATCACAAGCTTAATTTTAAGTTTACATTCACAATGATCCAGGTGATGAGTGCTTATTTAAAGATAAATATCCTGTAAGCCTAATTAGATGTCATTAAGACTATATAAAACTGTGACAAATATAGTAACTGATTATCTTATAAAATTAATTATTAATGCTGGGCATTGGTGTCTCATGCTTGTAATCCTAACTACTCAGGAGGCCGAGATCTGAGGATCATGGTCCAAAACCAGCCCTGGCAAAATTCTGTGATGCTCTTATCGCCAATTAACCACCAAAAAGCAGGAAGTGGTTATGTAGCTCAATGGTAGAGTGACAGCCTTGAATGAAAAAGCCAAGTGAGCACTCAAGGTCCTGAGTTCAAGTTCCAAAACTGACTTACACAGATACACACATACCCCCCCCCACACTTCACACACACACATGCACACACACACAAAGTAATTAATAAAATCGTCTATAAAATGGTTGTTAACAATGTACAGGTTAGAATTCATATTTGATTAACCAATTACTCTATGCATACATAAAATAACACAACCCTAGGATCCTTAGCTCTTACACACATCTAAAACACGTATTATCCTTGTTCATTCCACTGATGGCTATCAGTAGAATTATCAACTCTCAAAGCCTATCAATAAAGGTGCTAGCAGAGGTCTCTGCCAAGGACACATCCTAGCTTAATTATTCTGGGCAGTAGGTGATTCCTCTGTCTGTTGCTTCAGCAGTATGAAGCTTTGGCCAAAAGCAACTGACAGGCGACTTAATTCCATCATGAAAAGGGCACTGTTGAGAAGGAACTCAGAAAATGAGTATAAAAGATTGGCTACCAAAGATTGCAATTCCCATGAAATCGTCATTTTAAAACTAACAATTAGCAGGGCACAGTGTCTCATACCTGTAATCACAGCACTTGTCACAATTCTTTGTGAAACAGTAACAACAACAACAACACATAAACATTTTTAGTTTGCTATATGGCTGATTGGAAAACAATCTTTTGAAACTAAAACAACAACAAACAGGCAATTATGAAAAGTCTTAGCTGGGCATGGTGGCTCCTGCCTGCAGTGCTTCCTACTTAAGAGGCTGAGATGTGAAGATCACAGTTCCAAGCCAGATGAGGTTGGAGAGTCCTTGCAATTCTTAGCTGTAACCACCAAAAAGCCTGAAGTAGAGCTGTGGCTCAAGTGGTTGAAAGCCTGCTTTGAGTGACAAACTAAGAGATAGTATGCAGGCCTTGAGTTGAAGGCCCACAGCACCTACAAACACATACAAGCTCTCTCTCTCTCTCTCTCTCTCTCTCTCTCTCTCTCTCTCTCTCTCTCTCTCACACACACACACACACACACACACACACACACACACACACACACACACACACACACACAGTCTGTGGTGGAGCTTCATTAGTCAGAGAATGAAAAGTTCAGAAGCATTTCTTAGAGCTTCTGGAAGCCTTACATTTCCTCAAACACAATATAGAGTAAGAAGCATTTCTATGGAAGGCTTTCTCTCACTCTTGGAATCACACATGCAAAATACTCAGTTCCCAGATAGTCTTTATGCCTCAACTTAACTTTTGTCCTGCATAATGAAAGCCACATCTCTTAGTTTTGCTGCTCAGAAGCAAATTTTTGTTTTGTTTTGCTTTTTCTTCTGGCTGAGCAGCAATTGGGAATTCGCCAGCCAGCATGCTTCTGCTCTGTATCATCACAGCAGCCACATGACTCCCTCGGCTTTTAGGAGGGGCCTGGAACTCAGGAATCTTGAGTGCTCATTTCCTTGGGGCAAAAGAGCCCGAGTGAGTGAGTCACAGGGCAGGCAGCGCATGACAGCTGACTCTTTAAAGGAGACCAGAAGGCTGCAAGTGAATCATTTGTATATAGTAACTGGCTTGTGGTTGGAGCTGTTGCTACAAGTTCAGCATCTGACAAGAGAGGAAGAAGGAGAGATGGAGGTTGGCTGACCAGGAGGGAAACTTTAGAGGGGTCAGTTCCCATGTCTCTGGACTGAATCACTCTGTTCTACCTTCTTTGGCCTTCATTCATCCTGACTATAAGAAAGGATTTTAGGCTCAGGCCTGCAATCCTAGCTACTCAAGGGGCTGAGATCTGAAGACCAAGGTGGAAGCCACCCTAGGCAGACCTATCAATTGGTCTCCAATTAACCACCCAAAAAGTAGAAGTAAAGGGGTGGTTCAAGTGTTAGAGCTGTAGCCTGGAGCAAAAAGTCTGAGGTAGAGTACCAGGTGCTCAGTTCAAGTGTCAGTACTGGCACACACACACACACACACACACACACACACACATTGCTGATCATTCCAGAAATCCAAGCAGGGAAAGTTAGGGACTAGGGAACCTGTCTTTAATGACAGCAACACAAGGAGAGCTTAGCACTACAATATTCTCTGAATAGCAGTGCTTCCTGTACCACAAACACTGTGATTACAAGCAGCTGGCTACCCAGCAATTTTATTTCTAGAAATGAGGTGTTCAAGCTTCTATTCACAAGTCTTAAAGTAGCTTCTGGGGATTTCCAGGTTAGGGGAAGGGATGAGAGAAAAAGCATGTGACCAGGATGCTTCAGATTCCTAACTGTTCTCCATTCAAACACACATAGTGGTTTCCCATATAAGTTCATTTATTTATTTATTTAGTCAGTCTTGGTACTGGGCATGAACTCAGGACCTGGACACCAATCCTTGGTTTTTTTCCCTTGAAAAAAATCACTTGAGCTTTTTCCATTTTAATTTTAATTTTTGTTGGTCATGGATCTAGAACTAAGGGCCTGGATACTGTCCCTGAGCTTTTTCACTCAAGACTAGTGTGTTGAGCCACAGCACCACGTCCAACTTGAGCTTTGTTGAGGTAGTTAATTGGTAAATAGGAAATAAGAGTAGATTTCTATGCCCTGCAGAGCTTCAAATAGAGATTCTGAGGTCCTGTCTAGTAACTAGTAGTCTTGAGCCATCCAAAGCCAGATAAATTCACTTTTTAAAAAGCATTTAAAGAGTCCTGAAAGAGTATGAAAAAGATGTGAAAGGTTCTCAGTGTTTTAAAAGCAAAGAACCAATAAGGAAAGACAACAAAGGCTCAATTGAGAGTGATTATATAATAAAACAATTTACCAATCAAGGTTTGCTCAACTCCATTAGCACAACCATGCCCTGAGGGAATGCAGATAGAGGCCACCACCTCTTTGTTTAACAGATAAAGATTAAGATCTTACCAGTGCCGAAAGGTGTAGGATATTGATTTCTTCCTCCCTTTCAACTCAGAACTTTCTCCTCCTTTTATCCTTTTATTTACTTTGAGACCCCCTCCCCCCCTTTTTTCCTTTTTCTTTTTCTGGTGCTAGGGGTAGGAATTCAGGGCTTCACACGTGCTAAGCAAGTGCTCTATCACCAAGCCAAATTTCCAGCCTTTCTGAACCACTTGCATAATCTCTCTCTCTCTCTCTCTGTCAGTCTTGGTGCTTGAACTCAGGGCCTGGGCTCTATCTCTGAGCTCTTTTGCTCACAGCGCTCTACCACTTGAGCCACAGCTCTACTTCTGTTTTTCTGGAGTTTCATTGAAGAAAAGAAGCTCATGGGGACTTTTCTGCCCAGGCTGGCTTTGAACTGCAATCTCAGATCTCAACTTCCTGAGTAGCTAGGATTATAGGCATGAGCCACCAGCACCCAGCTACACTTGCATGATCTTAAATTCTCTGGAATAACCCATTACTTTTCTCTACCTGAACTTTAAATATTTCCATTTATTTTAGAGACTCAATATCAGGCCTTTGGAAAAGCTTAGAATTAGTTTATACACATCACCTGCCTAGAATGCTGAAAACTTTGGGTTATATCCCCAGGAGATAAAATAATAATAAAAATAAAAATAATAATAATTATTATTATTATTTTATTATTATTATTATTTGAGGCCCTTTTCACACCTCATATTGCAAACCTATTGTCCTGTTTATACCAGTGTTTTAAATTGCCATCTATATAACCTTCAAGACAAAGTTTTACTGTTTGTGCATAATGTGAGAAAATACAATTCTTTTTGATGCATCCAAACCCAATCAGGTCATCTGCCTGCTTTCTCCCAGCGCACCTTGGTTTTATTCTGGACTCTACTCTCTGTGTGCCCCCTATACAGCCATCCATGAATAATTCTTTTCCTTTGGCACTTTTATAGACATTTCCTAGGGTATATTCTCCACGTCCTCCTCATTTCATTTTCTTTCCCCTGGCAGCCTCTCTCTCCTCTCTGGCTCTGACCACATGCTGAAGGCTGCCAAATCAGTTGATAAATCAATTCAATCTTTCCAGGCTCCACATTCATATTTCTAGGCGCATCCCAAACCTCTCCCATCACATGGCTCATTTCATATCCTTCCTGGCGCTCCCTGCTTTTCTTCTAACTCTCGTTGGTCTTGCTGCCTCTTTTGCTTGTGATTCTACAATGCATCACTAGCTCCTTGCTGCTTGGCCAAATGTTTCTCACACTTTTTTTTTTTTCTTTTCCCTAGGCGCTTGCCTCTGCGCTGATTCAGGCTAGCAGAAACTTCCAGCTCTTCTTGTTCCAAAGGTCTTTTCCAACACTAGGCCTATACCTTTTCTCTATAGCTTTCCTCCTTAGTCCCTTTAAGGTTTCTGGATGTCTTCTCCACCCTCTAGCAAAGAAAACTCACACTTTCTTTTGTTGTTTGAAAGGTCTTTCTATTTTGTTTTCCAGTTTTTTCTCTTGACACTCATTTGTTTGTTTTGTACTAATGAGGCTCCCATAGAACCTATTCTGAACAGAATACCAGACATACCAAGAAGTTTGCCCTTCAAGTACTGATTATAAGGTAACATTGTATTTTTCTCTACATTTCCTCTCACTTGGAAGCTCTTCTGGTTCTGTCTGGAGATGGAAATCAACTCCAACCTTCTGCTCAAATGTTACCTCCTCAATATTGATCTTCCTCATGGCTCCTGTCTTCATTGCTTTGTCTTAGGATAGTCATATATCTGACCAAGATGTTGCCATTTTGAATTGGAACTCTTAATCCTAAGTCAGTTACTTCAAATGGATGCATGCATGCATGCATGCATACATACATACATACATACATACATATTATATACATAAATAGTACAGTTAAAATACAGTCTACATTGTGTGTGTGTGTATACACACAAGTGTGTGCCAGTACTAAGGCTTGAATTCAGGGCCTAGGCACTGGCCCTTAGCCTTTTTGCTCAGTAGAACCATTGCTTTACTTCTGACTTTTTACTGGTTAATTGGAGAAAAGAGTCTCATTATTGCCCAGGTTGGCTTCAAACATTGATTCTCAGATCCCAGCCTCCCATGTAGCTAGCTGGCATTCCAGGGATGAGCAACCTGCACCTGGCAAGTCTACATTTTAAAACAATAGATCAATGCAAATATGATAGTCATGTTTGATAGTAGCCTGGACATGATTGTACTAACTGTGAATGTTCTTGTGGATTTTGGTGCTTTATTCAGCAGAATGACCACGATATATGATGTTACATAATCTTCCATGATAGGATGACAGCAGATTTAACATGTAAATAGCTCACAGAATCAACTAGGGATTTCCAGTCAATGTTTAAGCAAAGTAAAGAGTACTGAGCAGCATCTTAATTGAGACTAAACCTTTCATTTGTGTAGATTTGGACTAATCAGAATATTGAGGTAAAACTACACTAAAACTTAGCTACACTAAAACTTGAACTAAAAAATGTGCTACCTTTACACCTGCAAATTGGTTGCCATTAGGATGTTTGAAGATGGTCACATGTTGAGATTCTCATATGAATTTTGCCTAAACATGGCTTTAAAATTTTGTTATTATAAAGGTGAGATACAGAGGGGTTATAGTTATATGTCAGGTAAAGCGCACACTTCTTTTTGGACAGTGTTACCCCTTCCCTCACTCTCTCCTCTGGTCCCCACCCACAAGTTGTATAGTTCATTTTCAACGCAGTGCCTAGTGAGGATCACTGCTACATTTGTTTATCCTTTGTCCCTCCATTCCTTACCCTCCCAAAGACAGATAAAGGAACAAAGAAGATAAAAAGAGAACAACAACAAAGTAAAAGTCTCTTGTTTACATCTCCTGGGTGCATTTCAATAAATATTATGTTATATGAACAGAGGCACATAGGTATTGTGCTTTTGCGTTCCTCAACTAAGAGTATCCTCCTTTGGTTAAAGATGCCTTTTTCAACAATTAAAAATTGGATCAATAAAATGGCTGTTCAGTGTGTTTGGGGCATATCACCTTTAATTAACACTCCTGCTCACTTACTCTTTTCATTTTTAGTTTTTGTACTGATACTGGGGCTTGAATTCAAGGCCTGTGCACTATCCTTTAGCTTTTCACTCAAGGCTGGCACTCTACCACTCAACTTACATCTCCATTTCAGCTTTTTGCTGGTTAATTGGAGATGCGTCTTACAAACCTTCCTCCTTCTCCACTTCCTCCTCTTCCTCCTCTTCCTCCTCCTCCTCCTCCTCCTCCTCCTCCTCTTTCTTCTTTTCTGGCTTTGAACTGCAGTCCTCAGATCTCAGCCTTCTGAGTAGCTTGGATTATAGGCATGAGCCACCCGTGTCTGGCATTTACTCTTTCTTAACATGTGTATTTCTATTTAATTTAGCTTTTGCATTCTACAAAATGTATTACCCTGAGGTAATACATTTCTGGACTGCAATAGACACTTGAAGGACAAGGAGGTTAAATGACTTTTTTAAGTCATCCAACCAATTCAGAAGCTGTGCTGGGGTTAGGGCTTGGCTTGGCTGCTTTGTAATTTGCTGATCTATGCTCCTTTCAGCCTGCAGTGCCTAATTCAATATTTGGAAATTGCAAACTTAATTGAACCACCTAAATGCTTTTGAACTTACTCTGGCAGGATGACTGACTATTTAATTACTGGGGCACATTTGTAATTAATTATCACACCAATTTCACACAACTGGGTGCCCCAAAGCATTATTGTCCTTAGACACACAACCTGGGGTAGAGTTATGTTAGGCAAATATACAAACCAAGATCATGCTCATGCTTGTGGTTGCTTTATAAAAAGAAGGTGTCTATCAACTCAGCAATCCCTAGTATGTTCTGTGCAATTAAATGCTTATTTCTCAGTACTTTATTTTGATTTTTTACCAGTGTTTCATCTTAGTTAACACTGGAGAGAGTAATTTCCATTATTTTAGCTTTCAAAATTATACTTTTCAAGGATTCTAGGGTCCATTGGACGCAAAACCTATAATACTGTATTCAGTTATCAGACTGAACAATTGCCAAATTCATGTACCAGAATATTTTCCAGAAATTGCTGTAAAGTTCCTTATATCTGAAATTACCTGTTCAATAACATCAACTCTTCAGTCCTTTAAGCATTTGAGGATCACAAGACTGAGGAAAAATTATTCAAACTATCCTTGTACTTTCTTTATGGTGCAGAGAAGTTTCCAGGTGTTAGTGTTAGAGGATTAGAGAAAGAAGTACTATTAGTCTTATCCCATATGGCCTATCAATCAAGAACAGAAAGACATAGCACTGGGATAATTTTTGTAAAAAGAATAGTTTGCAAGGATATTATTAGATCATAACAAAATATGGCAGATGCATGTGTTCCCTTATATTTGGAAGTCAGATTTAGCTTACAAACTGATAAGTAAATACATTGGGTGGTATGCAAGTGTATACACATATATTAACTGAACTATAGTAGATTCCAGGGAGATTTCAAAGAGTATAATTCCTTAGAAAGGTAAAGTTCAACAAATTGAAACATCAGGAAGCAGTATTCCAAAGGGGTGGGGTGGGGTCAAGGAGAAAGGAAGCAAAGAAGAGGAGGAAAAGGCAGTCAAGAATCTAAGGTATATGCTACAAAATTAAGAGTGAGGGATTGAGGGAAGGGTTGGGGATGGCTGAGAAGGTTGAAAGGGGTGACATTGATCAAGATTTATTGTATTCATAAACTGCTTTGTTAAATGGCAACACCTTTGTACAGCTACTTAAAAATAATTTTTAAAAATGTTTATTATAAAATTGAAGAGATGTGTGAAATCAGTATGAAGATTTTTTTTATAGAGAAACCCCTTAAAAGTTTAATGGGATAAAGAAATATGTGGTTACAGGGAACATTTGCTTCTATTAAAGAATTCAGTAAACCACACCAAAGTAATTGTATGACTCTTACCCCCAGCTGCCCAGTAGATACTGGAAATAGTAGAGCATTGTGAAAAGCACAGAGTATTTTAAGTATTGAGATGCTCCATGATTCACTTAGGTGTGGTACCATTTCCAGTTAAGAGCTGATGACATAAAAGACTAAGGTTTTAAGAAACTGTTTTAAATACTCGCACCATCTGCATGGATTTATGATTACAAATTGTACTCCAGTGGTATTTATCTTATGTGCTTCATGCCAAGAGAATTTCTATGCATTTTTAAGGGGTATGTTTAGGCTGAACTAAGTGATAAAATTATTTTTGCAAAGGGGAAAACATAGACCTGGAAGAGTAAATATGACATAGGATTTAAAAATATTTATACAGTTTTTTTAAAATTTTCTTTCCTTTTTTTGGTCATGAAGAATATTTAGTTTCTCCTAAATCTTGATACCATAACAATCCTTTCCTATCAGTTTTACATAATGTTAATGAAAAGAGGGCATGCATCTTTCAGGGCAAAAGTTAAAGTTCTCTTTCCTTTCCCCTCTCCTCTGCTTTTCTTTTGTTGCCAGTTTAAACTCAGGACCTTCTTGGCTTGCTTGCTCAGCTGGCAGTCTAACACTTGAAAAATACCTCTAGCCCAACATTATCTTTTTATTTTATATGTTTATAGGTAAATTTTAATGGCACAGAAAATATTCACATTAGAATGACAAATGACAACAAAGGTATAAAACCTAATATTCGGAATAAATTTGATATTGGGAAACTTAAACACAAACATAAGAGCTGACGATTCTTGAAATCATTAGTAATGGAGATTAGATAGACTATCTCCCAAGTCACATGATAAAGAAAAAAGCCTGTGTGTCATTATAGATAGGCCGTAGAAATTTCATGGGATGTTCTGCTCTAGCTGGCTTTGAGTTGTGAATCTTTAGATCTCAATCACTTGAATAGGTAGGATTATAGGACTGAGCCACTAGCACCCAGGTTCTTTCTTTCAATATTAATAGCCAGAAGGATAAAACATTGAGAACAACTGAAATCCTGTGAATCCATAAATAGCTTTTGATCTTCTCAGGTATTTTTTATTGTTGTTATTTAGAAAATAGTTAAATTTCTTTGTAGTATCTTATAACATTCTTTCATGAAAAGATAACACATAGATTTAGTGAAAAGCAAAATTCAATACATGCTTGTATTTGTGACCACACTTTTCCTGAGTAATTTAGCTGGTAGATTTGTAAGTATGACCTTGGTTAAAGAGACCAATAAAGCAGGAAGAACTGAAGAGAATATTCTTTTTCTAATGAATTTCATATCTCTTTGTTAGTTTTGTGAAGAACAAAACAAAACAAAAACCCAACTACCTAAACACATACCTGCAGTAATACTAATTGAAATATGGGGTTGTAGGATTTGTTCATGGGAAAAGAACTCTAAGGACTCTCATAGAATAGCTGAAAAATGTTATTGCTTCAAATATTTTGAATTTCATGTGATGTTTTTGAAGGGTTTTATTGTTTTCCCCTCCCTGTCTCCAGGTTAGCAGAGTCTCATGGTTAGATTTCAAGTTTTCTCACATCAGTATTGCATCAACGAGGTTGAAGTCAAGCAGTTTTAACACCTAATATTGTGAGGATATTTCTCCTGTAAGAATGTCATCTCACTTCTTTACAGTGCTAAATATTTCCATTTAGCCCTTGGTGGTTTATTGTCCTCGAAGAGACTGACAGGATAGCTTAGAAGATGATAGAGTCAACCAGAAATACACAGCAGTATCTCTTGTCTATGCAAACACATCTTTTCTACCTAATTCTTATGTTCAGCAGCTGCAAAATATACTAGCTTATACTTCAATTGTAAAGTCCAGCCCTATCCAGTCTGTACCTTCCCAAATAAATGAGCGACTCAAGTCCAGGGAAGGAAGAAATAACAAGGTGAATTCCCAAAGCATACAGTAGAACCCACTCTCTCTCATGTATTGTTTTTAGAGCATCCACAAACAAAACTACCTGGGGAACTAATAAAAAAGGTTTATGAGACAAATACAACAATTATGACATTTATTTTTTAAGCTAGAAAATTTGGAAAAAATATGGATCTGTTGGATCAGTCGATAGTATATTTGTACATACAGCATTATAGATCCAAAGGACGGGAGCTAGTATATTATATGCACCTATGTATTCAAAAAGGATCAATATGGTAGCCCTTTGCCATATCAGTCATTGTATTGATACTGCAAATTAGTGATTGAGAAGTTCATGTAGCAAGTGCAAGATCGTGTGTTTGACTTTCACTACCAACAACAACAACAATAACAACAAACAACAATACAGAGATAAAGCGGAGTCAGCCTGAATAACACAGGCCTAGCATAACTTCCAAGATATATTTAGGGTCAGACAAAATCACTAGCGTATTACATTTTCACCATAAACACACTTAGAAATACACAGAAAGTGATATACATTTCTGTCATACCTATGACAGAAGTAATAAGAATACTAGGATCAAAAGCTAGTTACTCTATTTTTCAAAGTTTATTGTGGGAAGATGAAAACACTACCAGACCACAGTTTCCTAATTGGTTATAGCAGCCAGCTCTTGGGAAAGTTCACAATTACATTTGATAACCAGTTTGGCATTGAAATAATCTATCCTAAATTCAGCTTGTCAAGTTAATTTAAAAGTGTGTATTGAAATATCTTGGCCAAATAGTATAGGCTCAGTAATATTGGTATCAACAGGCTCAGGTTTGTTAAGCTCTGATGACTGGTATCAATAATGTGACTATAGTCAAAATTCAATTTATAAACCATCTATTTCAGAGCTGAATATGTGGGTCTTATTCTCACTTATTCTAAATGAATTATGAGATGTAAATAAGCACTATCAATTATAAAGGGTCACTTGGAATAGATGCATATTTGGTGTGGACATATTGTTTTTCTTTTATTTGCTTTGTTCAAATGATGAGAATTTATCAAGGCTTTGAATTCAGGTGAATTAGTAACATTCTACAATTAGAAAATTCATGTCTGTATTAAACAAGTCAATACCAGGAAGGATCCTTCATCGAAAATAACTCTGGAATAAAATGGTAATACTGATTTAGAAATTCTTGAAAGCCACTTAGGAATGGGCTTTCAAAGGGTATCTCTAGTATTATATGGTCATAGAACAATCCTAAGCACACGCCACTAATGAGAAATAAGGGCTTAGGTAAAACACCATACTGAGGAAGGCCTCCAATAATTCATACCTCTGCTCATGCTAGTAAATTCTATCTATACATAGCAATTCAAGTTGTTGCCAAACTTACTTCAAACAAGTGATTTTTTTGTTAACAATCTTTGTAATAGGTAAGCACTACATTGGTGTTTTATAAAGTCTTCCTATAGTTAAAGAACATTAATAGGTTCTTTCATAAGCACTCATTTTCTTATAAAAGCTATGGACAAAGAACTTCTATTGCTTGAAGAGAAATTTAAATATGTGATCTTAAGTGCTCATTCTATTTCTATGTTAGTAAAAACACCTCTAAAAAATCTATGTAGTCTCCAGGAAGCAAGCTCCATTTTTTTTTTATTATAGACCATTAATCTTTTCAGAGGTATTTCTCTATTGTTCAGGAATATATTTTTATCCAGCTTGAGTTTGAATAATGTGATACAATAGTTGATTAGAAGTCTCTAATTCAAAGTACGCTGGGCACAGTGAAAAATTCTCCCTTTGAAACAGACGTTACCTCAACATGTTATTTTCTTCAATTGAAAACATTTCCTAATTCAAATGATATCATAGAGAGAAATTTTTTTGTTGTCCTTTCTTTTTGTTTTTTTGCCATCCTCAGGTTTGAATTAAAGTCCAGGTGCTGTCCCTGAGCTCCTTTTGCTCAAGGCTTGTGCTCTAACCACTTGAGCTATAGCTCCATTTCTGGCTTCTTTTAAGGGGAGGGTAGTTTATTATAGTTCCACAAACTTTCCTGCTTGGGTTGTCTTCAAACTGCAATCCTTAGATCTTAGCTTTTTGAATGGCTAGGATTATAAGCATGGGTCAACGGGTCCTGGTTTGTTCTTTCTAAATTGGAAAATCATATGCAATATGCATTTATTACCTCAAAACTCCTAAAATCCAAAGTTCTCTCCTTAATATTTACCATCTGTGTTTTTCTTGACACATTCTAAATAACCAAATGCAATGATACTAATACAGAATTCAATGATCCTGTATAAACTCATTTCAAAAACAAATAATAGTCATGCACATTTAGTCTGTTAAGGTCTATCTGGTTAGTGTCTCATTGAGGAACACTGAAAGGAATCCTCTGAAGGAGAGGCTTAAGAAGACTTCCCATGTATTTTTAAATATGTACTATTTAAAAGAGTATATTTCATTTTTTATCAAAACAATCAACTCCTCTTTTTCTTTTTAAAGTCTTAGCAGTGATCATTGAGACACAGGCAAAAGCAGTGAATGTTTCTCTTAAAGTGATTCCCAGGGGCAAAAGTAAGAAGACTTTTCAGTCTTATCTCTTAGGAGTAATTAAAGAATAAAAATGTCTCTGAACTCAAACCTTTAAGCCTGCAAGTAGAATTAAGTTAATATATAAACGAGGCAACTAATTCATGGACTGAGAGGTGCCTGATGTGGTCATTATGTTATTATGAACGCCCAAAGTACATTAAAATGATCTAGGTGTTTCAAATTCATTATAAGATAAAGGAAAAATGTTCAATACATTTTTATTTACAAAATCACATGTATTTTAACTTAAAATTGAATTTGCTTTCTGTTTTGGGGCAGCTGCCGTGTGTGTGTGTGAGTGTGTGTGTGTGTGTGTGTGTGTGTGTGTGTGTGTGTGTATGTGTGTGTGTGTGTGTGTACTTGGCTAGATATAGGTATTGACTTTTACTCCCATTTCCTAAAATAAATGGGGGAGATAATAGAAACAATAATGCTAGAAACCAGAACCTCACAGGTCCCTTCTGTGCTCAAGGGAAGAGCAGGCAGGAATCTCTGCTTTTTCTGAGAGCCAAAGGCCAGGGGTCTCGGGGGTATGTGGCAATCCCTTTGCCCATTGTGTCCAGGCTTTAGGAACTGTAATTACTGTTGGATGGAATCACTGGAAATTTCCTTTTCCTTTTGTACTGATAGATCATCCCTATTGTGCATGTGACTTAGCATGATTTGCATGAGGATTCAAATTACACAGCCCATGCTGAACTGGGCTGGGATTCAAATCTAGTCTATTCACCACAACACACTGCCATCCAAATGGGCAAGAAGCTATTGAAGATCTTGTGATATATGTGAGGCTGAAGATTGAGCTCAGATTCTCATGCATGCTAAACAGGCATTTTACCACAGAGGTCTACCTAGCCTGTTTTCTGCTAAATTATAGTTGGAAGAGTCACATGAAATAAAAGGTTGTGGTGTGACCTTGTGAATTCTGGGTATTTTAGTAGCTATTAGGACACAGCATGGCTGATAGTGTACTTTCTTCATCTATTAAACACCACCCAATTCTATTCTATATTCTATGAATATTCTTTTGAACCAAACAGAAAAAGTAAATCTTTCTCCAAGAAACTTATATTTCAATAGGGGGAAAAGAGGCAGTAACCAAAATATGTCCATTCCATGTTTCAGAAAATAGTAAAATATTAAAAGAAAAAGTAAAATTGAAAAAAATGAACATTGGATTTTGAAAGGAGATGCAATTTCAAAATAGCATTGTCAAAATAGGTCTCACTGAAAGGGTAACATTTGATCAGAGCCTAAATTGGAAGATGCAGTAAGCCACCTGAAAATCGGTATCAGGACATGCTAGGCAAGAAATAATCAGTGCAAAGGCAGGAAAGCAGAACCATGTTTTTACAGAAGGAAGAGAGTTCAAGTGTGATGTGTGGGGAAGTGGGTGGTTTTAATGGATTCTATTGGTTCTGGCAAAACACTAGACAACTCATAGCAGAAGCAGTAAATTAGCTAATATATATATATATATATATATATATATATATATATATATATATATATATATATATATATACTATACACACACACACACACACACACACACACACATATACGATCCCGAGAATCAACTACAAGCAGATAACATGAAAGCAGGACAAATGACTGAAGCTATGTCAATGTTAATGAGCTGGGCACTGATGGCTCAAGCCTGTGATGTGAGCTATTCAGGAGTTTGGGACTTGGAGGATCAGGTTTGAAACCAGCTGGTCAGAAAAGTCTTAAGATACTTCACCTCCAAAATAACTGGCAGAAAGCCATGCTTGAGGGGTGTCACAAGAGACAGGTTGCCA
This sequence comes from Dipodomys merriami, assembly GCF_024711535.1. Taxonomy (NCBI): domain Eukaryota; kingdom Metazoa; phylum Chordata; class Mammalia; order Rodentia; family Heteromyidae; genus Dipodomys; species Dipodomys merriami. Next base: position 27,002,991 of record NW_027202826.1, read on the forward strand.
GCTGTGAGTAAAAGAAGCCAAGTGAAAGTATAAGGCCCTAAGTTCAAACCCCAGTACCAGCAAAATAATAGTAATAATAATAAACAGGCAAAACGTAATTTCTTCTTGAGCCATAGTGCCAGAGTAATAGCAGTTAAATAACTGAGCTGAGCTGAGTTGATGTGAAAAAATTATTTTGAAGAAGGGGACAGAGAATTTACTGATACACTCGATGTGGAGTATAAACAAAACTGAAGAGACAAGGAACACTGTAAGACAAGACCCCAGAAATGTTAAAGATCTAATCTATAGCAAAGTCAGATCAAATTCAATCTTTCCAGATGTGATTGGTGATTGAACATACACTCATTGGAGGAAAAAAACCCAGGGACATGATACATAGGAGTAATGCAATTAGATCAAAATTGCATACTGCACTGATAGTCGTGTGTGTGAGGAGAAAGGGAAAGGAAATGCTCTTTAGAGATGTCAGTATGCATTCCTATTTTAAATATATATTGCAATCTGTAACACACATGCTGTAAATTAGATGTATGGGAACTTTCTGTACTTATTATGTTTTTTGTTTTGTTTTGTTTTTTGTCAGTTGTGGCCTTGAACTCTGGGCCTGGGCGCTGTCCCTAAGCTCTTCAGCTCAAGACGAGTGTTCTACCACTTGAGCCACAGAGCCACTTTGGGTTTTCTGGTGGTTAATTGGAGATCTGAGTCTCCTGGACGTTCCTGTCCTGGCTGGCTTTAAACTGTTATCTTCAGATCTCAGTCTCCTCAGTAGCTAGGATTACAGGCATGAGCCACTGATGCCTGGTTCTGTTCTTATTTTAAAAAGAAAATGTATTTGCAGCTGGGCTGACTCATGTGTGTAATTCTAGATGTTTAAGGAGTACTGTGGTTTGAGGCCAGTCTGGGCAAAAAATTCAGGCGATTCCATCTTAACCTCTAAAATTCTGGGCATGGTGGGACACACCCATCATCTGAGATAGGCAGGAGCACATGTAGGTGGAACATGGTCTAAGAGGACTGGGGCAAAGTCCACATCCCATTAGAAAAATGATAGAAGCTAAGAAGAAAAAAGGCTTGCAAGAATGGCTCAAGCAGAAGAGCATCTGCTTAGCAAGCATAGGGTCTGAATTCAAGCCCTAGTACAACAAAGGGGAAAAAAAGAAAAAGAAAAGGTAAATCTAATTGAATTAATAGTATTGCTGTAAACTTTAGTATTGATTTAAAAAGCTTCAGTTGTAATCTACAGAGATCAAACCAACCATGCCACGGGACTTATACCTTGTGGACAGTCTTCCTTGGGTATTCAGTGTGTACATGCATGGGACAACATAGCTCTAGAGGAGTTAATTTTATTACAATAAAATAAATGACAGTAACTTGGAAAACTAAAACTAGTCTTCAGTACGGTCACAAGCTGGTTTTCATGAGACAAGGCAGCACATTCTGCTCAACAGAGGCCAAGGAAAAGTGCCTCATGCTCTGGCTCACACCCGTGATCCTGGCTACTTCAGAGGGCCGAGATACAAGGATTGAGGTTTAAAGGCAGCCTGGGTAGACACACCCACTAGACTCTTATCTTCAATGAACTAGCAAAATGTTGGAAGTAGAGATATGGTTCATGAGGTAGAATATTCCCCGGGAGCAAAAAAGCTAAAGAAGAGCTTCAAGTCCTGAGTTCAAGCCCCAGTACCAGCACAAAAAAATTAGTTAAAGTAATTAACAAACACATAAAAGTAAAACAGACTACCAAAGGAGAAAAATTTTTACTCATATACCCAAGATGAAAGTTAATCTTTCCTTCCTACCTTCTTTCCTTCCTTCCTTTGATGGTCAGGCTTGGGGCTTAAACTCAGAACCTGGGCACAGTTCATTAGCATCTATCCACCTCTTTCTTTCTTTTCTTTCCTTTCTTTCTTTCTTTTCTTTCCTTTCTTTCTTTCTTTTCTTTCCTTCCTTCCTTTCTTTCTTTTTCTTTCTTTCTTTTCCTTCTTTCTTTTTCCTTCCTTCCTTCTTTCTTTCTACCTTCTTTCTTTTTTTCTCTCTCTCTTCCTTCCTTCCTTTCTTTCTTTCCTTCTTTTTTTCCTTCCTTCTTTTTTCCTTCCTTCTTTTTTCTTCCTTCCTTCCTTCCTTCCTTCCTTCCTTCCTTCCCTTTTTTTTTTGGCTCAAGGCTAGTGCTCTACCACTTGAACCACAGCTCCACTTCTGACTTTTTGCTGGTCAATTATGGAGAAGAATCACACAGACTTTCCTGCTCAAACTTTCCTGCTTCCAACCCTGATCTCAGTGTCTTCTGAATCTAGGATTACACGCATAAGCCAACAATGCTTGGCCCAAAGTTAACCTTTAACATGGAATGAAAGGTTGACTAAAAAACACAAACAAAAGAAAACAAAGCAAAACAAAACAAAAACAGCTGTGGAAATCCACTAGCACATATTCATTAAGAGGGCCCTACTAGACTAAGAACTCTTCAAGGGAAAAGCTAAGCCTTTTAAATTTCAACCTTCACTACTCTAGTACGCAATAGGTTTTCAATCTTTGTTTTAAATAAATAGATTCAAGTACTTTAAACAAAGACCTTTCTGAGAATTATATGGGTTAAATGCATCTAAAATTCACTGTATTTGTTTATAACATGATGATAATTATGTCTGCATGTCATTTGACTTATTTACTTATTTATTTACTTATTCAGTTGAGTTCTAGGATGTCAAGGAATGTGTCTACCTGGCATACTACCCTCTGCATTCACAAAATATTTGTTGTGAGCCGGGTGCCGGTGGCTTACGTCTTTAATCCTAGCTACTCAGGAGGCTGAGATCTGAGGATCATGGTCCAAAGCCAGCCCAGGCAGGAAAGTCCATGAGACTCTTATCTCCAATAAACCACTAGAAAACTGGAAGTGGCGCTGTGGATCAAGCAGTAGAGTGCTTGCCTTGAGATGAAGAGCGCAGGGACAGCACCCAAGCCCAGAGTTCAACCCCCAGGACCACCACCACCAACAACAAAATATTTGTTATGCTAAATACACAACTGAAATAGTGCTATTCCAGATGTAATAAAAATGTTTATTTTATTAACAAATAGTTTCACAGACTCTTTAATTGAGCTCTGTCATTTACTAATACATTTTCTCCTTCTCTTTCCTACTTTCCTATCTCACTTTTTCATTTAATGTACTGGTCTATAAAGGGCTGACCAGTAACTAAACAGAATATTAAAATTTCACAGGAGTAAGATTAATTTTGTGGGTAAGTTTAGATCTTAATTCTCCTGAGTATATAAAAGGGATTATATAAAAGAAAACAGCAAAAAACATTAAGACTGTTTCACTGACTTGTAGAAAAATCACAATATACATGAAATTTCACAGAATTTCTAGATACATTTATTAGTAGAAAACAATACAAACTCAGTAAAGGAAATTGTAGTTTACTTACGTGATTACTTTTATTCTAATAAATAGTTTAAGAACTATTTAAAAGTCACAGTTAATAAAAACAGTAAAAAAATAGGATTTTACTTCTAAACAGAAAGGAATGAGGTCAAAGAGCAATTTCAGGTATGGTAACAGTTCTCCTGTATACTAGTCACATGATGAATACAAATATGTCCCTTAATAATTTTGTGCTGAAGTGTGTTTAAGCTATTTTTTGGTCCAACAACACTCTTGCTAAAATTTTGAATAGATAGGCTAATAGACACAATTTGTTTCCACATTTCCATAAAACCGCAGCAACTGATTTTTTTTTAAACTTGGAAAAATTGTTTTTCTATGATGACCTTACCTAGTTTGTCATTAGCATTGATATTAATTTTTATTGTTATTATGAAGGTGATATACAGAGGGATTATAGTTATATGAGTCAGGTAATGAGTAGATTTCTTTTAGGACAATGCCACCTCTTCCCTTTCTCTTTCCCAATTTTGTATATTATTTTATAATGCATAATTATACATACATAATAATAATATCTCATAACAATCTATTTTAGTATGTAGAGACCTGTTTTATCTGAACTTCTTGTAGCTATACATATTGCTCAAAGCAAGGTAGATAAGGAAGGGAGCTAGAAGTGTAGATTTTAGGGTCCAATTCGGTCATTACTAATATTTCATATTTTTCATGAGTAAAGAAAAAAATAAGGTGATACAATTTTAATCTAAAATGATAAAAAGACAGAGTAGTCAAATATCTTTTAAATTTATACATAGCTTTAAACTTAGCTGCTTATTAAATTGGGCAAGTTTTAAATTAGATAATGGGGAAAAGTAGACCCAAGAGCAAAACCAAACAAGTTCTGTCTGGTCTCTACATGGTATTATAAGTTAGATTTTGCCAACTGATGAAAATTTCAATGGCATAAATGCTGAATCTGATTATGATTTATGTCGCACATAAAATAATGGGAATATGAATAATAAATGTCAGAATTTTGAACAACTTGATTATTAAAATGAGTTTAAAGTTAAGTCTAGATCTAATATTTTAGATTTAAGTTTAGAAATGGTTAGATATAGAGGTTCTAAGACCTCTATAGATAAGAAAAAAAACCATGAACATATAAGCACCTTGTAAAGAAGGTAATTGGTTTAGCAAATAACCTATTTACATCCTACTGTATACTTTGAATCTAGATGGTTATCTACATTACTTCCAATACCTGACATGATATAAACATTATATAAACAGTGATACTGTTTTGTTTAGGAATAATGGTAAGAAAAATAATTGTGCAATTTCAGTAGAGGTACTGCTTTCTTTCCAAATATTTTTCATCTGCAGATGAATCTGGATGTGGAACCTTGGATATTAAAGACACACATATATGCTTCTAGAAGTCATGCACTAGTTCACAAAATGATGTTATTTTATTTTTGTCATAGCTGTTTCTAAAACTCATTACATAGTTTTGCAAACTTGCAAGAAAAGCTATTTATAGAACCTCTGAGCTAGAAAATTTATTAAGATAGAGAGTGTGTCTGTTTTTCTAATGATACAAATGAGCAGTTGTGTGTTCTTGTTTGTTAGTTTTAATTCTAGTTTTGAGTTTGGAGCTTGTTTTACACTACAAAAGCCTGAGGCTATCGCTGAGAAATTCAAGAATCAAGCCTGACACAGGCAACAAGTAAAGAGAAAATCAGAATGAATGAGAATGCAGAGATAAAATAGAAGGAATGTGAAAAAGAAAGAATATGAAACAACTGTGCATTCCTGGTAGAGTAGAATTTCTGAATCAGTCTTATAAGCTGTTGATCCTCATTTAAAAATTTACAAGATTAGGTACATAAATATGCATAGACCAGAAATTTTCTGTAAAAATGATTCTAAATCAAACTTCAAGTTAGAAAACTGAAATGTTCTTATGTAACACAGTATAGGTTCTCAAAGACATTTTTAACCTCATAGATCTATCAAAAGTTCTTCAGTAAATATCTAACAGTTTCTTGATTTGCATATTTCTGAAAGACAGAAATCCAGGTAAAACAAGTCCTGAGTGAGAAGCTGCATGCAAAGAGAGGAAGCTGGGTATCATGTGACCATCTTCCTCAGAAATTCCTACCTGGAACTGAAGACGGTCGCTGATAAAACCAAAGCTAAAGAATAGATGAATCTAGTCAGGTCATGGTGGCTCATGCCTGTAATCCTAGCTACTCAGGAAACTGAGATCTGAGTCTCATAGTTCAATGCCAACCTGGGCAAGAAAGGCCATGAGACTCTTATCTCCAATTCAAATCTTAAAAAAATGGAAGTGGATTGGTGTGATTCAAGGGGGGTAGATCACTAGTCTTGAGCACCAAAACTCAGGAACAGTGCCCAGGCCCTGAATTCAAGCCTTAGGACCAGAAAAAGGAAAACAAAAACAAAAACCTGAAAAAGGAATAGAAGAATCTGAGTGTATGGGGCATTACATTGTCCACTGATACCCAAATTTAAAGGAAGATGAACATAGAAAGCATATTGATCAACAGATTCTGTAGATTAGCTCACATCATGACATCCAGTTACCATCAGATGCTAGATCTCCATTCCACTGATAAAGGTACCAATGTCTTTGTCCTTAGTTGAGCCTTTTGCAAACACCCTATACAGCTTCTTTATCACCTGCTCAGGAAATAGAAATAGAATATCCAAGAGCAGGCCTTCCCTTCAGTCAGTCTCATCACTAAAGATTAATGCTTGTGGTAGAGAGCCATACTGGCCTACAGACAGGTCCTAGCCTGTAGGAGAATGAAATGTAGCAAAACATCCAAGTGGCTGCCGAGGGATGAGCTGAAGTGAGATGCTGCAAGCAGGATGAGTGACAGAGGTGACAAGGACACACAGGAGCCTGACTTCGACAGGTGTTGCACACATCTGGCATGCTGGGGAAGAGTCACAGATGGACTGAATGGATGGGTGTTCATCAGGAAGGAGGAGCTCACTTTGAATAATGGTGCTGGGCATGTTAGGAGGTGAACAAACATTGTGGCATACAACGACAGGCCCTGAAAACCGTGGCTATAGCCACAAACCGAAGGACAATCTTCAAATGCGTACAGTGTGGAAAGGACTAAATATCATTGGCTTCAGTTAGGTTCACTCACACCTGTGCCCAGGAGCACTGTGAGAGCTAGCCTCTATTAATGAAAGGCTAAGGCTGGCCATTGTTCCATGACACCTGCAATTAACAAGACGGAATGTTTTACTAGAAAGACATTCAAAATGCAAAAGGCTATTTCAACATCTTTTGGCCTAGAAACTTATTTGTGAAGATGTAAGCTCTAGTTGGAGAACTTCCCTTCATATATATATATATAATCCTAGCTACTCAGGAGTAGCTAGGTTGAGATCTGAGAATTGTGATTTGAAGCCAGCTCTGGCAGGAAAGTCTGTGAGACTCTAATTTCTAATTAGCCACCAGATAACCAGAAGTGGAGCTATGGCTGGCTCAAAATGGTAGTAGAGTCCTAGCATTGAGCAAAAAAGCTCAGGGACAGCACCCAGACATTGAGTTCAAGTCCCACAACCAACAATAACAAAAATAATAAATAATTAAATAAGTAGCAGTAACGGTGCTTTGTTATGGCTTCTATTGGATTACAAACAGTATTTCTCTAGGACAGTAGATTTGCTACTGAATTTACTAACACAGCACTAGAAATAATAATATTTGGGTTGTTTAACACATGACAATACTTAGAAAGTTATACAAATAGTCAAAAGGCCAACACCACAAAGCCAACACACTGACGTTGAAGAACAAATTCTAGACACTTTTTGAAAATAAAAGTTATTAAACAAGGAAACTTTTTTAGTATGACTGATAAAGGAACTCATTCATTTCTTCCTTTGAAGAGGTTATGGTGTGAGTGACCCACAGCCACGCTCTTTACAGTGGAGAGAGAACAGAGAAGCTGTCATGTCAAAGGCCAAAGGCCCAATTAACACCTCGAAATAATGCAAGTCTAGGTGCCAGCATTACATGCTGCTTTTGGGAACCAGCTGTAGTGTGGAGTGCATGGACTGGCCTGCAGTCATGTGCTACGGGAACATGCCTAAAAGATCTTCTTGGAAAGTGTGGTATTTCATCCTGAAACCAAATTGTACACTGAAAGAATGACATCAACACTGCGCTTATGGAAACAAGGTAGTCAATGTCTAGATACATTATGGTCTTGAACAGAAGATACAGTTTTGGTCAGATTATGTTAGCCTTTTTGACCATTTCATATAAGTACATAGGTACACAGGTACACACACACACACACACACACACACACAAATAGGTACATTTGGGACTTAACAGAGACAATGAGCACATTTCCTATTAAGCTACCCCAGTGACAGTGAATCACGGGTGAATAGAAGCATGTATCGTCAGAATATAAAAGGCTGTTTAGGACATTCCTTGAGGACTGGGCTTCATGTGTGGAGAGAACCCTATACAAGCATATCTATTCTCAATACAGCAAACATATTACATTCATTTATGACTGCTTCATTCATTCATTCATCTGCCTTACAGTCAGAATAATGGCCTGCATGGGTGATATTTCAAGGCACCTTTTAGTCTTAAAGATTACTGATATCACTCATTTTTACGTGTTTTTTATTGTAAAAATACTGTACAGAGGGTTTAGAGTTACATGAGTAGGGTAATGAGTACATTTCCTATGAATCATTGTTATCACCTCCTTTGTTTTTCCCCTACCATCCCTACCCTCCCCACCCCCTCAAGTCCTCCTCCCCCCTCCCCCCAAGTTGTAAAGTTTGTTTTCAGCATAGTATCTTGTACATCTCATTGTTTCAGTGGGTCAACCTGAATCCTTATTTCAGCATTTTGTTATTTCCCTTCCCCTCCCCAATTAGAAAAATGTATATACCAGATGCAGGGCATCTGTTTTAGTGAAAACAGGGGTTATAATGGGGTGTGGGGGGGAACATACAAGAGAAACAAAGAAAAATCACATAGTACATTTTAAATACATTAAGAACAATAGCAAGCAAGAAAGAAAAAAAACACTGTGTCCCTATCTTGGGTTCATTTCACTTAACATCATCTTATATGGTCATATGTACATAGCTTTTGACCATTTCTGCATGTCTTAGACTTATACTAATTATTGCAAATAAGGGAAACCATGGGACCTATGTTTCTTTGGGCCTGGCTTATTTCACTTAACATAATTTTTTCTAAGTGTTTCCATTTCCTAACAAATGGGGCGATGTCATTCTTTCTGATGGAGGCATAGAATTCCATTCTCTCAGACCACCAAAAGCCACCAAAGAAAGTCCTGTAACATGTGGAGGCTGAATAACACACTGTTGAACCATCAGTGGGCCATGGAAGAGATTAGAAAGGAAATTCAAATGGTCATGATATTCAACAAAAATGAACACACAAATTACCAGCTCCTCTGGGACACAGCAAAGGCAGTACTCAGAGGCAAGTTTATAGCTCTGAATTCCTACGTAAACAAGTTGCAGACATCTGAAACCAACAATTTAATGAGACACCTGAAGCTCTTTGAAAAAGAGCAGCAACCTAAACCCCAATCAAGTAGACAGAGACAAATAGTAAAATTAAATCAGAATTGAATGAATTAGAATCCCCAAAAAAAACATAGAATCATTTTTTAAAACCTACCAAGACTGGTCTGTACAGAGAACAAGGACTTAATATGGTACATCTGTTGACCGTGTGTACACTCCATTATTGTAAAATAAAACAAAATTAAATAATTTAGTAGGCCAAGGAAATAAATTAAAAAATCCCTAAAACTTCTAATGGATTATCAAATAGGCATTTCTTTTTTATTTCAATATTATGCTTAATATTATGCACACAGATTCAACATAACTATAAAGACAAATACTGTTTTTACTTGTGAGCTCTTTAGGACTTTCTTTTTTTACCTCTTTTAGGAAAGAATAAAGTTTGAACTTAAGACCCTGAGCTTACAAGACAGGTGTTTTCTCAGTTGAGTCACTTCCTAAGCCCTTTTGTTATTTTTCAAAAGGCTTCAGGTAGCTTGGATTGCTGTCCTCCTATTTATGCTTCTCAAGTGGTTGGGATGATCACTAGCATTGTTGTTGTTCTTGTTGTTTTTTATTGATTGGGATTGAATTCCCAAATCCTTTGCCTGGGCAATAAAACCCACTCAGTCTCCACCTTCCCATCCCAGAAGCTAGGATTATAGGTATGAGCTATTGTGCCTGTTCCTCCCCTGCATTTTGAGATGGACACTTGCTATATAGCTTAGGCTAACTTCAACCTCAAGATCTTAGTTTCTCAGCCTCCCAGTTTCTGGCATTGTAAGTATATGTCACCATTTGGCTGAAGGATTCCTTTGTACATTGATATTTACATAAATTATGAACAGTGATGCTGAGCCAGTATTTAATAACTGAAGAGTCAAATTCAGGTGAAAAAGATTACCAATTAAAGCCCTTCTTGTATCAGCAAGATAGAAACAATCCCTGGATGAACTACACAAACTATGAGATTTCCGTATTCTAACTTTATTTAGTCATTTCAAAACTGTGGATCAAGGAGGAGGATGAAAAACCACAGAAAACATTCTGCTTAGTTGAAAAAGCCAATGAATCTAAAATATGAGCAGCAAAGGTGCTTCCTGGATCATTGGAAAAGCTAACTGGAACATCTGTTTATTTGGTTTTGAAAAACGATCTCTTTATCTAATGTGACTGGCATTAGTGATTCATAAAATTACTTCAGTTCAAATTTTAGCTCATGGGCAAGAGTGAGAGAAACAGACTCACTAAATAAAATCCTTTACACAGTCATCCTCCTTTGCACTGTAAAAAATAATGACTGACTACTTAAAGCAGAGTTAGGTCAGCACTCTATAATATAAATAGAAAACACTTGAACGGCACCTGCTGTTCTAGTCAGCCAAAAGAGAAAAAGTCAGCAAAGGTGATTGGCAACTTGTAGTGAACTGCCACTTTCATTTCTTAAATTGCCTGTATCTCTTCTTGGCTTGAGAATTTCCTGGTTCTTTATTCTATAACATGAACACAACTTTTAAAGACTGTACTTTATTAATGCCACTTATATACTTACCGCTGCTAGTGACATTATTAGATGTCTACCTTATCTTTTTAGATAAGGTAGAATCAATTACTGGATCAAAATCTTTAATTTTCTCTGTACAGTATCTTTATAATAAAAATATTTAAAAATACTATTGAAAACTAAAAAAATTTAAAATCTTTAATTAAAAAAATTCTTTTCCTACAAGAATTCTATTTTAAATACTGTATTGTTATCATTTTTTTCAGCCAAACGACCTGTAGAAGTTTTGTATACTGAATTACAGAAAGAAGAGGACAACACTGCAAAAACAGCTGAAGCCAAATGCACACTTTTTCTGTGTTTGTTTTTGTTTTGTTTTTTGGTACCAGTACTGAGGCTTGAACTTTGGACCTGGACACTGTTCTTTAGCTTTTTCATTCAATGTTGGTGCCCTATCACCTAAGCTACTATTCCACTTCCAGGTTTTTAGTGATTAATTGGAGATGAGTCCCATGGACTTTTCTGCTTGGGATGTCTTTCAATCTCAATTCTCAGGTCTCAGCCTCCTGAGTAGCTAGGATTATAGGTGTGAGTCACTGTTGCTCTGCTAAATGGACACATTTACAAAGTGACTGGCCAAAAGGAAGACTATGAATTGCAAATGTGTGTTAAGTATATTTGTTTATAGGTGGTGAGTACACCTTGGCAACAAAAATGAATAAAGGTTAAGAAGATAGGAAAGAACGTAAAACATATAATAAAAAACTGTCATGTATGTACAAAATTCCATTAGTACCTACTTGAGACCATGAAAAATTTAAATGCCATTTAAATGCTATTTTCAAACTTCATCTCTCTCTCTCTCTCTCTCCTGGGTACTGTCCCTGAGCTCGTAAGCTCAAGGCGAGCACTCTACCACTTGAGCCACAGTGCCACTTCTAGTTTTCTGGTGGTTAATTGGAGATAAGAGTCTCATGGACTTTCCTTTCTGGGCTGGCTTTGAACCGTGATCCTCAGATCTCAGCCTCTTGAGTAGCTAGGATTACAGGCATAAGCCACCAGCTCCCGGGTATTAAACTTCATCTCTGAATATAAATTGTTTACCAAACAAGATTTATAAATATACCTAATATGTATATACATTTGCATATATTACATTTTAACTGAAATATTTACATTGTTATTATTTATACCATTGTCATTTATTACTAGTAGTGGTTACAACCATGTACTATTACCTGTAATTTAAAAACATATATGATGGGAAAGACTGAAAATGGACATTTTACTCATTACAAAAAAAACCTTTTTTTTATTTTAAAGATTAAGAGCCTCCTTCCTAAACATATTATTTATTTTAAACAATTTCCCTGTTGTCACTGTATTTGATACCGGTACCCTGCATCTTATATATACATTTTTCTAATTTGGGGAGGGGAAGGGAAATAACAAAATACTGAAATAAGGATACAGGTTGACCCATTGTAAGAATGAGATGTACAAGACATTATGTTGAAAATGAACTTTACAACTTTGGGGCGGGGGGGGGGGAGGGTGGTGAGAGGGAGGAGTTGGGGAGGTGTGGAGGGAAGGGATGGTAGGGGAAAAACAAAGGAAGAGGTAACAATGCTAGATAGGAAATGTACTCATTACCTTACTCATGTAACTGTAACCCCTCTGTACAGTACTTTTACAATAAAAATATATACAAAAAATCTCTGATAAATGTGGAGCTCTGAATTAGGCTTTCTCATTTCAGTCATACCTTTCACATCTTCATCCTCAATGGTTGTGTTTGAACTCTCAGTTGACTCCTGTTGAAAAGAAGACACATTTTGAAGTTGCATTAATGAGCAGCTAGAGTTTTTCATTAAAAAAGAAAACAATTGGCGAGTGATGTATACATATCATGCAAAAATTCTTCAGCAGGCTGTGTGAATATGCTGACATGCAAATGAACAAAATTGACAAAATATGTTAAGTGGTTTTCAACAGAAATAAAATGTTAAATGCTGCAAACATTTCAAAGAGGGAGTACTCTGGCTGTCTAATTTCTAGTGCAATTTAAATCTGGGTGATTTCTAGAAACAGCAGAAGTATGTGGCTTTTTTTTTTTTGGAGAACTACGTAAAATGAGTGGGTACTACACTGCTTTGTAAAGTGTGATTTGTGTATGTGTATATATGTTTATGAGAAATTAAATTCACTAGTAGAATGAATCAAGTAACTAACAAATGGTATCTTTATGTGAGGTTCTCTGTCAGATAGAATATTTGCAGTTTCTGTGTATGTCCCTTGGACAGAGAGGAAATATTTCATTGCATGAAACAATTTGAATAAGAAGCTAAAGGCATTAAGCTGAGATAGACTGATGTTTGTCATGAGTACAATGTCTGCATTATAATAAATAATTTAGGTCAGTTAGAATTTTTCCATTCTTCTATAAACTGGAAACTGGCTAGCAATGATAACTGCTCCTGGAGTAAGAAAAAAAATAAAGCTCTTCCTTTATAAAACTGAACACTTAAAAGTTCATTGTAACTGCCAGTATTAAGATTGCTTAAAATGGTTTGATAAATGTTGTCATTAAAAATGAACGAATGAAATATTTCTTAGCAAAGATATTTTGCAATACCTATAAGAAAGACACAATTTTCTGCCTGGAATGGTTAAAGACTAGAGCTGAAGCTAATTGGAAACTAACTTCCGATGCTCAATGTTTAGTAATGAAAACCAGGCTTTCGAAAGTGATTCAAATCCCACAGAGTGTTCTTTCATAGATTCAATATTTTGAAAAGTAATCAATTGATATAAATATAGTACACAATATAAAACCAAAGAGTTAAACTAATGAAAAATGTATCCAGAGTCTCCATACACACAAAACCAAAGAAAAGTCTTCATGCGTTTCTCAATGTGATGGAGCATTCAGACTTAAATGAGAAATGAAGGTAAACCCATGCACTGTAAAAGATAAACCAATTCACATAAGCAAGAAACACATGCAGCCACTCTTACAAATGACAGCAATAGAATGACAAAGTCAGCACTCCAGGTGTTAAGCCTGGTCATTCATTTGCTAATGCTATTAAAAAAATGTTTCTCCTATGTTAGATTGCCCTAACTATCTGAAGTCTTAGAACATTTCCAGTACCATAACTACAAACTACATCCTATTCTCAAACACATTTTCATGTGCTTTAACTTTAGTAGTTTTCATATTGATCAACTAAGTGTATTTTCTAAGTCTTTGCCATCACTGATAAAAGTAAGGAAACGTAAGACCCACAATTGTATTTAATGTTTGAGAAAACCCTGATGATGTATTTTTTCCCTCTCCTTAGAGACGTAATACATAAAGAATAAACTAGAAACATGGAATACTTTCAGAAAATGTCTCCTTTCCTCATGTAGACATGTATGTAAGTGGTGTTGTTTTGTTAACATGCTGTAAAATAATTTACAACAGGTAGAATTCATAAGTCTTCATTTGCAAAAGTGTAGTAAAATGTTTGTTACAGAAATGCATATACCTCAACCATAAACACATTTCATGAGAAGTCAATTCTGATTCTCCTCAAACTCATGCCAAACAACAAAACAATCAAAAGAAGAAATGGAAAGACAAAAGTTCCCAAACACTATGACAATGGAATAGAATAAAACTCAAAAACAACATTAAAAAAAAAGAAAAAGAAAAACCTATGAACCAACGGTGACTTTTTTTTTTTAAGACAATGGAATGGTAGCAAGAAATCCTAAAATTTCATGCAGCACACATCTACCATATGATGCACAAACAGTCATGGAAAAAAGAAAAGACCAAATAGAGTTGTTTAAAATATATAGTCCTCTTGACACAAAGACTTTTTCAATGTTCAACCTGACTTCCATATTTTCTTTTTTAACCAAGGCATCATTGACTTGTCTTTCAAGCTATCATGTCATTTATTTTTCTTTGAAAGAAACCTGTGTATAGTTCTAGGCCAATTAGACCAAACAAAAGAAAGTGTGGTAGGAAGAAAAAAAAAGGGTGAAGATTTTCTATGTTTGGATCATGAATTAATTTTGCATTGCGCATTTGATGAGATGTGCAATCTTGTTGAGCTAGATGATGCTGATTCTTTCTGAATACCTTGTTTCCATCAGGGTTGTGGATTACAGTAGTTTGGGGCTCCTGAGTGAGAACAAAAATAGAGAAAGAAACATTCACATTGATAAGTACATCCTCACCAGTCTAAGGGACAGAAGCAGAGAGAGCCAACTGACAACACTAAATACTGACAAGAATTAAAGCCATGTTCACTGCTGTCAGGGGCTGCAGCTGACAAGATCCCTGATCAAAGACTTCTCTGCTGAACCCAGGAGATAGGACAACTCTGTACCCAGAAGCAGCATGCAGAAGACCTTATTCCTGTTCAGAATGCCAACAAGGCTTTGAAGGCTGGAGACCTAAAGAGGCATTCACTGTTTCACCAAGTCCCGTGCCACATACAGCTTTCCTTTCTTCTTTAATGAATGACCTGTTAATGTCCATCCATAGAAAACTGGCCAAGGGCCCTGGAGATAAAACTTTGATTTCCATTTCTTACAAAGGTAGTTTTCAGCTGGATTGCTTTGGGAATTGGTCAAGGAATCCTAAGTAGCACAAAACTGAATATCCTCTGAAAATCTAAGAAAATTGGACTATCTATTAAAAAACTGTGTGAAAGAATACATTTCAAAAACCCATGAGAAATTCTAAGGATGGTTTAAAATGTTTTCTTAGATGGCTCTAGAACTTATCATGTCATCAGTACTTAGAAACACATTGCTGTTAAACCCTATGATAACTTCTACCTAAAAGAAAATGTCTGCTTCATGGACTTCATGTAGAGAATATTTGGCTGTTAAGTCCTGTTTTCCCAACAAGAAAATATTATTTCCCTAATTTTTCTATTAGAAAATAAATTCTATAGTGGAAAGTAATATTTAAATAATTGAGGTTTTTAGTTTTGAAGAAAGTATGACACTTTCTGACTGTAATTCACTGAATTATCTTCTACCACATGTACTTTTCTACCAGGATACTTTGCATTAAATACTACTTCCTTTTTTCCTCTCCAGAGCAAGAGCCATGAACAGCATTGTTTTTATTGATAAATAACTTGCTTTAAAAACATCCTCCTCCCTCTCCTATCTCCCTTGCTTCTTCTTCTCCTTCTTTTCCCTTCCCTTTCTTTATTTCCTGGCTTTTCTTTTCTTTTTGGTGTTACTGGGGATTAAACCCAGGACCCAAGTATGCTAGGCAATTGCTCTAGATAGAGCTTCAGGCCTAATAATCTGCTATATTTATGTGTCTTCCATTTAAATAATTTTAAGGCAAGTAGGTAACTCAAGTGCCTAACATTTAAAAAATAATAAATGTAGTAGTCTAGGGATAGTAATACATCAAAACAAGTATTGAAAATTGTAAACTGAAGTCTAAACAAAGCATTATAAAATGTAGAATATTAGATGCCAGTATTCAAATTTTGGAATTTAACACAGCACCATCTTCCAGTGTTACACTGCTTTAGTTAATTGTGTGGACTTGATTTAAATGGAAAAACTGTTTTCCATTGTTAATTCAAAGTTCTATGCTATATGATTTTTTTTTTCTTCTGTGCCCATACTGTGGCTTTGAGCTCAGGGCCTGGGGAATGACTTTTAGCTTTTATGCTCAAGGACAGTACTCTACAACTTGAGCCACAGATCCACTTCTGGCTATCTTTTGTTTTTGGTGCTTACTTGCTCTTTACTGTCCAAGTTGGGTTTAAACCATGATCCTCAGATTTCAGGCTCCTGACTAACTAGGATTATAAGGCATGAGCCACCAGCACCTGCCTTGACTTAGTTATTAATTATGTAGATTGAGTAAAATCAACAAAATTGGTTTCCATTGATAATTCAGACTTTTATGATATGTAACTTCATTCATTGTATTATAGTGAAACAGTGAAAATTTCATTCCAAACGCAACACAAATTAAAAAAAAAAATCCAGTGCCTCTTTATCTCAGAAAATGTGAATTCTTACAAAGCCATGTTGTCTTTTGCTGAGGCAAATAGGAATTCTGAATAAGGTCTACTTTTTATGTTGTCTAGCAATCATCCTGTTAGCTCTCCTTGATGCCAACATTTATGTCACAAACAGAAGAAATCATTATTTACACGATGCAGAGCTATCATCATCGGCAGAGCTAAGAGTAACCAAAGCGCATTCTACTGTATTTCTAATGCAGCATGCAACCATTTCAACTACAGAGACCAGTACAATGTTCAACAAGGAAATGAGAAAAATCTCATGTTAGAAACACACTGCTTGACAGCTATCTTAACAAAAAGAAAAGAAAAAGAGAGAAAGGATTTGTTTTCATATCTTAGAAAGCAAAACAAAAATAAATAAACAAAACTCAACAATCACAAAATGAAATATTTGGTCCTTATGTATCTAAATAGTGAAAGCAAATGAGAACAACAGAAAACAGTCAAGAACTTAAGAAGGGTTACAAAGAGTCCAGGTATACCAGCGCCGGGGTAGGAATATTTTCTTTGGGGCTGGTTACCACGTTGGCTTTGTTGTTTATCTGTGGGTATGCAGAAAATAGAAACAGAGACACCTTGAGCCCCTTGATAGCCAGTCTCTATATGCAGCATGTCTACATGGAGATATAGACATGAAAATAAAGAGCCACTGAAGATGGATATGATAGACACAATGATGATTGAGAGGAATGAGGATCACAGTTAGTCTCCGCAGGTCACACTCCAGCTAGGACCCTGCCTGTGATGGATGGTGATAAAATAACACATATGGATGCTTTGCCTGTGCTACATAAGCAAACAGACAAAGAAGAGCTTCAGTGAGGCTCAAAGAAAGACTTAGAGTATGAGGTAATTATAGCCATTTCATACTCCTCAAGTAAGACTTTATTTCCAAGCTTCCAATTGTTCACTGTTATAAACACATTCCATTTTTTTTTGTCCTTTCTATTTTATTCCTGAACCTGAAATCACATATAAACCCTCTATCTCTGGGGAGCTGTCATTACTTAGTTCATTAGATAGCCAATTAAAAACTTGGATTTTCTGAAAGAATGTGTCAAAATAGTTTTTTTTTTAAGGCGAGTCTGGGTCTCTGTTAAGAAACGTTATCTTCAATTATGTATGGGAAATGAAATTCTTCACTGTACACTGTACACAGGACAAAGAACTTCATTTTTCATAATACTGAAGACAAAAATACTATGGTTACTCTCCAAGCGTTATTAGTACTGTAGAAGAGTATGTTTGGTACTACCATTCCTTCACCCCATTGTTATACACAATTGAATTTGCCTTTAAAGAAGACAAACAGCTTTCCCACCATGGGCACCATGTTGAGAAAGACACTTGAGAACCAATGAATAGTGTAATGGCTCACAGAGAAAACGCTTTGTAGACAAGTGGCAACTTGGAACTGTTAATGACTTGAGGAACTAAAGAATAAAAGACTTAAAAAAGTAATAACATTATTTTAAACTCATGCAGGACACATCATATTAGGTTACCAAACACAAATGTAAGTCAGCATTCAGTATTTTTGTCACATATTATTTTCCAAAAGAATGTGCCCCACAATTCTAAGATGAATAGAAATATACTTCTGTACTTATACACATACTGCCTAAAATCAATGAATAATTTACAAGTGATTACGCTAGTAATCATTTGGGCTTTTTGGAAAAGTATATAATGGTTTTTAAGTTTGCCTTAATTAATTAATTAATTAATTTTTGTGCTGGTATTGGGGCTGACAGGCCTGGATGATGTCTCTTGGGGCTGATGCTTTAATACTTGAGTCACAGCTCCACTTCCAGTTGTTTTGTTAGTTAATTGGAGCTAAGAGCTTCATGTGCTTTTTCTGTTTGCGCTGGCTACAAACCTGAATCCCCAGATCTCAAACTTCTGATTCGCTAGGATTACATAGGCATCCGCCTGCCTATAGGTAGTTTTGAAATAGCCATTGATAGGAAGATAGAAGGCACCAGAAATAAATATAAGTGTGTCATGTTTTGCTTTTCTGTTCATTATTAGTTAGAGGGTTATTGGAATCAGTATTATTTGCTCTGTGGCATGCAGGAGAAAGCTTTTTTATTATAAAACTTTTTTAACTATTAAGTCATCATTCTATACTTGCAGATAGTTTTAGAAAAAAAAATCTTTTTGTTTAAATCAGAGT
Source organism: Dipodomys merriami (assembly GCF_024711535.1). Classification (NCBI taxonomy): domain Eukaryota; kingdom Metazoa; phylum Chordata; class Mammalia; order Rodentia; family Heteromyidae; genus Dipodomys; species Dipodomys merriami. The sequence goes on from NW_027202826.1 coordinate 27,021,755, forward strand.
GCACAGAATTTAACACAAAATTTGTGAGCAGCCAGCGAGAGATAAAAGGTCATACAGGGATCACAATGTATATATGTTAGTATAAAATCGTGATAAAAATGTAGGGGATGCAGACACAAATATAATTGGCTTCTTGTCAAGTGATTCAAGTTCACGTGTATTGAATATACTCTCCAGTTTCTATCAGCAAATGAAAGAGAAATAGTCTGATTTATTTTAATACTGTTTTGAGGTGGATGACTTTCATTCTAGAGTATGCTTGCTTTTTATTATTTTAGTGAAAACTTTCCAAATGTACACCTTTGTAAACTTAGCCCTATTTCTCTCTCTCTCTCTCTCTCTCTCTCTCTCTCTCTGTCATACACACACACACACACACACACAGAGTACCCTCTCTTGACTCTTTCTCTTCCAAATGAAAGCCATTCTATACAGGTAAGGAATTCTTTATCATCCTATATGGGAAATATGAGTTAAATGACAGTTACTTTCAATCATGCTTACATATGCACATAAATCTTTTTTATGTTTTTTGTTGTTAATGTAAACTTAGCTTGATAATCTTTTTTAAAAAAACTGTGGGAAAAACTTTGGAGGTATTCATCATATGAATTATTTCAACAATAATTAGAAAATTAAGCTAAAAAGGTAGAAGAACCTCCTTTCAAAGAGTCAAATGTCAAGTAATGGTTTAATGGTTTAACCATAACTATGTCTTTTATATGTATAAATGAATGTAGTTATTTTTACATTATGGAAAGAGTTTTTTGTTTTGCTCTTGCAGAAACATCGGAGTAGACTCAGATATTTAAATGATGTATTGAATTACTCTTACAAGGCAAGGACAAAATATGAAGTATTGAAGTTCATAAATGTCGAGGTTAATTCATACTTCCTCTACAGTGTTTACCTAGAATGGGTCTACTGTAAGATTGCTTTCACATATTTTACAAACTTCAAAGTTAATATATCACAGTCTATTTGAACAAAAAAAATCTCTTCTATTTTAGTAGGCATGATTGTTTTAAGATAATCCTATAGTATTTCTTCACTTTTGAGTAAACATGACATAATTGGCAAGATCTCTTTAGTTTTGAGGATAAAAATCTGAATTGTGTCCTTATAGAAGATAAACCCATTAATAGCCTGTGGATAAGGGATTAGCTTCTTACATCTAAAAAAAAATTCAATTGCAGAAGGGAACAATAAATCCTCAATATCATGTCAAGGTGGGATACTATGTTTGGCTAGTTGAATAATACTGACTAGGAATGATGCTACTTCCTCCATTCTCACTATTTAGGTAAATAAGACTGTTTTATTCTTAAATGTGATTTTTTTTTTCAGGAAGAGAAATCTGGCAGAGAGAGAGAGATCCTCACCATCATCTGAACACTCGAACTGGACTTCCTTTTCTGAATTGACCAGTCAAAGAGAAAGGAAAAGAAAAAAAAAATATGACCGGTTGAATTTAAAGTACCAATATATGGAATACAGAGTAATTTTGTCCAATGAGAGAAAAAAGCTAGGAGAGAAAAAAGTTCAAAAAAGATTCAATTCTGTTAAAGGATAGTAATGAAATGAGTATTTCCTAGGAAACCTGAGCTTTCCGTTACTGAGTGATATAGAAAATCCCACGGGAAAACAGTTGGACAACTTCAAAGTATTACATTTTCACCAATGTAAGTGCTGGGAATAATATGCACATTGACTATCATTATTGAAATCTAAATGACTGCAATCTAAACTGAATGAAGAAAGTGGAAGGTACAATAACAGGTTGAGGGAAGGAACTGGCAAAGGGAAATACCATCCTAACAGGAATCATAAGTGAAGGGTCCCCCTGGCTCTGGAAATTCCCAGTTGCACACACAAGAGGTGAAGAGATGGCTAGGCATGAATACAGGAGGGACAAATGATTTGCCATGTCAGAGTTTTCTATATGAACTGACCGCTTCGCTTTGGGTCAAGTTCACATATTAAAATATTAGACCATGAATTAGTTTCCAACAATGCTGAAGCATGGATGAGGAATGTGTACAATCTGCTATTGGAAGAGAAAGAAAAGGGTTAAAAAATTAAAACATTTAGGTGAGACTGTGGAAAGATAACAAATATGATTATGCAGATATAAGGTTACATTTTTTTTACTAAAACATACATTCCTTTGAAATAAAATATAACCTATAGCAAATAATGGTATTACTATGACTAGAAATCCAAGAAAGTCAAAATATTGTGCCATCTTTCTTGGAGGGGTTTCTATCATTTGTTCACACTCTGTACCTGGAATACATCTGCAAACCTTATAATAGAAACATAAGAACAGTTAAGATCTTCAAAAAAAAACTTCTCAAGCAGAGAAATTTGTTCATAGGACATCCAATTTTCCAGACTGTCTAAAAGATATTACCTAGTTTTTGGTGACATTTAAGGACACATTAAAATTACTTGGAAAAGAATATGGTTTCTGCAGAGAGGATTTAGAATTAGTTTCTATAAGAACTCTATATAATAGTATAATTTTCATTATCACTTAATATATAATAAAATAGAAAGATAAAACTTTTTATTAAACCATTAAATTATTTGATATTTCAGGCTTCATCCTTAAAAAATACAAGGTGTCAAAACCTGGGACTTATATTTCAATAATATAAAATTGTCCAACATCTAAAATTAAGAAAAAAAATGCTTCAAGAGCATCCATGTAACTTACCTTCACTCCATCTGGTTTTTTCAACAAACTCTTGGCTGCTGTAAAATGAGAATAAAACCAATTTAATGAGATACTCATACAGACCCAAAGTTAGGTTGCTACTAAGACATTATCTCCTGCCACGTCTATTGGGTTATGGTCAACAAATGCCAAGTCAAGGTTACATTGATGAGCGCGAGCTTACAGACATTGAGATACAGTATCACTTTTCTGGATTTTACCACCACAGATCCAAACTCAATTCTGTAGGTGATTACATGAAATTTCATATGTTGCCAAGTTGTGTTACTGGACTTTGTTTTACTGGAGGTTGCGAAAAGGATACTGGAACTTTAACTGGACTATGCTTTTGCAATCCAGAAAGTTGGTAATCAGTCTTTAGACATCAGCGGACAGATTGTATCATGTGTCCATTCACACCACAAGTATGGCACTCAAGTCAGTTCTGCCACTGAAGCCCTTCTTGCCAGAGACGTAAACTCATTTGTAAAAATTTGCTCAGGCCAAACATCCTGGGATTTTTGAAATCAGATCATTTTCAGCTTTAGAAAATTTTAACAACTATCTAAAATGACCTGGAGCGAATTTTTTTAAATGCTAAGCATATGATTTTTAAAAATGACATGTATTCTTTGACATTTCAAAATCAGAATACAAAAGGCTTCCCAAACAATACCATTTTAAAATGAAAAATGAAAAGCTATAAAGTTTGAAACAAGATAGAAGAAAATTCTAGAATATGTGGTCATCTACCAGACTTCATTTTTCTTGGAGGAAGCCTTCATTATTGCTATTATAATTGAACTTCTTGAATATAGTAAAAGGTGAGGTCATCTTTTCCAAAATGTCCTGATAACAGGTACATAGATACACCCATTAACTGATAAAGTAACTGTCAACAACAATTTGTATACAACTGTAGAGCATTTACACATGTGAGGAACGAAGTACACTTTCCACTTAATGTTAATTATGTATAATTATTTAAGCATGTCAAAATGGAATTTGGCATCTAAAATGGAAATACATAGCTATAATTAAACAGCATGAGCATGTCATTTCCTGATATTTCCTTGACTTGAGTCATTAGATCTGGAATAATTTAAAATTTTATCTAAAGTTATTAGCAGCAAAGCTATTAATTTACTATCAATTGAGATTGCTAAGAAATAGTTGCCTTAACTTTACATCTTGTTTTCCTGGAGCTCAAATACAATGTTTAAGAAATCCCGTGGCAGTTAGTAGGTTAGAAAGCAAACTCAGAATAATTGGAATTGCAATGGCAAGCATAAAGACAATGATTCAGGGTAAGCAGCGATTTGGCCTGGGAGGTGCAGAAATGTGCCTTGTGCTTTCTATCACCTTACCTCACAAGAAATACATTCCACATACAGAGAGAAAAGAAAGAAAATAAAAAAGAGCTTTATCACCATATACTTATGGACAGATCAAAGAGCATGTTTGGCAATGAAACATAATGAATGAAATACTCAAAATTAAAATGCAATATCAGTATAAGATGTAACTAAGTTATATGAGTCCAGTGTTATTCAGCTGTTTTTAGTGATGGATATCAGAAGTTTGTTTTCATGCTATGATAACATTCAGAAATAGTATAAAATCCACTTATTAGTCATGAATTTTTGGTTTATAAGATGATGGAGAGGAAACGAAAATAAAGCTTCTATAAGTGGATGCGAACATTACTTAATAAAGGCCCAATTCATGCCCAAGAGTATATTTAACATTTCAATAAAATATACATTTTTACTTCTGGAGATTTTTTAAAAATGTAAGTTTGCTAGTAACAGTATATACTGTATAATTCATTCCACCTTTTGGTGACTTACTAATTAAGGGATCACATGCAATACTTCTTTAACCTATATTAATCAATACTTAATGAGATGGTATTAAATTCACCCATATAAATGTCAATCACATCAATGAAATGTTTATAAAACAGGCGACTTGACAAGAGGCAACAAATTTTTACGACACCAAACAAATTGGACAGACTCTATATAACTGACAACAGTCTCTCAATGTGTAGTATTGTTTTGGTGCATTACTATTTGTGTTGTAGTTGTTCAACAGCCTTTGGCTTCCAATTCTCTAGGTGAAAGGAAAGGGTTTGGCTACTTGTTACACCTAATAATAATAATACAGTAAAATTTTTCCACCTGATAATGATAACACAGTAACATCCATGCCAGGTAAAATAAAAATAATAAAAGAAACAGCTGGCACTGCAGGTCTCTAATACATAGACAGCGTGCTAACTGAAATGGTAGTATAGTTAGCACTAACTTCTGACAACTGTACTAAACTGAAATGTCTAAATTATAAGCTTATCTAGTACAGCTCCAGTTCCTCCCTTCACATGACTGATTAGTATTGCTCAAAATTTGTTTTTTTGGAAACCATATGCTTTGAGATAATCTAACAAAGGGGTTTCAGGTCGCCTATATTTAACAAACATTATTATTATTATTTTAATTATTAACATAATAATGAGTATTCCTAACTATAGAATTATTTTCAAGAACATGTATTATCCTTATGGTATCCCCATGTTATGTTCTCTGTAAGTTCTTGAGTTGATATCTTTGGTTAGATATCTTGAAACAATTGTGATTAGCCTTGTGTGTCAGAATATTATTGTACTTTTGAAAGAACTTAGGTCAAAGAAAACCAGATTGGCCAGTAACTGTATTCTTTTTTAAAAAGCGTTTACTTATTAGAATTCCCAGTGAGAGTGAGAAACCTTATTCATAGTTACTACCTCATGAAATGACCAATTAAGACATCACAAATTCTACACGTTGAACTCTTGAGTGAATACACATCTCTACCACTTGCGAGCTCCAACACTGGACAGTTCTATTCATTATCAGTACTGACTATTGGACAGAGCTGCTCCTGTGAGGACCACAGTCCCATGATGCTTTGTGGCAGACAGGATGATGGCAGCCACAAGTGTGGAGGGAATGTAGGGCTCACATTTGCTATTTCTGAACAGCCAAGTTTTCCTAATTAGTAGATACTTTGATTTCTTTTTAAAAAAAATTGCCAGGAATCGGTGGCTCACGCCTGTAATTCTAGCTATTCAGGAGGCTGAGATCTGAGGATTGTGGTTCAAAGCCAGCCCAGGCAGGAAACTCTGTGAGACTCTTATCTCCAATAAACCCCCAGGAAACTGGAAACTGGCGCTGCGGCTCAAGTAGTAGAGCTCTAGCCTTGAGCTGAAGAGCTGAGGGTCAGCGCCGAGGCCCAGAGTTCAAGCCCCACGACGGACAAAAAAAAAATATGTGTGTGTGTGTGTGTGTGTGTGTGTGTGTGTGTGTGTGTGTGTGTTTGTGTGTGTGCGTGTGTATGTGTATGTAAATAGCTGAACAAAGGAGTTTCAACATGTCAATGAATGCATCTTGATTGATTAAGTTGCACTTTATTGCGCCATTTCCATTATTCTCCCCCATTGTTCCCAAAGTCAAATGTCATGGTCCAAGACTGAATCAAGGTCAGTTAAAGGTATGAGAAATCAAGATTTGAATTCCAAACCAGATTTCAGTGACTTCCACCACTATGAAATCATGCAAATCAAGGGATGGCTCCCAATGAAAAGAAATTGAAATATTATTAGTAACGGTAGGGAACCATACTATTGGGCACACAAACGTTCACAGGTAACAATCCTTTGGGAAGAAAGGTTTCTTTTTTGGACCAGAACAAGTAAGCATGACTAAACTGAGAGCCCAAGAATATCTGGCTAAAAGAAAACACCACTGAGATATTTTGATTTCTGGAAATGAGAAAGAGGGGGGGTGGGGAGAGAGAGAGAGGGAGGGAAGAGAGAGAGAGAGAGAGAGAGAGAGAGAGAGAGAGAGAGAGAGAGAGAGAGAGAGAGAGAGAGAGAGAGAGAGAGAGAGAGAGTGGGAAGGAGGCAAAGGATTATAGTTCTTAATGCATGTACCTGAAAAATTCCTTGTAGCCAGCATGGTTGTCAAGATGGCACCCTATGACAGAAATAAGACAAAAGTCAATGTTGCCTCTGCACATCTCTGACCTAACAAACATAGAGTCTTGGATAACCAATCTTCCGGTTGTATTTTTCAGTTAAGGGAACTCTGATTGTTTGATTTTTGGTTTTGGTTTTTCCTTTAGTTTCCTGGAAGTCCTGTGGCTCCCAGGATTCTGGGACCAGCTTTAGATGATCAACTTGCCTAGCTGTTTTCCACTTGAAGGAAGCAGTCACAGCACACATCAAATCATCCTATGATTTGATTCTGATGGAATATTCATGTCCCCAAGACCCAGGAAAGGAATATGAATGTCAACATCTTACATGTGAAAAGTTCTTGCTGAAAGTTACTTTTTCTCCATTAGAAGTACACTTGACCCCTCCTCACAACAGTGTATAATTCCTTACCTTTAGTTTTCGTCTTGCATTAAATTTCTTCAAGCAGTCTACAGTCTCCTGTCTGTGCATCATGGAAGCAACAGTAGAACGTTGCTGGATGGAGAGAAGAAAAGGGGGAGAGTTAAAGCACATGGATTATAATAAATAGCATTCACAACTTCACTAAATCTTTGTTGCTAGTGCATCCATGCCTATGATCCAATGACCTAAGTCATAAATAGCCATTGAACAAAATTACCTAAAATGAAAAGAATGACTTTGTCAAAGCTATTAGCAACTAAGCTGAAATATTTACATATTGAAAGTGTAAAATAATTTCTTAATTTATCTGTGTCAATATGTCTTTTAGCACATTTTTATGGCACTGCCTTTCATTTACTTGGTACTGTATTTATTGTTCTGACATGTGACATTTACCCTCAGAAACTTATTGCAGGTTTTAGATTCCCCCTAAGTTTCCACTGCTATTTCTTAGTGCTTCTTAGTATATTCAGACATCTCTAGTTGTCCTTTTATGCAACTAAACCTTTAATCCAAGATTTTAAAATTCAGGCATGTGTCTGAAGCTGCTAAATAATGAGTAATTGAACTTAGTCTGATTTTTCTCTTTTTTGGATTGCAATAAAAACTTGTTGTTATTTTCTTAACCTCAGTGAGTCTTGTCAATCATTGGTATAATGCATACTCATTCCTTGTGTCCTGGGACAAGTTTTCCTTAGTTATTTGCACAAATCAGATGTTCTTAACTGGAAATGATGGGGTTGTTTTGCTCTCATGAAATTCATTTTGTCCAATCTCTTGGATGAAAAATGCATACCTTTTTAGGTGCATCTTTTTTCAGTAATATTATTTTAAATCCATTGAAAAAACAGACAAGAGGTTCCTTCAGTTCCAGGTTGTTGGGCTGGTACTTACACAGATCCATGGATGTTTCAGTGCTTCAGAAGCTGTGATCCGTTTGGCAGGGTTGATGGTAAGCATTTTGTTAATGAGGTCTTTAGCTTCAGGAGTCACCGTGTCCCATTCTGGTGATGGAAACTTCAAAGATATAAATTTGTAAAGAGGTTTTTTTTCTTTTTGAAAAGATACACTCAGCCAAATAGGGAAGAGCCAAATATATGCATCATTTCTGCAAGTAATCAATTGTATAAATTAAATTATTACATTGAAAATAGAGGAGTGTATCTAGATCAATTAATTGATCTAGATGTAGATGAATAAATTTATCTCTAGAGAAAATAGATAAATATCTAGATAGATTTGTCTAGACAAATATATAGCCGCTATGGTATAAAACTATATACAGGAAAAAAAAAAACTACATACAGTTTTAAAGATACATGAAAAAGAAACCTATATATATTTATAGCCTAAATTTCATTTTATATATAGTCAATGCATTTTAAAATTTAGAAAAGTGGGCTGGGAAGGTGGCTCAGTGGTAGAGCGATTACCTTGCATGCTCGAGGCCCTGGGTTCGGTTCCTCAGCACCACATAAGCAAAAAGAAAAAAGCTGGAAGTGGCACTATGGCTCAAGTGGTAGAGCGCTAGCCTTGAGCTGAAGAGCTGAGGGACAGCGCCCAGGCCCAGAGTTCAGGCCCCACGACTGGCCCCCCCACACCCAAAAATAAATAAAATTTAGAAAAGTTAACAAGAATCTTCTGTTCTTCCCAAATATTATTCCTTTGATCTGAAACTGAGCATATATGAAATCTACCTGCATAATGATTTGCAATCCCAGCAAAAGCAGTCAGTCTGAACCATGCGTCAATGCCATCCTACCACTTTGTCAATGTTTGCCATGTGAAAATTATGACCTTTCAGAAGTCATGAGCAGTAATAGCAGAGGTAAGAAAACAGCTTTAATTCCTAGACCAAAAATGATGGATTAATTGTGGCTGCTTACAAGGCCACAGTAAGAAGAAATCTGACACTACAAAAGCATCAGCAGGACTTCAGATTAGAACCTGAAGAAAAGTTACCAATTTCAGTAACCGAATCTCAGAATTTCCATCTTATGTTAACCTTCATTTAATGAAGCTATTTATCCTCTTCATTTTTTGTGTTGGTAATCATTTAACTTTCTTTGCATGTAATTAGAATATTAGCATACTAGGAATAATGTTCTTCCTCAGTTAAGAGAAATGTATCTTAGTTGTATCTTAATGATAGGATGTAGAGTTCTTTTCCTGGTTTCAGCTTTTTTTAATAATCATGTAATACAAAATTATTGTTACTGTGTTAGTAACACAGTTAGTTAGTATACTTTTAGTACTTATAGAAAAGGCAAAGAAAAAACCTCTTGTGTCCACATCTGTGGGTTCATTTCACTTAGCATCATCGTATGTGGTCATATGTACTTAGCTTTTGACCTTTTCTACTTGTCTGGTAAGATTATGCTAGAAATATATTAGTTATTGCAAATAAGGGAAACCATGGGATCTATGTTTCTTTGGGTCTGGCTTACATTAATATAATTTTTTCCAAGTCTTTCCATTTCCTACAAATGGGCTGGTGTCATTCTTTCTCATGGTGGCATAGAATTCCATTGTGTACCTATATATATATATGTATATATACATATATATGTACATATATACATATATGTGTGTATATATATATACACATATACATACGACATTTTCTTGATCCATTCACCTACTGAGGGGCACTGGGTTGGTTCCACATCTTAGCTATGGTGAATTATGCTGCGATAAATATAGTTGTACTGGTAGCTTTCGTATGGCCTTGTTTGTGGTCATTTGGATAAATGCCCAAAAGTGGGATTGCTGGGCCATAGGGGAGCTCTATGTGTAGTGGACACAAGAGGATTTTTTTCTTTGTTGGTGTTGTTTTTAATGTACTATGTTTTTTTTTTGTTTCTTTTGTATGTTCTTCCCCCATGGTATAACCCCTGTTGTCACTGTATTTGATTCTGGTGCTTTGCATCTTGTATATACATTTTTCTAAATTGGGGAGGGGAAGGGAAATAACAAAATGCTGAAACCAGGGTACAGGTTGACCCATAGTAACAAGGAGACATACAAGATACTATGTTGAAAATTAACTTTACAACTTCCCGGGTTTTGGGGGGGTGAGGGAGGTGTTAGGGAGATGAGGAGGGAAGGGATGGTAGAGGGAAAAACAAAGGAGGGGGTAATAATGTTCCTGTTCCATAGGAAATGTACTCATTACTTTACACATGTAACTGTAACCCCTCTCTACAGTATCTTTACAATAAAAAAAAATAAAAACAAAGGCAGCATGTGACCTAAGTGGTTTTGTTTTTGTTTTTATTTTTGTTGGTCATGGGACTTGAACTCTGGACCTGGGTGATGTCCCTGAGCTCTTCAGCTCAAGGCAAATGCTCAACCACTGGAGTCACAGTACTACTTCCATTTTTCTGGTTGTTTATTGGAGGTAAGAGTCTCACAAACTTTCTTGCCCAGGCTGGCTTTGAACTATGATCCTCAGATCTCAGCCTGAGGCATGAGTCACCAGCACCCGGCTGTTTATATAAAGTTTTAAAAGACAAGACCCTGCTACACAGCTTGGGCTAGGCACAAACTCTCCATTTTCCTGCTATAGCCACCTGATGTTAGAATTACAAGCATACACTATGATACCCAGCATTATGTCCCTTTTGTAATGGGACAGAAGAAAAATAATAAGGAAAACTCTTAAAAATTATAGCTAAGAAGACAATAAAAAGTGCAGTTCTTCGTCAATAGACAAAAACTGAATTAATTTGTAAATACGGTATCTGAACTGCTATGAATGCTTATTACATACATCATAAGCTCCAGCCTTGATCTGCTGATAGAGTCTGTGTTGGTCTTCATCCCAGAAGGGTGGATACCCCACCAGTAGAATGTAGAGAATGACACCTGGAAGAAATTAGCATAAGAACAGAATGTAAGTCAGATACAATGCTACTAAGCTGCACCCTTTGAAACAAAGGGAAGTACATTGCAGAAAATTTGAGAGAGAGAGAGAGAGAGAGAGAGAGACAGAGACAGAGACAGAGACAGAGACAGAGACAGAGAGAGAGGATGATGATGATGATGATATGATGATATGATGATGATGATAGCTGTTCTCAAGCCCTGTGCATTGTGGAGGGTGAAGGCTTCCTCTGCTATGATAAAGCACTCTGACATTGTGTTACACCACTACATGGGCCAAAGAATTCTAAAGAGCTACACAACCCAGAAGAGCTAACCTAGTCAGAACTTGCTGACTGGTAGTATAAAAAGCAGTGACCTCAAGATATACCATAATCTAAATGCAACCAGAAAATATATTGATTAAACAGTGATGCGTGAGAATACATCACTTTATATGTAAAATGCATGTGATGTACCTTTCATGGTACCTGAAGGAAAAAAGTTAACATGGGGAAAACAGTAATTCTAGGCCAATAGCAGTGACTTACAAGTGTAACCAAAAAGTTCACTATGATGTTAACAGTAATGGGCATTTTCCTCAAATATGTGACATTACAGCATCTAATCAAGAGTATCACCTTGAGCTATCGAATTGCAAGGCATTTCTAGAAACATGACTAAAGGATACTCACCGCCTCTCAATAAAATGAGGATTGGAGGCATGGCTCAGTTGGCAGAGCCCTAGATGATGAGTGGAGGCACCAGGTACCAAATCTGAGTCCAGATCTTAGAGCCCCCCCCCCACCACCAAAAAGAAAGAAAAGAAAATAGAAGCTGGCCATAAACACATATTTTAACTGGGGCTTGGTTTATCACAAAGAAATGTGGCTGTGTACAGAACATTGTGTGAAGAAAGCAAAGGGCAGAATAGGGCACAGTGAAAGACCACCACAAATTGGGCTTGAACCCTTGAATTGCCCTCCATAAGTTCTGAAGTCATTCATAAATTCATAAGACCCGTGTGTGTGTGTGTGTGTGTGAGAGAGAGAGAGAGAGAGAGATATGTGAAGGAGTATGTGTGTGTATATGTAAGAGTGTGTATTTGTATCTAAGAATATGTGTGTGCATGTGGCTGTATATATGAGGCAATGAGTGCAAGAGAATGTGTGTAAGAGCGTGTACATGTGAGTTGTTTTGATTTCTTTTCAATGGGTCTGATATTACTCATCACCAACAAAATGTACACAATATTAAAAAATGTTTTTTTAGTGTAAGAAGCAAATTATGTATTTAAATTTTTGGACCCGATAAAATACTATTAAAGAACTGTGAAATGTAGCCACAAGAAAATGTTTTACAGAACAAGAAAAATAAAATAATGAAAAGAGAAAGTTTAAAAAATAGAGAGAGAGCGCCAGAGAGAAAGGGTAAGGAAGAGGCAGAGGGGCAAAAGAGAAAGAAAAATCTAATATTCAGATAATCCACTGAATGGAGCTTCATAGTATTTAACTCTCATACTGTTAATACTAGTTGCTTATTAATATTTTTAAGTCTAAAGTAAGGCTCTAATGAGTTTTCTGGTAACTTCACTTCTAAAGAAGCACTTTCTCATAATAATGGCGATTATAACGAACAATTATAGCATTTAAAAAAACCCTTTGGGGAAGGTATGAGGCTAGCACTATGATTATTGCCATTTACAAGAAGAGGCTGAGATCCAGAAACTAAATAAGTCATGCTCTGTCATACAGCAAGTAACCCGAGCAGCTGCATGTGTCCACTAACGCCTATACAAACAGCTTCCTACCTAAGCAGCAGATAGAAAGGAGGAAGAAAACAAAAAGGAGAAAATCGGGAGAAATCTACAAACAGGAGGCATGATAAAGAAAAATGTCAGACAACCTCTGTCAATGCAGGCAAAGAAAGACCACAATATGCCCACTGTGCCAGTCCTCACAGCCTCATTACTGCCCAGAGTACCCCATTCTGTCTGTCCTTCTAGGTTGTTAAGGTCCAAACACAGTATCTTACCTCCAGAGGCTACCATATTTCACAAAAATATGGCCCTATCATTTTTTTTAAAGCCTTTAAGAATGTGACTGTATATCTTGCACATCGTCTGTCAGTGTCTGCCAGACTCGGGCCCTACTAAGGCTTTCCAAGTTGATCAGCAGAGACAGATCTTGCACTGGGAACTAATTTACTGCAAGGGAAGTATTCGAGCTATTCACCATTAGCATTTAGATTTGGACAGGAACATTCTGGAGCAATGCTCAAACTCAAAGGCATTTTGGAGTTGATCCTAGAGCATAGTGAGGCCTAAGTGGAGGGGAGAAAGACAGACTTGGACTTGTTTGTCTCAGACCTTTGCCATCAACCAAGTGTCATTTTCAATGTTTTAGAATGACAATGGCTGTTTTAACTGGCATTTTAACTCCTTTTTATTTGCTACAAAATGTTTTTCCTTAGGAAAAAGTTGACACTCTCAGTTGCATGAAGGAAATGCATTCTTATTTTATAGGAAAGAAATCAACTCTGAGATACTACAGACACAGAGTTATTAAAAATATTTGAAACCAAGTATCATGACTAAAAATACAGTTCCCTGATTATACCTGCCTCTGTAGGCATGGGGGAAACTTTGAAGGCCCAGGATTCAATCCAATTTAAGATGAAATATCAACCTTGGTATTGCTAAGGACACAAAGAAATATACTGTACAGTAATCTATCATTATGGCACAGTGTTGATAGATGTATTTACTCTTTCAAAAAATTACAACCAAATCTAAAACATTATTCTGATAACATTTAAATAAAAGTTTTAGTTAACACCTCTCAGGCTGAGTGAAAGCTGTTGCCAGTAGACTAAAGCCAAATTATGGGAGTCAAATACCTATTTATAGACTAGTGGGAATGATACTGTCAAAACCCAGAAAACTAATTAATATTGATAATCTTAGGAGAGAAGTGATTCAGAGTATCTCTCAGCCTCCCCTTTATTCCAGCCTCTGACCTATATGTTGAAATGGAGAAATATCATTATAATATGTGATATTGAAATCCTCTCCATTTTGTCCTTGTCCTTGGGACTTTCTTTGATTAGAGTTGGTTGAGAAAGCCTTCAATCAGAACTTAGTCCTTATAGGCTAATCAATTTATTTCCCTAACTGTCATTTGGGAGGCATCTTGGTTTCATACAAAATTTACTGGAAGGGTGGGTGGAGCTGTTAGGGGACAGAAGTAGGAACTTATCATTACTATGAACTCTACCACATCCCACATTTCAAACTGGTGCCAAGAAATATTGCTGGGTGCCGTTGGTTCATGTCTGTAATCCTATCTATTCAGAAGGCTGAGATTTAATGACTGCAGTTTGAAGTCATCTCTGGACAAGAAAGTCCAGGAGACTCTTATGTCCAATAAACTACTTTTTAAAAAAAGCTATCACTTGTTGCTCAAGGGGTAGAGTGTCAGCCTTGAGTAAGAGAAGCTCAGGGACAGCATCTGAGCCCTGTGTTCAACCCCAGGATGGGCATAAAAATAAATGAATAGAGGGGCACTGGTGGCTCATGCCTGTAATCCTAGCTACTCAGCAGGCTGAGATCTGAGGATCATGGTTCAAACTCAGCCCAGGCAGGAATGTCCGTGAGACTCTTATCTCCAATAAACCACTAGAAAAACGGAAGTGGTGCTGTGTCTCAAGTGGTAGAGTGCTCGCCTTGAGCTGAAGAGCTGAGGGACAGCGCCCAGTCCCAGAGTTCAAGTCCCATGACTACCAATAAATAAATAAATAAATAAATATTCCCATTCCACATCTACTGAATCAAAAACACAAGATTGCTGGTTAAAGCAAACATTGCTTTGTAAAAAGATTATACAATAGGCCAACGTTTGAGGATTTCTTCTAGAATTTCTGAGGTGATCAGTAGGGAACATCAAGTAAAAGAAACTGATTTATTTTACTTTTATATATTTGTGGCCTTTTATTTAAAAGTAAGCAGATAATATCACAAATAGAAACATATATTTCTTTCCTTTAAAATGATGTTGGGAATGTTACCATACTGTTAACACTAAGTGACATTGAATTTCTATTAATAATACAAACATCGACTAAATACTTGTTATATAATACAGTATCCTAATTATTTATACATTAAAATTTTTTAATCCTCACTGTAATATCTTATATAAATACAGAATCATTATTTTATCTTCTATAGAAGATGAAACTGTAGGGCAAATGCAAAATAACTTATTCATTACAGGCCTAAATCTATTTATTAGCTATTCACTATAGTTCAGTATCATAAATAACTTGTATTTATTAAAGGCTTACATTCTTTCATTCTAATTCATGCCATGCTCATGAAAACAATCCCACTTTACGTTGTAACAATACGGATGGTTGTAGAAGGAGTATTTGTGTTCTCTCCAATTGCTGGCTGAAATCCTGACCTGCACTATGATAGCCCCAGGAGGGCTCTTCTAGGCTAGAGACCCTTTGAATGGAATTAGTGTCCCATGAAAGAGACCATGCAAAGCTCCTTGTCCCTTCTACCATGTGAAGACACGAAGGGAAGGTGACCATTTATGAACCAGAAGGCAGGTCCTCACAAGGCCCAGTCTGCCAGCTTTTTAACCTTGGACCTCCTAGTCTAGAACTGTGAGAAATACTTTTTAAAATGTTGAAGTTATTCAGCTTTTGGTCATTTTATGTATTTATGTTTTCATCCTTGCTCAGTGGAATAAATCCTTGAAGTGTTAGAGAAAATTTACTTGAAACTATGGTTTCTTACCACATGCCCACATATCCACTGGCTTTCCATAAGGGTCTTTGCGTAAAACTTCTGGGGACAGGTATCCAGGTGTGCCGGCGAAACCTAGGAAAACAGATTTGTGCCAGTCAGAGCCAGAGTCACTATGAAATGAAGA
Source organism: Dipodomys merriami (assembly GCF_024711535.1). Taxonomy (NCBI): domain Eukaryota; kingdom Metazoa; phylum Chordata; class Mammalia; order Rodentia; family Heteromyidae; genus Dipodomys; species Dipodomys merriami. The sequence goes on from NW_027202826.1 coordinate 27,037,719, forward strand.
ACCTGAAAGGAAAACGTTTGAGTGGTGTCCCTAAATAACAAAATAAGAAAAACTTTCCAGAATACCAAACTAGTGGAGACCAGTTTCCCTTATTCAATATTGATCTTTTTGTCTATACTTTTTTCCAGATACCGAGGCCAATCTATTGGGAATGTGCCACTTTTGGTTAGCTGCTGATGACTGCTTCCATTAGAGTAAAAATCCTCAAGCCGATAAGAAGTAAGTAGAAAATGGAAGAGAGGGTTAGAACTTTGCAAAAGATCATAGTTATCATGATACCTAAACAACTTTATTATGATAATTAGTCACTTATGAAGGAGTTTGATATAAAAGGCATATAATAAGGACAAATTAAAAGCAACTTTCAGAAAATAATTGTGAAAGAGCTAGTCTGTAGGCTGTAGGGTGATGAGGGTAGAGACAGGACTAAAAGTAATTGGAGACCTCATCAGGAGAAGAAGTAAGCTTAAAATATATCAAAGAGCTCAATGTGTTCTAATAAATAATCAGGCTGTCCTTGTAACTGGCAACTAAAAAGGAGACTCTGGAACATTCAGATGAATCACTGTTGAACTTGTACCAACAAGACTTTCGATCTAAGAGGATCTAGTAAGAAACATGAGATGGTTAAAAAAAATGAAAAGAAAGAGAAAGAGAAAAAGCTGTGTATTATATAAACTGGCATAGGATTAAATAAGGTACATTGAAGTAATTGTAGGATTGATAGAGTCTAAAGCATTTCTTATTTTTGAAACTTAAGTTTTTCAAATAAAAATATTTACTTTAAAAGGACCCAGTGTAACCATTGACATTTGCAAAGTTTTCTTCCAGCGCATATCTTTAGAAGGATAAGTCATAGGAATCTCTCCAGCCGGGAGTCACTGACAAAGCATACTGTGTATTTCTTGGGATGCAAAGTCTCCAAAAAATAATTTTCCCCTCATTTCTCTTATAAATTTGTATTTATACAGGAGATATAAAAATGCTGGACACTTACAGGTATTTCTGAAAACAAAATTAGATTAGAAAATGAGTCAAAGGGTGTTTGAATCCACCTTCTTAAGACAAGCAAAACCCATGTGTCTTGAGCTGAACTTAACATGGTCCACGGCTAAATCTACAAAGGTCTCTGCTGCCTCAAGTTTGAGAATTACTTGGAGTGGAGATACTTCTGGTATGCCATACCTACCAATCTCCATTCCCACAATCTTTCTCCAACTCTTCATGACATGAGTCAAAAGAGAATCCAGTGAGAATCCAAGGGACAAAGCTTGATTAAATCCAATGCCAGGAGTATACAGTTTCAAGTCCTTCATCATCTGGTATCTCCTTTATTCATCCAATATGATTTTATTTTCCTTGTGAGCATTTGGCCTGATGGATCTTGTTAACAGTTTCTTGAAAGTGAATTTCCCCTTGGTAGACTTGATGTCATTTTTTGCTGTTATCTAAATCTCTAGCAGACAGCAGTTCTAAATGATTTCTAACCTGCAGTTATCATTAGCTGTCTACATTTCCCAGTGATTCTTTTCCACTCTGAAAAATCACGCTTTAATGTCCAATCTATTGTCTACTATCTAAAATTAGTTAGCTGGGTGCTGGTGGCTCATGACCATAATCCTAGCTACTCAAGAGGCTGAGATCTGAGGATCATGGTTTGAAGCTAATTGGGGAAAGAAAGTCTGTGAGACTCTTATCACCAATTAATTACCCAAAATGCTGGAAGTGGTGCTGTGGCTCAAGTGTAGAGACCTAGCCTTGAGTGAAAGAAGCTCTGGGACTGCACCCAGGTCCTGACAAAAATAAAAAAAAAAGTAAATAAATGAATAAAAAGAAAATTAGTAAACTTCAATGCATGTCTTAAATAGCTTAGAATGTCTGACCCAAAGCAGGAAATGTTAATGCTATTCTCTCTAGGAAAAATAGGAAAGTAAGTCACTACATGTGTTTAAAAAGTGACTCGAGCTGGGTGCTCGTGGCTCATGTCTGTAATCCTAGCTACTAAGAAGGCTGATACCTGAGGATTGCAGTCCAAAGCCAGCCGGCAGGAAAGTCCATAAGACTTTTATGTCCAATAATCCACTCAGAAAACCAGAAGTGGTGCTGTGGCTCAAGTGGTAGAGTGCTAGCCTTGAGCCAAAGAGCTGAGGGACAATGCCTAGGCCAGAGTTCAGCCCCACAACTGAAAAAAAAAATCAACAAAACAACAACAAAAACCCCCACAAAAAGAAAAAGTGAACTGCTCAACTAAAGCATTATGGATTACACCTGTAATCCCAGCACTCAAGAGAGACAGGATTTGAGGCAAGCCTCTAGAAATACATAGTAAGATGCTATATGAAACAAATTAACAAAAGCACAAAAAGTTCCCAAACAGTACTAAAGGCTTCAAGCAGGTGAAGCAATACTGAACAAAAACATGCAAAAACTATCCTAATGCCTGATTTAAACTGTATGATAGAGCCACTAGTTACAAAACAACATGGTACTAACACAAAGGCAGGAACATAGACCAATAAAACAGCATAAGTGACCCAGAAATGAGCTCAAGCAGGTGGCCACATGACTCTTCAAAAAGTTACCAAATCCGTAACACTGGAGGAAAAAATAGTCTTTGTAGCAAGTGATACTAGGGACATGAGATATCTACTTGTAGAAGACTGACATGATCCATATCTCTTACTGTCTACAAAAATATAATTAATAAAACTCATAATTAATGAAGACCTAAAATAAAACCTGAAACTTTGAAACTACTTGAGAAAAAAAATCTCAGGAAATGCTTCATTGGGCATAGGTAATGACTTTCTGAACAGAGTTCCAGTAACTGAAAAGGTAAGAATTATGACAAATGGGACATAATCACATTTCAAAGTTTCTGCACAGAAAAAGAAACAATCAACAGTGAGGACACAGAATATAGAAGGGAAGAAAATATTCACCAATTTTTATTCATTATTAATCATTATAGTGTTATTAGTCGTTATATCTATCATTCAGTATATTATTATTATGCATCTGACAATGAACTTCATCCAAAATATATGAAGAATGCACAAAGTATACACCAAAATAATAAATAATCCCATCAATAATGGGGACATGAACTGAACACTTTTCAAGTGAAGAAGTATAAATAGCTGATAAACATATAAAAAATGATCAATATCCTTAAGTATCAGGGGAATGCAAGTCAAAACTACAATGAGAGTCTTCCATCTCTACCCCAAGTCTGAATGGCTATTAAGAAGAAAACAAATAACACAAAATGCAACTCCCTCTCCCAAGGTCATGAAAACAGAGTAGGGATAACTAGGGCAGTGGAATGTGAAAAGGAGGAGGTAGGAAGAAAGTAAAAGGTAGAAGTGGGGGAATAAATATGAAGTATACTGTGTGCTATTATGGAAATGTGATAAAACACTTTACAGTGGAAACTGGAGTTATACTGTGGGGGAAGAACATATAAGAGAAACAAAAAAAATCACACAGTACATTTTAAATATGTTAAAAACAATAGCAAGAAAGAAAAAAACCACTCATGTCCCTATCTTGGGGTTCATTTCACTTAATACCCTCTTATATGGTCATATGTACATAGCTTTTGACCTTTTCTGCATGTCCTAGATTTATACTAGTTATTGCAAATAAGGGCAACCATAGGACCTAGGTTTCTCTGGGCCTGGCTTACTTCACTTAATATAATTTTTTCCAACTCTTTCCATTTCCTAACAAATGGGGTGATGCCATTCTTTCTGATGGAGGCATAGAATTCCACTGTATAAATATACCACATTTTGTTGATCCATTCATCTATTGAGGGGCATCTGGGTTGGTTTTTAATGTCGGTGCCCTGCATCTTGTATATACATTTTTCTAATTTGGGGAGGGGAAGGAAAATAACAAAATACTGAAATAAGGATACAGGTTGACGCATTGAAACAATGAGATGTAGAAGACACTATGTGGAAAATGAACTTTACAACTTGGCAGGGGGAGGAGTTGGGGAGGTGGGAGGGAAGGGATGGTAGTGGTAGGGGAAAAACAAAGGAGGAGGTAACAATGCTCCATAGGAAATGTACACATTACCTTACTCATGTAACTGTAACCCCTCTGTATAGTATTTTTGTACCTCATGAATACAAAAAGGCTGGTGCAGATTCCCCTAGAGTTGAGATTCCTTGTCTGTCTCTGTGTTGTTTGGAACTTGCTTGGTCCCAACTATTTCCTGGTTTAAGCTAGCATTCATAATTTAAATAACAAGGTCCTTGCTTTCATGTTAATTATGAATTCTTCACGTGTGTGTGTGTGTGTGTGTGTGTGTGTGTGTGAGTGTGTGTGTGCTCTAGACACAGCTGGCATTTTATTATTTGAGATATGGTTCCGGGCTCTTTTTGTTTTTGTTTTTTTCTGGTTAATTGGTGATGGAGTCTTGTGGATTTTTTCTGCCCAAAGTGGCTTCTATCCTTCAGATCTCAATCTCTTAACTAGCTAGGATTATAGATATAAACCCCCAGCGCCTATCTCAGGTTAATTATTCATAAACTATCTTCCAATGAAACCATCATTATGTACTTTCAACCCAGATATGTCCATCTCCACTCAAATTCCCTCACCAGATCCCTGAAACCTCTAAGATAAAAGCCAAACTCTTCAAAAGGTACATCATTATGTCTTTGCACATCAATGAACCAATTGCCATTCAGTGCCCAGATAACTGTAGATCTGATCTTTCTCCAACACTGAATGCAGACTTCCTTCCTTATACTCCCAGAGTACTTCCTGAGGCCTTTGGAAAGCCCCTCCTACCCTGCAAGGTGAATAGTTACTGACACAAAAGCTATAGCTCCTTAGGGATCAGGGCCTCCTATTAATTTATGCACCTCCAGTTATTTTTCTCTGTCAATGTATCTGACACACTTCTTACTGTACTTCCTGTCAAAAATCTAACTGTTGGTACTTCATTATGGGGGGAGAACAGGGACTTGGGGCTTGAACTCAGGGTCTGGGTGCTATCCCTGAGCTGTTTTTGCTCAAGGATAGTGTTCTACCACTTTTGCGCTAAAGCTCTACTTCCAGCCTGTTTTGTAGTTTAGTGGAGATCACTGTCACTGGCTTTCCTGCCCAGGTTATCTTCAAACTGTGATCCTCAAATCTCAGCCTCCTGAGAAGCTAGGATTATAGGCTTGAGCCACCAGTGCTTGGCTCATTCCTGAGGATAAAAAAATACATCTAGATCTCCAATTTGTAGACATAAGTACAGGTCTTACTGTCTTCCTGTTTACAGTCAACTAGGATAAGATTATTTAAACATCAGGAAATGAGGTCCTGAATTAGGCTGTCACAAAGTAGCTGAGGGAAGGCTGCTGGGTCACTTCTATTAATTAGATTTGGTGACCTTGAAAGATAAGGTAGATCTCAGGGTCTATATGTCCATCTTAAGGCATGTTTGTTTAGCTTACAGAGAAGCTTTTGTACATACAACCCAAAAGGGAAGCACTTTGGGTGGGGTCTGTCTTTTTTTTCAGAGGAAAAGAAATCAGAAGTTAATAGTATTTCAAAAGTTAGCCCACATACATTGACTGTGAAGGGAGATATAAGACTTACAATGGGGAAAGCTTATATTATACAACTCTATTAGAAAAATAAGTTCATACTTGAAATGGCAGAGAGAGAGAGAGAGAATGAGAGAGAGAGAAAGACAGACAGACAGACAGACAGACAGACAGATACAGACAGAGGCACAGAGAATTGAGACAGAAAAACTCTTGGCTTATTCAAGCCACATATAGAATCAATCCATAAGCCCAGCTAGAATTAGTAAAATTGAAAGTTTATCTAGAGTTGATTTCTTTCTTAGGAATCAACTCTAAATGATAGGGCTCAGAGTACAAGGCCCTGGCACACTGGAAACATGGACCTAAACTAAGGAAAGCAAGGTAGGATCTTTTTCACGTTCCATGTTCTTTCTCATACTCCCCTCTCTCCTCCACAATAGCCTTACAAACTAGATTTCTTAAGATGATTGCCTAAGATGAGCTATAGAAACGAGAATTCCTATTGCCCAAAATGAGCCACAGAAACTAGAAACTAGAATCACAAACCAGTTATAAAATCTAGAAGTATAACTTCTAGCCTTTCTGTGCTCATACAGAAATGATATTCATTTAGTTTCACTTCTGCATTACTATATATTAGTAAGCTTGGTCATCTATCTATCTATCTATCTATCTATCTATCTATCTATCTATCTATCTATCTATCTATCTGCCCTTGTATGTATACATAACAGGTAGTATTTGAGTTTATGACCCATACATGAGAAAGCAGATTCGTCTTTGCTTTCTGGGTCTGCCTTATTTCTTTTTTTGGGGGGGGGAGCGGTCGTGGGGCCTGAACTCTGGGCCTGGGCGCTGTCCCTCAGCTCTTCAGCTGAAGGCTAGTGCTTTACCACTTGAGTGACAGCACCACTTCTGGCTTTTTTCTTTTTGCTTATGTGGTGCTGAGGAATCGAACCCAGGGCCTCAGGCATGCAAGGCAAGCACTCTACCACTGAGCCAACTTCCCAGCCCTCTGGGTCTGCCTTATATTACTCAGTTCTGAGTGTTTTCTAGATCCCTCCATTTCCTTGCAAGATGCTATATAATTTCATTTTTCCTGATGGTTGAATAAAAGTCCTGTGTGTATATGTGTGTATGTGTGTGTGTGTGAGTGAGTGTGTAGCACATTTTCTTTTCTATTTGTCCCTTTGAAGGCATCTGGGCTGTTTCCATCCTTGGCTATTGTGGCTGCAATGTAAGTAAGTGTGCAAGTATTTTTACTGTACCCTGTTTTACATCTTTCAGATAAATGCCCAGGAATGGTAAAGATGGATCATAGGGTAGTTCTATGTTTATAATTTTGAGGAATCTCCATACTGATTTCCATAGTGGTTTCATTAATTTGCATTCCCATATAATAAGGTTCATTTCTTTCCTGAATTTTCACCAACAATTTTTTTTGTATTCTAAATGATGTCCACTCTGAGCGGCGTGAGATTAACATTCCTAAGAGAAAGGTCCAGAGATAAGTAGAATTTAACAGCTTCTGCAATATGTACACATTCTGCATTGTATGTATCCAACATTTATAACTGTATTTGAAGGTTATTAAATGTATGCATTTTAAATAAAGGAATTTAAAAAAATCTGGGCCATTGGGTCTTCCTTTGTACCATGCAATACTTTGATTAAATAAATTTTTTAGCTTTTCTCTTGTTAGCTTGGCTTTCATTAGAGGAGTGTTGGCTTTAGCTCTTGTGATGAGTGAACATACTTTTCCTCTCCTAGTAAAAGAAACAATTTTCATCACATAACTATTTCTCTCTTTTATTATCTTTAAGTATTTTTACAAAAGTGTTTCAGTTCAACATGTCAGTTAATGAGTACAATGCATCTTGATGAAAATTTCAAAACCATCAGAATTTTTAATAACAAAACTGGCACACCAATAAATTAGAAAATGACAAAATACATAAACATATAGATATGTGACTTGGAATGGCTAAAAATATTTCTTTCTTTGTGGTACTAGGGCTCAAACCCACAGCTTTATGTGTGCAATTATAATTTCCTTAATTTATGGGTAACAAATGTATGAAATTTATATATCCTAGAAACCTACTCTTTCCTTTGCTCTCTGTGGCATCACTATATGTGATCAATCAACTTTCTTAAAAAAAATCTCTGGAGCTGGGCACCAGTGGCTCATCCCTTCGTTACTCAGGAGGCTGAGATCTGAGGATTATGGTTCAAAGCCAGCAAGGAAGAAAAACCTGTGAGACTCTTTATCTCCAATTAACTACCAAAAAAAATGGAAGTAGAGGTGTGACTCAAGTGGTAGAGCACTAGCCTTGAACACAAAGAGGCTCAGGGACAGTGTCCAGCCTCTGAGTTTGAGATCAGGACTTGGGACAGGGGTAGAGGAAAAGAACTTCTATTCATCAAGCCACAGGACAAAGAAGTCTTTGGATATTGCAATACTCTTATTACTTATCACTATAGAATTTGTTTCCTCATCTATCTTTAAATGAAAGAAAAATAACTTGTGTTTCCATGTCCCCGTTATTATTTTCCCTAAAAGTATTTCTTGATTTTATTCCCTTTTATTATCAGGTTCAAAATGTTACAGGTCCAGTATCTTACATTAGTTAAGATGCTGCTAGAAGAAATATGTCTAAAGTGGGATTAAGAGTCAGGAGTTAGAAGTCAGGTATTAGGTGGTGCATGCCTGTAATCCTAGTTACTCAGGAGAATAAGATCTTTGGATCATGGTTCAAAGCCAGCCTAGACAGGAAAGGCCACAAGGCTCTTATCTCCAATTAATCATCAAAGAAAGTCAGATGTGGTGCTGTGGATCAAAGTGGTAGAGTACAGCCTTGAGCACAAGAGAGCTCAGGGACAGCACGTAAGCCCCAAACTCAAGCCCCACAACTGACAAAATTAAGAAAAAGTGTCAGGAGTTAGAAGCAAAAGGATATTGAGTACTATAGAGGAGAGAAGTGGCATGGAGCGTAGAGATTGTGTGAAGGATTCGGTTCTACTCACCAAACCATGCTTGCTGGTCTCCTTGTACCTCTATGGCTAAGCCAAAGTCAGCCAATTTCACAGCTGCTCCCTTGGATTTGCTAGCTAAAAGCAAATTCTCAGGCTTTATTTAGAAAGAAAAAAAACAGAGAGACCAAGGTGAGAACCTATTTTAAGTGACTATTCAAAACTAACTCTTTTTTTTAAAACACAAGATTAAGGGAGAAAACAAAACAAAGAGTCATGCACAGTTGTCTCTCCTGGAGACTGGCATTCCTAAATCCCAGGGAAAATATGGTTAGAAAATGGTTTTCAAAACATCATGTGTGCAGGCTTTAGACAGATGCATAAAGGTTGGGGAGAGATAGTGGGTAGAGGGGAGAGATCCAATAAACAAGCATGTGTCTTGGCCTGCACACATGTTTTCAAGGACCATTCAAGGCCCAGAGTTGGCCACAGACATAGACTTAGCAGGCTCACAGAGCACAGATACTCTCAGCAGAAGGAAACTTGGCAAAATGATGACAAAAGTTGGACCAATCTACAGACATTTGGCAAATAAAACTGTGCAAATTAAATCCTAGTTGACTTTAAGTTTGGATCCAAGTGCAGTGATTCTGTGATTCCTCAATGTTTCCAAACAATGTCTCTACAAAATTTGGAGATGCACTCTAAATTATGTATTAAAACTGCTGTCTTTAAGAATCTGTTTATTCTTAAAGGCAGAAAAAGTATCCTAGCATTTGCCAAATGTTACAGTTAACTTCTTTTCCCTTTATAAGCTAGGTTTTTAAAATATAATTTACATCTCTTTGAAGTGTGATTCAAAACATTACTTATATATTTCTTCTCTCATCTCAAATGACTGTGAGAAAGATACATTCTGGGTTCTTGTATAGTTATTGTTACTCAAGCACTGTTTACTGGATCTTGGTATCAGGCTGTGTCTACAGTATTGTTTCCCAACTAGAGCATCAAGACACATTGATATTTCCAAATAAGCAACAAGCCAATGTCTTCCATTTCCCTGGACCCTCTTTGTGGATATTTAAAAAATGAAGGGAGAAGATGGTTAAAAAAAGATGCTGGGTCAATACATATACCACCAAGCTATCTGGATGAACAGGCTAGATTGGTGTCCATAAGGGAGAATAGTCAAATATCTTCCTAGCTTGGGACAAAATCCAGTGAATTTAAGTCTGTGTCTCAGACAGAATGACATTGGGAAACAATGGGTTTGACAAGTGCCAAAACCGTTCTCTACAAATCTAAAAATTCAGTCAATCAAAATGGTTTTATTTGGATGTTGACAAATTAAATATTTTCTCCACCATGTTAGCACCTGTCTTCTTATCAAATTAGGTAATTCTACTGTTAGTTTTGACCTTGTGTAAACACAGCCGAAACCAGTATTTGATTAAAAAAAAATGAAGCCAGCCATGCAAAATAGCGAAAACCCATAACCAAAATTCAGAAGAAATTAGATTAAATCTATAAGAGATCAGAGTGTGGGCAAATAAGTTTTGATTAAGTACCAGACTTCTTCAGGCTCTTGCTTCTCACTGCCATCAGATTCACCACTATCGTGACCATTGGTAAATGTGAAGAAACCTTTGTAAAATTTTGGGAGCCAATAGGGGTTTGAACTATATAACACCAAGTGCATAATTTAATTTGGACTTTGGGGTAAAGTTGTCTCTAGACTATGAATGAGAGCTGAACTAGCTTTTAGTGACAACATCTTACCTATGAAATGACTGGGAAACTGTGGTTGCTTATTAATATGATAAAATGTCTAACTGTGTGAATGTAGTCACATTTGACATTTTACTTTCACAACTAAAATGTATGGTCCACTGCATTCATGAATTTGATAATTGAATCAAGAGAAAGTTTCCAACTGTTTATTTTAGAATTAGCATCTTGGATAATGCACATCAAACTGTAAGTAACAGTTAAATGTGCTCCTGGGTGACTTACACATTTAAAAGCACTGAGATTTTCAGAGATGTCTGCTAACACAATCCAGACTAGTTTGTTAGCCGCAGACTCATTCAATGCGAGAGCTCAAATCACTGAAGAATTCAGAGTCATTTGAAGACTTTTTGGTTACATGGTATGGAAGTTAGTTGAGCAAATGCCAGTGCCATTAGTCAATAAACTAATGTAATGGGTACGTTAATCACTAGATGCACTGGAAGGGCTGTGTGCATCATGCCCATAAACACAAAGTTTAAGCCAATTCAGAAGAAATGGTGGCCTGTGAGTTTTGTCATGCATGACCTCTGAATGACAGGGGTGGGCCATTCTTCATAACTAGAGATGACCTAGAAGGCCTTGCTGCAGGGCCTGTGATTCATCTGGGAAGATGAAATGTGCATCAGTGTTTCACCTTCTACCCTGAGGACTGTTCAGCTGCAGCTATATACCAGAAAAGGCAAGCCTATCTCAAATATGTCTTAAGGCCTATCTTAAACATGTCTGCATGTTTGAATAAATAGGGCTGAAAAAGCTTTACATTGTGTGTACCTATGAGGCCATCCCAACTATGGACCCTTGGTATGCAAGCTGAGAAATCAGAGTAATTACTGAATTTATTTAAGGGTTATTTGATTTCTAATGTTTCACTACAAGATTGTTTTAAATGACCTTTACTCTTTGAAATGTAGTGGGAATAATCCTGTCACTGTGTTCTGTGAGGGTTCAGGAGGCTCAGCTTTTCTAATAGAAATTCTTATGAAGTGGGGAACATGTACCCCATCCTTCGTCAGCCAGGTAAGGCCCACAAAATCTCTTGGTACTTGACAGGACAGACATGTAATGGTCCTTACCACTGCCTGTGTCACGTCTTCCTGTGTTGATAATATTGTAGGGCCTGTGATGATGTGAGAAATGTTTACATGTCCCTTGGCAGGAAGAAGGTTCCTCATGCCTAAATCTAGAGCAACATTTTAGCCAGAGCAGGCCTATTTACTCTGATTTCTTTAAATTGTTTTCATAACAGAGCCTCCGACTTTGAAAACATATTGTCATAGGAAAAATCTACTGCCAAGTAGGTTACTGCAAATTCTGAATGCCTAAGATAGAAAAGTAACTTATAGTGTTTATCGTGCTTATAGTACATCAGAACAGAAAGAGATTTTCTCACCTAATCGGTATCTTCTCCTTAGAGAGGATCTCTAACCACATGCTTTGTTACAACTATTACATATTTCTGACTTTGGAGGGTGGATGAGGTAGGTTAAGATCAGAAACAAGAATTCTCCCAATGTAGTTACATTTGAGAGAAACAGGACAGTGGGATTTAAAAGAAAATTCATTCCTTGCAACTCTGGCTTGGTGAATTTGGGCAACTCATAGACTCTCAAAGCCAATAATTCCTTTATTTCTTGAATGAACACTCTAAGACGGAAGTTATATCTCATAATAGTGTCTACGGGTTGATCAAATCACAGTGGGTTTGTATCACTGGAGCACTGGAGATTTTTTTGAAAACAATATATACATTAGGGATTCGTTTTGTTATGGTTCAGTGCTTCAGGTTATTTTGACATGTAGAGCATGTAATACTTGAAATGAATGTTCAAAACTTGAGAAATAACCACAACAATGCAGCCAACTAAAGTTGGCTAACTTAATACTTATACATTACATATACAATACTAACATAATGAATTCTATTGGTTTTATAAACTGAGATTATTTCTAAATCCTTTCGATGCGCTCAGTTTGAGGTTGGCTTTTAAATAGATTCTACTGACATTTTCACACAAAGGCTCTTTCCCCACCCCATTGCTTCGTCATGATGCAGGATTTTCCATGACATCTGGTCTCAGTGTCAACAGCCATTTATAGCAGCTCAGCTGTAATGAACAGCAACTGTTTGCAAGGTTCATTCTGTGTGTTGTCCCTGTGGATACAATGAGTGTTTTTTGTGGCATGATCCAACATTTTCCTGAGAGTGTTCAAGTATCTGAAAGGATGTGGGTGAATTGTGGAATCACTTTTAGAAGGAGAAGACTTAGGAGATGAAAATCTCACAACCCCATTCATTTGTAAATGTAGGGAGGTCCGGAGGACCAAAAATGATAAAGCCAGGACTTGAAGCTACTAACTCTTTCATTTTAATGTGACTCAAGGGAAATGATCCTGGTGGCATGAGAATGGTCAATTTCCAAAGGCAGTCCATTTCATAGGTATTTTTTAGAAGAGTTTGGCATATTCCATATTTTTTATTATATCCACATTGGACAAGAGAAAACCTTATGAAAAGGCATTGTTTTAATCTTAATTCTATGGTTTGTATCATCTTTATTCATTAATTAGGCAAAGGCAATGATTATCTTTAGCATTAACCATACCATGGATTTATCTAGGTACATGTGTGTAACTACCTAATAAAACAAAGTTGTTAGGAATATATGCATGGAATTATGCATCTTTACCTATTTTTATTCTTGTTCTCTTGTTAAATATTACAAAAGCAGCAAATAATTTTATTTCTACCAATTTTATTTGATTCTTCCATCCCTTGGGTGGTGGTGGCAAAAATGGTTGTTTTAGAATTTCTTTCCTGTATTAAAGAGTTTCAGTATAGGAACAGGAAGCTAACTGTTCTCTGCCTCCATGTGTTTCCAAACACTTTTGTCCTTGCCAGAGATGGTGCAAACAAAGCTCCTGGATATTAATTCCATGACATTTTCTGGTGAATTGAAAAGCTCGAGTGTCTATCTATATCATTTGATTCATTTGTGTGCACAGTAAAGTGACTTAGCTCATTTCCTTATGGAATGAATGCCTGCCTGAATGTACTTAGCCCAGGAAGTTTCCAATGAGGAAGTACTACTGCCACTCCTAAGAACCATGCTGCATTCACTCCTGCTTCTTGGCTTTTTTCTACATCATTGGCACACCTGGCCTGGTAGGTTGTAACTCCAGTGTGACCATGCCAAGTGCCCATATGGGAGGCGCCCAACAAAACTAGAATGAGTAAATTAATTATTGCATTTTTTACATGTACAGTTTCTACAACACGTAGCCATACATGGTATATAAAAGATACATCCTTCCAACTTATATCTGAGAAAGAAGGACTACTTGTAGTTTTATAGTCATGCAAAATGGAAAATCCATACTATGATATATCTACTCCTCACAGGTTAAGAAAGGTTTACTGAATGCACCAGCTACCTGTGGCTTGTGTCTGCAATCTTAGCGTCTCAGGAGGCTGAGACTTTTCATCCAGGACAAAATGAAAACCAAGGCTCTGAGTGGTCATGGAGAAGATTGTGGGTGATTAGGAATTTTCCCAAAGAACAGAGTCCTTCTCTCCTTGGTTTAATGATTCTTTCCTACAACGAGGTCTCACTTTCTCTAATGAGATTTGAGAATTCTGATTTGAAGTCAATCTACAGTCAAAACTAGGAAACACTTATCTGTCCTTCACCAGCAAGAGGTGGGAAGTGAAGGTGTGGCCTAAGTGATAAGGCATCTGCCTTGAGCAGAGTGAGAGTATTTGCTTCTGAGTTCAAGCCCAAGTACCAGCACATCAGACTGTGGTCTGTATGCCCACTGGGAAGCAGAAGACGCTGACTAACATGGTTTTTCTCTTGTTGAGATTTACTGAATGCTGCTCATTACCCTTGCAATCTGAACATAAATTTCTTTCTGCCCTCATCTTAAATTTAATTAATTCCTATGAGGCAGTCATAAAATTCCAGAATTGTTTTCTTTGTTAATATGATCTATCTGCCCATCTATATATTCTCATACTCATCCATCATTCATCCTTTTTTTGCCCTTTCTTCCAACCACCTAATGGCCTTTCCATTTAATAATGCTGATTTCAAGAAGAGAAGCTAATGGAAAAACCAGCATCCTTGGCTGAGGTAATTCATAGGGTTATGATTTGTTGCTAAAATATTCAGTTTTGTTTATGAAACCTCACAGATCCCAATTGTTGTCTAGGATGTAGTTTAGTAACTCTTTCTAATAAGCTGAAAGCAAAGAAATCTCACTGTGGGTAAAATATCGTGATTTAACAAAGGACAGTTGTATAACTATCTCCTTTCTTCTGTCAGTTGATTCATAGAAATGGTATTATATATAATATATGCATTATATATGCACAATGTTAACAAATATACCATATATAATGAGGGTACATGTTTGACCTAAGAATTACTTTATTTCTTGTGGTTATATATAATATATGCATTATATATGCACAATGTTAATGAATACACCATATATAATGAGGGTACATGTCTGGTCTAAGAAGTCCTTTATTTCTTGTGGCATCAAAAACTACCACTTGTTATTGCAGGTTCACATTGACTTAATATTTTTCTGGAATATTCTGACTTAGTACTTTCTTTGTGGGAGAAACAGCAATATCAGCACACCTTTCACCTACTTTAATTCCAGGGCCTGTAGGGTTCATGTTCTCAAGGTCTGTGTCTAGCTATGTAATGGATTCCTGCAGCTAAGAACATTCAGATGTTGTTCAAGAAATGTCTAATAAATAGTTGGTTAGTTCCCCCCCCCCTTTTCATACTTAAACTTTAAAGTACTAGGTCACAAATATCCAATGTTGAGGTAAAGTACTCTGTTCAGTAAGAACAATCTAATTTAAGGTTCTTGAACTGTTTCATATGGTCTAAATTAAATGTGGCATATGTATTTCATTTTTTAAATAATGTTTCATTTTCTACACTATGTTGGTTAATGTCACTTAAGTTTTTCTTAGCAAAGCCAAATTTACTTCTGCAGAAGTGTGTGATGAGTCAAGAATCACTGAACTTTTTACTCAAGACTAGTGCTCTACCACTTGAGCCACAGCTCCAATTCTGTTTTTTTTTAAAGTAGTTAATTGGAGATAAGAGTGTCGTGGACTTTTCTGCCTGGGATGACTTTGAACCACGATCCTCAGATCTCAGCCTCCTGAGTAGCTAGGATTACAGTCATGAGCCACCAGTGCCTGGTTATGCATTATATGTTAAATATAATCCCTGGAAGGTGTTCAGTTCATTTGGCTAACTGAATTGGAAAGTGGTAATGATCAAGTATGCAAAATTTTGAGGCCAAATTGCTGGCACTCATCATATCTTGCTGAGTGACATTGAGTGCATTTTTTTTTTTAAACTCGTGGTGGCCAAATTTTCCCCTGTGTAATTAGGGGATGGTCACAGCAGCTCCCTCATAACTTCCTGATAAATCACAGCTACTATAATTTTTATTATTCAGGTCCTGTCTAGATCCAGATCTTTCAGAAACTGTAGCCTTACCCCTGAACCACAGAACTGTCATTTTCATCAGGACTGCAAGCTCTTCCCATCCTACCAGGATCTACATCAATCGGCCTGACACAGGGTGCAACCTAGACGGAAGACTGGGTCCATGTGTCCTCCAGGTATTACATGATGACAACCAACGTGATTCCTCTAGCCAATGTCCTGTGAGTCTTTTCTCATTCCATAGCTTGTTTCTGGGACCCCCTCAAAAAGAAGGCCTTCTTTCAAGAGGTGGATAATTTCACATCTTGGCAGATTGCAAAGAAGGAAAATTAGCCAAGTATTCAGATCATCTTTAATGGAAAGATAAGCGTGTATTCTGTGTAGTATCCAATTACTAATTAACTTACTAAATCTGTTAAGATTATCCTTCACATTACAGATGTGCAATTTGGTATATATTTATGCTTTTGGTTGAACTTCATTCATCTCTCTAAAAAAAGCACCTGCTTGAGTTTTTAATGACTTGTCTTCATTTAGATTATCCTTCACATTACAGATGTGCAATTTGGTATATATTTATGCTTTTGGTTGAACTTCATTCATCCTTAAAGGGAAGGAATATAAAGTCCTGTGTTAGCCACAGTGGAATCACGCACTGTCTTCAACAGTTGTTTCAAGAGGAGCTTACGAATAAAATGTACAGCAACTATATACTCTTAGGACCTTTCATAATGACAATAATGTTCTTGTGTTTTTCTTTCAATGGGGCCAATTAAACTATGTGCACTCACTATCTGAATTGTATATGAACTGACATATAAATTGGGATAAGAAAACAAAAGTATGTGGCATAGGTATAGTAAAGAACAGCTTATTGTCCAAAGCTGGACAGCAGCTTCTTAATTTACTACATTTGCAGCTCCAAGCTGTGTATTTATCATACAGAGTGCACATCTTGGGTATAAAAGGCACAAAGCCAGGGATTTAGTACATCCAAGAAGTTCCCCCATTGCTTGTAATGCACAATTTTTAGGTCTTCTTAGTATGTTTGTGAAAAGAACCAGAGTCAATAGAAGCCTATCTCAGTTATTAGTCTGATGGAAACAAGGACAGCAATGACAAAAATTATAGCATGTTCCATCAAGAGTTCATCTATATCTTTTCCAAAGATCAGAGTAAGAAACAGAACAAAACTTCTCCTCATGGAGATAAATCTGATGGGCAATCTAACAGGCTGGTGACAAATCTCTCTAAAAAAAGCACCTGCTTGAGTTTTTAATGACTTGTCTTCATTTAGTTCCTATGTCAGAATAGATCTTTTTCTTCACAGGCCATGTTCCTGCCCCTACTGGTATCTCTGATTAGAATTCTAATCTTTGAGGGACTCAGCGAAGCCCAGACACAAAGAGAAATCCCACACTATGACTTTGCCAAATTTATGCAGAGAATGGCCGTTTTTCATGCCTGGTTTTTGAGGTACACTTACAGTTAATCAAATGAAGGAAAGAGTTTCGAGTGATAAATATAAAAGAGTATCTGTTAACATAGCACAAATACTATGCATGCCCCCATGGGCTCACTGAGAAGGTACACAGTGCTGTGGACTTTGAGGATAACACAAAGAGCCTCTTCCTGTTCAACATGGCTGGTAAGGAGTTTATGAGGCGATAGCTAAAGAGAGGAATTTTCAAAGTACGTACTGGATTTTTTTTCTTTACCCGAATGTGTACATTGGGTAAGTGTTAGAAAATGTAAACAATCTTAGCTTCACCTTCCCAAAGAAAATTCCCCTAGCTATGCCATGGCTTTGATGGTTAAAACTCATAGGAACAACAGAAATTTGAAGAAGTTAGAAAGTGAAGTGCTTCATGTAACTAATGGTGGATATTTAGAGACATATTCTCTAACAACAGGTCGACAGTATATTAGAGCCACGGAAGTTTTCACATGAGAAACCAGTCCAGATTCCTCTGTTGAATACATACAGTGTCAGATCTTCAAAACTTTTTGTCTTTGTTTGTACTCATGCCTCAGAAATGCTGAGGTTGCAAACAAGCAATAGAAATTATACAGTACTGGTAGCACATTGGCTATTTCTCTCACCCTGTCATTTTCTTTCATTTAAATTTCTCTGAAATACAAGTAAAACCAGAATTGTTGAGAGAAGGGAACAAAAAAAATCAATGGGGAAGTTGTCTCCTTCTGAACAATTTCATTTCTAAGTAATCAAAAAACATCTTGTCCTAAGTTTTAATGAAAGCCTGAGAGAATTCCCACAGTTACTTGTTAGGTATTAACTTATATAAGGATATAAATATATATTGCATATACATGATCTAATAGGATATGATTTTTAATCTATACTTTTAGAAGAATTTAGTATGTCTGTTACAATTATTTTTATTATAAAGGTAATGTACAAAAGGTTTACAGTTACATAAGTCAGGTAATGAGGACATTTCTTTTTGGGCAATGTCACCCCTTCCCTCACTCAATCTAATATATCTCGGCACGCACAGAATTTTCAGAGCTATTGGTAAAGGAAGAGTTAAAAATGGCACCCAGTAACTATGGCTAAAAGTTTATGTAATAACTTGTTTTATGATTTTGATAGCTAAATAATATTTGGTTTATGTTTGATAGATGTTCACAGAGAAAGTTTGGAATGAAGATGAGATCATCAGTACTACCAAAGTCACACTGGAAACACTATTTATTCCTAGGAGTAAGGTGATATATAACAACCTATTTACGGTTAAGGTAAAGAAATTATTTCTCTTTGGATTGATATTTCTATATTGCAACTGTGTAATTGGGGAGAGATATAATAAATGGGGGTTGTGGTGAAGGAAAGTGCCTAGGTAATGTGTTGGAATGAGTCCACAAAACGTTGTTGCTTGTGTCTTTGCCTTGACAGGCATAACTGCAGCTGAACAGTCATTAGGGACTGAGTGGTGGTTTATCTTCTCCAAGGTATTACTCACCTTCAGGTCCCGATGGACTACGCCCATCTGATGGCAGTGTAGCACAGCCTCCAGGATCTGCTGAATGCAATGACTGCATGCAAACACCAGGGGGCGTGTGTTAGTTCCAAGCTTACACTCACTGTCTGTATACCCTCAGAGAGACTGGGTTCAAGTGCAGAGCTAGCAGTCAACTGGACTTGTGTTTTAACTCCTTTAGTATTGTGAACATATTGCTCAAGGAGAGTGACTACTACCTCAGAACAATCAGGATCTTGCCAGATGTGGGCCAGATGGTGGATACACTTTTTATAGTTTTTGTTTTTCCTAGAGAAATCCAATTGGACAATATTTCATTTGATTAAGCGCTCAGCTCCTGGTTATAAATTCTTCCAGGAAATGAAGAGAAAAAAAATCAAATACAATCTTTTGTATGCTTCATTGCTCCTCTTTCACCCCATGAACCAAATATGGTTTTCCCACTGTCTTCCATTTTTTCCAGCATCATTCTGAAAGCTGTTAGCTTTCCAGATCAGGCACCATTAAGGTTAAATTAGGATGCATAATGAATTTTTGATCAATCATTAACTTTTTTGTGCTTTAATTTAGCTGGCAATTATTATCTCTTGCCTAAGGGTTCATCAGACTCAAATGGAGCAATGCGTTACCAGTTGCTCTGCTGTGGCAACCCACGGTCTCAGAACAGAAGTGGTGTTTAGGTCTACAGGCCAACATACATCACAGGCCAACTTTATTTCCAGTCCAAATGCTAGATGCTACAGGAAGGCCTACCCCAAATTGCATCCGGTAGCATAATGCTTGGGAACTTAACAGGTTACATTTTTAATATTGTGCTTTGCTTTTTTGTTTTTTGTTTTTTGTTTTTTGTTTTTTGCTATGATGTATATTTAGCCTGTAGATGAGCAAACTGAAAGAGGTGATCATGCATTATCATTTCATCATTTATTCATTTCAAGAAAACGTTGGGAAAGGCAAGGGAACAATTTTAAATAATACCCCCCCACCTCTGCCCTTTTCCCAGAAAAACAAAACCAAAAACAAAGCAACTCCTTTGATTCAGATTTATGGACTCCATATACTGACCTTCAGGTCCCTGTGAACTATGCCATTTAGGTGACAATGATTTACACTTTCTAGAATCTGCTGTATACAATGACTGTAAAGATACAAGGGCAGAATGGGAAGGGAGAACATTTTAAAGGCACATAATCACATCAAATACAAATTAAAATGAAAGTTCAAACAAAACAAACAAACAAAAATCATATTTCTTCACATTTTTCTTAGCTTTACACTGGGATCACATGATGCTGAATAAAGCTAATTCTGGTGCTAACAAAAAATGACGTCCAACAAATAATTTGTGACATAGTCAGATGAAACAATTTGAGCTGTGTGTTTTTTTTCTCATTGTTAAAAAAGGTACAAATTAAATCAGTAGTATACTAAACTTGAAATCTCCATATTTAGGAAGAAAAAAATTATAAAGAATCTCCAAAAAATGTTCTGGGAAATTTCTCCAGAAACATGAAATTTCCAGGAATTTTTTTTAATACACACCGAAACTGTTTGAAATCTGAGGTCACAATTAAACACAGATATTGAAACAAAAGGATAAAACACAGATGCAGTGGCAGGTGAAACAGGGTTAACAGAAAAAGGGAAACATGTACCATTTCGATTTAGACATGGTACTGCTTGTAAAAATAGATGGATAGGAAAACTAATGTAAGTCCCCAATAAGAGGGATAACTTAAAGTAAACTCAGGATACAAAATAGCACTCTCCCAAATACAAAAATACTCTGTGAGAGGGCTAGGGGTTTTAGAAATAAACATATAAATAAAAAATTGCAACCCACCCTCTGAGACTGGTAATTATCCATTTCCACAGACTTTAGTGATACAAATATTTTGCTTGTTTCCAAATCAACCTGCACCATTGGTATTGTTCTCATGGAAAGGCCATCTATGTCAAATTGATGGCTAATTCAATTAGAAGAAATCTTTTCCCTGGCACTCAGAAGGTCCCAAGAGTTACCACCTGGCACACAATAATGTAGAGCAAATCATGCTGATGGATTCTGTACTAATTCACTGTGTAAGTCAAATACAACTGTGGGCAAAAGTACATGTTTGTGGATTCAAGAATGAGGTACACAATTTGGTAGGTATATTTTTGATGATCTCATTTGTCAAATAACATTACTCTAAAGGAAAATATTGAATTAAAAATAAAATAAAATCAACATCAGACTTACTGAAATGTAAGTATCATAAAATTAATCACGATTTTGATTTTTTTAGCTTTTATAATTAATGATACCAACAAAGAAGCTCATTTTAGTGTGTGTTGACTACATGGTTTACTTAAGCATTGGTTATTATTTATAAAGAGTAACTGATTAAATAAAAATCTATTGTAATGTTTTATTTCATATTCCTTTTGGTAATAGTTTTTTCACATTTCTTAAACAATAGTAAAAATTATTAAGTAAGGAAGAAAACAATAATTTATATTAAATGAACTTTACTCTTTACTAACTAGTAAGTGTAGATTTAATTCTTCAGCTTAAAGGTTAATAAAGAAACAGACATTTGAAAAGGATTTGCGAGTTGGACACTGGTGTTTCACAACTTGTAATCCTAGTTACACAAGAGGCTGAGATCTGAGGATCACAGTTTAAAGCCAGCCCAGGCAGGAAAGTCCACAAGACACTTATCTCCAATTAACCAGCAAAAAGCCACAAGTGAAAGCATGTCTCTAGTAGTAGAGTGCCAGCCTATAGTGGAAAAAGCTCAGAAAGAGCATGAGGCCCTCAGTTTTAGCCCCAATACTGACACATACACAGATACAAAAAAATTGTTGGAGGAATATATATATATATGTGTGTGTATATATATATATATATACACACACATCTGGATGTGTATATATATATATATACACACACACACACACACACACACATATATATATATATATATATATACTCATGCTTAGGTGAGATCTTTTCTCTCTCTCTCTCTCTCTCTCTATATATATATATTAACTGTCAAGTTATTAATGTAAATACAGTTAAAGGATCCAACTCACAAGTCTTTCCTATTATCTATGTATCATTCTTCAATAGTGAAAACAGTGTTCATCTAAATATCAACAATATTATTCAAATATAACAGTTTTCACATAATGTTAAAAGGCAAACTAGATGAAAATTCTTTAACTTGCCCAGCACCAGTGCCTCATACTTGTTTTCCTAGCTACTCAGGAGGCTGAGATCTGAGGATTGCAGTTGGAAGCCAGATCAGGAAGAACAATCTGTGAGAATCTTCTCTCCAAGAAATTACTCAGAAAAAGCCAAAAATGGTGCTATGGCTCAAGTGATAGAGCACTAGCCTTGGGCAGAAAAAGGCTCAGGGACAATTGTGCCCAAGCCTTGAGTTCAGGCTCCAGGACCAGCTCTAAATAAAAATTATAAAAATTCTTTAACTAGTTTACTACCATGATTAAAATGATCATTTTCCTTTCAGTATCTCCCCTTTCTAGGGCCTAAAGTGAAGAAAGCTCTGAGGTAAATGGAGCAAGCAATGATTCAGTCATCATCACATAAAGGACACCACACAGTCAACTTGACTTTAGCAGTAAAAATTCCATTAAGAATTAGAATGAAATCATGTACAGATAGATTCACAGAGTGCCATGAACAGTAGCATTACACCCAAAATAAAATTAGAAGTTGAAAAGGGAGCTTGGGTATGCATGTGTACTTTGGAAGGATGGGGGAACCTCAAATATCAGTTTAATATCTACACATGGTTCCCTCCAAGATTGGGGATCATACAGAACAGGGCAGTATGACCAAAAACCGACTTCTCAAAATATCTCATGGACATTGCTAATGAGGTAACTGTTCTTGATTAGAGTTTTAAAAATCAGTGACAGCTACAGGATATACAAGGAATGCTGAGAAAAATCAATAGCACTTTGTTTAAGTAAGATTTTTAATGTTCACTAAGCAAATGAATCAACGTTATTTCATTGTAAATATGTTAGCCTAGGAAGATCTAACTTAGATAAAACAGTATTAAAAAATTTTTTTGTGAAAGTTTTGGTAATCAACATGATTAGGGAATTACTCACGAAACCTCCAAAATATTCGATGCCAGTAGCTTATACCTATAATCCTAACTACTCAGGAGGCTGAATAGCCCTGGACAGGAAACTTTGTAAGACTCTTATCTCCAATTAACCAGCATAAAGCCAGAAGTGGAGCTGTAACTTGAGTGTTAGAGTGCCAATCTTGACTGGAAAAGCTAAGGGATAGAGCCCAGGATCCAAGTTCAAGCCCCACTACTGGCACACACACACAAACAACCCCAACCACAAATAATACCTGAATTCTTTCAAGTGAGAGTTCTAAGGGTTTGAATGAAATTTCCAAAGCATTAAAGCAACCAAGAGCCATTGATTTAAGAGGCACCAGGGCTTGGATGGATCTGTCATGCTTAGCAAAACACTTTGTGATGACAGAAATGCTCTCTTCATTCAGTGGCCCTCAGCTCCTATGACAATGGAGCCTCTGAGCTCCTACAAAAAACATTTAAAGCAGATCCTAATCATCCCCCTGCTTTGAAGACTCATCCTAGAGATTCTTAAAAGAGAGAAACTTGTTCTAACAAGGACTTACGGATGATATTTAGACATTCTTTTAAGTACTGACCATCATGGTTCATTTCTGTAAGTATGCGGCCCAGTGTCATTTGAATGATGAGTCTTATCTCTTGCCCAGAGTAAGTCACTTACCTGGCATCAGCTTCACTGTAATATTCTCTTGCCACGATGTCTTCAAACAGCTCACCTCCAGTAACTCTGTGAACACAAACAAGACCTTAAAATAAAAAGCATTACTGTATAGGCAGATAGTGTTTATCAAGAAATTTCCCCTTGTGTTACCAAAACAGTTTTTAAAGATATTGTTTCACATAGTTCTCTTAATAGTCAAATCCATATTGGTCTACATTTTTCTGTCACTAATTTCTTTGTCTTTGCATCTATAGATCGCTAAGGCCACACATCTTTCTACATGTCATAAATATACTCAGAAAGATCTTTTACAGTAAATTATTTCTATGGAAGTCTTTACTGCAGTTCTGGAGATTTTAGTTGACATCTGGTGAATAAAGTTTCATAGTTTAGGAGCATTTTTCTGAACAAAAAGGTACAATCCACATCACAGGTGGTGAATCTGAATAAGCCATATTGCCTTTGATGGCTGTTCAGTATTTAATGATCATATGAATCTTCTCCAAATAAATACGCACAAAGAAATATTCTTCTAAAAAAGTAGGATTAAAAAATGTCTAGTAATAAGTAAATTGTATTCTTCATTTTATATTAAATGAAGGGAACTGTTTCACAGCCAAAAACCAACATGATGAATAGTGTTGCAGTGTGTTAATGGGCACTCATACATTTACATATTATTGCAGGACATAGCTAGAAAGAAAATTCTCACAGAGATCAAAAGATTACTAATATTATGAACATTTAAATTTTTTGTTGGGGAAACATTGACAGTTGACTTCTAAAATGTTTCTATCCTAGCATGTCAAAGTATCCACAGACCCCAATCATTACCACTAAGAATAAGCTAACACACCTGACTGGGAAATAAGTTCTCATGTTGGTGCACAATTTTAAATTATTCTTAGTGAGGAGAACCATTTTAATATGCATTTAGGAGTTATTTCATCCTCTGCCATGAAGGTTTTTTTTTGTGTGTGTGTGTCAGTCCTGGGGCTTGAACTCCAGGCCTTGGTACTGTCCCTGAGCTTTTCTTGCTCAAATCAGGTTCTGTACCACTTTCAGTCACAAAGTCACTTCTGGTTGTCCAGTGGAAAATGGAAGATAACAGTCCCAGGTTTGCCCAGGTTTTAGAATCATGATCCTCAGATCTCATCCTCCTGGGTGGCTAGGATTACAGCTCTGAGCCAACAAGGCCTGTCCCTCAATGAGTCTTTTACTGTGCATTTATGCATTATGTCTTCTTCTGCTATGGTCTCCTTTGACTTTAAAAGCAGATTTCAGTTTGAGGGTTTAACCTTGGAATAGAACATTCTATTACCTCATGAATCTTTGCCATTAACCTCTGAAGCTGTTTTACCATGATCCCTGTCTATTGGTGAGAAAACTGAGTCTAATGAAGTAAGCTGCCCAAGACCACACAGCTTTAATATTTGCTCACACCGGTAGCCACCCATTCCACAGCCCATGTCCTCAGCCATTGGTGGGACAGCCTTTCCAGTAATTACACTGCCATTCTGTCTGCATGTTCAGAAGGAATCAGTCATTTGTAAAGGCCTCTGGTAAAGCCTTTCAGTATGATCATTACAGAGTATGACTCTTAAGTTTTTCTTTCTATTTTCTTCTTTGCCTTTTTTTGTCCAGCAAGACCTAACATTCTAAAGATTCACAAATAGTCATTAACTCTTCAAATCATTGAATCATTATGCTTTGTATCATAGCAGAACTTTAGCATCAATGCATTCTCCAATCTCTAATTAGTTAATTAATCTGAGAGTTTATTCATGGAACTGATTTAATTTGTGGCATTATACAAAATTTCACATAGCACGTTAAAAGTTTTAAAACTCTGTGGAAACTACTGCTTAATTTTGCACTCCATTAAACACTAATCTGTATATAGAAATGTGTTTAAAATATGAAATTTAACACTTTCTCTTTAAGTCAATGAATTCTTTTAGAACTCACATATTTTCCTCAGACATTCATCACTGATGCTGCAGAAGTGATCAAATGGAATCATTCACATAATATTATATTTTATGAGTGCTGGAGCTTGAATTCACGGCTCAGGTACTATCCCTTAGCTTTTTCACTCAAGTCTGGTGTTCCATCACTTGGGCTATAGTTCCACTTCTGGCTTTTTGTGGTTAATTGGAGATAAGAGTCTCACAGAAGCCAGGCACCAGTGGCTCATGTCTATAATCCTAGCTACTCAGGAGGCTGAAATCTGAGGATCACAGTTCAAAGCTAGCTCAAGTAGGAAAGACTGTGAGACCCATCTCTGGAAATGGCACTATGGCTCAAATGGTAGAGTGCTAGCCTTAAGCAAAAGAAGCTCAGGGACAGAGCCCAGGCCACAAGTTCAAGTCTCAGGACCAGGAAAAAAGATGTACAAGATACTGTTAGGTTGGGCAGGGAGGGGGGTAGTTGTGGAGGTGGGAGGGAAGGAATGGTAGGGGAAAAAACAAAGGAGGAGGCAACAATGCTGGATAAGAAATGTACTCATGACCTTGCTTATGTAACTGTAACCCCTCTGTACAGTATTTTCACAATAAAAACTTATATAAGCTTACGATTTATATATTGGATAGTATGCAAGTGTATACAAATATATTGTCTCTAAGACTCTTTTATTTTAATAAGTTACAAGCTATACCTTTGTCGGGATGGCAAAGCCAAAGTTCACCAAAATAAAGCAGCAGGAAGTAGGTCCTGGAAAGGTGAGGGGGTTGTCAAGGGGAAAGAGGTAGACAAAGGGAGAGGAGAAGATGGGGGATGAGGAAAATTCAGGCAAGCATCCCATGCATATCCTACAAAACTAAGAAAAGTGAGAGAAGAGGGTAGAGGAGGAAGGGCTAGGGGTAGGATGGGTAAGAATGTTGAAAGGGATGACATTGATCAAGATACATTGTATTTATAAACTGCTGTGTTAAACGACAACTCCTTTGTACAACTACTTAAAGATAATTAAAAACAAGAGAAAGAAAAATGAGTCTCACAGACTTTTCTGCCTTGGCTGGCTTTGAACTGTGTCTTCAGATTTCAGCCTTGTGAGTAGCTAGGATTATAGGAGTGAGCCACAGGTAGCTGGCAAGAATATGTCTAAATAGTGGAAAGAATGAATGCTAGAAGATGTGGCCAGAGATAGTTAGCTACATAATCTAAAACTAAACATTAAAAAACCAGAGCTGGAAACACAGCTCCAATATTAGAGCAGCTATATGGCCCGCAGAAAAGCCCTGAGTTCAAATTCAGCTACCTAACCCTTCCCCAAAGGAAAATATTTATCTTTCATTTGTTCTTTTGTGGATACATGTCACTGCATAACTTACATTCCAATTTCTCTCCTCACCCCTCCATCAGTGTTCTTCTTAGTCTCGTTCTAGCTATGATAGACTCTCCAGTCTATTGTTCTAGCCACAATAGAGTGGCATCCAGCTTCACCCTGCCCCAGGGCTCTTTCACATGCTTATCTTTCTTCCAGGGCTTTCATGACCTGTCTACCTCTACCATTTGTTCAGTAGATACCCATTAATCCTCAAATCAGATTTTTATATCACCCCTCATCCATCAATATAACTTATCATTTTCCCTGTGCCATGAGTTATTCTTCATAACCCCCCCTGAGTGCCATTACAATTATGTGTTTGCTTGAGAACTCATTTGTTGATGTTTGCCTTTCCACTAAGATGGCAGGTCTTCATGGGCAGAATTGGTTCCTTTTCTTTCACGTGATTAGTGCTGGAATCAGCATTGATGCTATAGCAGGGGCCTTTCTCTCTCTCTCTCTCTCTCTCTCTCTCTCTCTCTCTCTCTCTCTCTCTCTCTCTCTCTCTCTCTCTCTCTCTCTCCCATCTATATCTTTACTTATCTTTATATAGAGTATATAATCTCAGGTGGGTAGACGTGGAGGATGATCATATGTCCATACCATAATTTTAATATTAATGATGTCTTTACATTTCTTTTTTTTAATTTAATTTTATTTTATTTGTGAACATACTGTACAGAGGGGTTACAATTACATGGGCAGGATAATGCGTACATTTCTTACTAAGCATTGCAGCCTCCTCCTTTGTTTACCCTTCACATCCCTTCCCAGCCTCCCCCCTCCCCCCCAATCCCAATCCTTCTCCTTCCCCCCCCTTATCCCCCCACCGACGTTGTAAAGCTCATTTTGGAATGACAACTTGTACTTCTCATTGTTGCAACAGGTCCACCTGTATCCTTAAACAACTGGTTTTTCCCCATCTCCTCCACAAGTTATACTGACATCAAATATAGTGAAAGCAGGGGTTATACTGTGGAGGAGGGACATACAAAGCAACAAAGAGATAATCTTATAAATGCATTAGAAACACATGCATGAAAGAAAAAAACCTTAAAATACATATCTAAGGGTTCATTTTCCTGACATCACATTATCTGACCTTTTCCGCTTGACTCATACATATACTAGATATTGCAAATAAGGGAAACCATGGGACCTATGTTTCTTTGGGCCTGGCTTACTTCACTTAATATAATTTTTTCCAAGTTTTTCCATTTCCTAACAAATGGGGTAATGTCATTCTTTCTGATGGAGGCATAGAATTCCATTGTGTATATATACCACATTTTCTTGATCCATTCATCTACTGAGGGACATCTGGGTTGGTTCCATATCTTAGCTATGGTAAATAATGCTGCAATAAACATAGTTGTGCTAGTAGCTTTAGTGTGGTCTTGTTTGTATACATTTGGGTAAATGCCCAAAAGTGGGATTGCTGGGTCATAGGGGAGATCTATGTGAAGTCTTTTGAGGAACCTCCATACTGCTTTCCAAAGTGGTTGAACAAGTTTACATTCCCACCAACAATGAAGTAAGGTTCCTTTCTGTCCACATAAGAAGGTAAGGTACCTTACCTTTTTGGTTGTGGGGGCGGTACTGGGTTTGAAATGAGGGCCTCATGCTGGCTAGTTCAAGCCCCAGTGACAAGACTAACAAACAAAATCAGTGCTAGCTTGATTGCTATGGCTTATTTAATAAGGTTAATTGTGTATAAGATATTTTCTAACAATACTGCATAATTGAAAAAGAGGATTAGCTGTGGGTATCCAGAAATGATGTTTACAATGGATTGGAAATTGGATGATAGAAATCAAAGAAGACAGAGAGTTGCTAAAATGGGAGAGTCAAGAGTTTCTTATTGATCCTAAGATGAGTAGATATTACTGAGTCATGCTAAGAATCACAAGGATGATCAAGCTAAGAGACAGATTGCTGGACTTGTTTCAGTTGAAAGCTGACTTAGGCCAGGAGAGAGACAACAGGCGTAAGTGGGCTATTAGGTTGTTAAAAGCAAGACAACATACAGTGTATTTATGAGCACAGTTGGGCTTGGCATCATTAAGAAGGAGGCGGGTCAGATGACAAGACCTACATCTTCTAGTTTACTTATTTTACTCCTCTTTTTTTTTTTCTGCCTGAACACTGAGTCTTAAATCTACCTCTTTAATAACATGATAGCTTTCATTTTTTTCTTCTCATTTATTTCCATATCTTCCCTCACTTCTACAACTTTAGTTTACAATTCCCTTCTAATTTCACCTATCTTTCAGAAACACTCTCCACTAGTCATATTCTTAAAATTGGTGTTCTCTTTCCACATCCACATTACAGTAAGAATGAAAACAGGACTGCAAAAGATAATTGACAGTCGATGGACTAAAACAGGAGCAAAATGAAATGTGTTCTTTTTGTTTTATACATAAGATAACTGAGTTTCTTATGTGACAAATTAGCCATGGAAACATACATACCAACCTCTCTTTGTATATCTTCTCTATCTTGTTAGTGGCTTCATGTTTCATTTAGTCTTTCTTCAAGGTTTATTCATGATGTAGCATGAGTTAAATGCTATCTAGCTAGACAAATGTGTATGTGTATATGAGTTTGTGGTTGTGCATTTTAACCATTACTTTAGAGAGCATCTATATTTTCCCAAAGTGTATATATCAAAAGAAATGCTTCCTAGAACTGAGAGTGTAGTAGCATAGCTCTTCAGTATAGTGCTTGTCTATTATGCATGACACCTTGTATTCTATCTCTAGAACTGCAAAAAAAAAAGAAAAAAAAACATAGAAAACAAACAAAAAACCCAAAACGAGCAAAATGCATTGTACTCACAAATGGACATGTTGACTTGGAATCTCTTTATACAGTTACTTGAAGATAATAAAAACAACTAAAAAATAGGACAGGAAATTTTGTCCTATGTATTTTAACACAATGAAACAAAATTCAAATATATCAAATATTTGATGGTAGCCATGATAATAATGAAAATGTACAATAAATCTTATAATACACATGATGTAAATATTGCTACTTCCTAGTTCATTTTGGGGGTCCTAAAGGGGTTTAGAAAACTATGCATGCCGTAATCTTGAATGCTATCTCATAAATATTGGCCAGTTGTTAAAAGTCAACATATTCTTTCATTTTCATGTTTTCATTTTGAGTAGTTCAGTTGAGTGGAGGGATCAGGCAGACCCAGTATCTTGGTGTGAGGTCACATCAGGTCAGGATTTGTCTGTGCTGGATTCTGCTGACTTGTAATATACAAAAAGACACACATTCACTTCACTCAGAGCCACTGGGAAAAGGTTGTCAATTTGTGTTCTATCAGGGAGGGCTCCCATCCAGCCCTATCATGCTTTCTAAGCAAATTCTATCTTAGGAACCATTTCTACTTGGCACCGGAGAATCAAACAGGCTAACAATGGCTCCATACAAACTTAAAGGGTTCTATGAGTAAATTCTGAACTCATTCGTCCCAGCTCATGAAGACATAACTGCCCTAACCCTAGCCTCCTCAGCCCCTCCCCGGGGATGATCCTTGAAGCAGTCAAAACCTTCCCATTCTGACATTCATCAAGATACAGTGTACTCCTAAACTGACGTGTTGAATTTACATGCTGCAAAGATAATGTAAAACAATGTTCTCACCCTCAGAACATCAAATCTGAAGGGAAGTGGTCCTTCAGTGGTGTCTGTAAATTACAAGTCATTTATAGGTTCCTTAGACATCCTTATGGAAATCTTAGTATTTGATTTGGGGCTCTTGCTTTGTGGATACAACTCCCACATCTTAATCATCTTTTTGTGACTTGGGATGGTGTACTAAGGGGCAAATTACTCAATATTGCTTGGTGAATAGATATTATGAGGATGAGGAATGGATATAATTACACACTTGACTCTTTATAGGAGAAAATGCAACAACAAATATCAGAATACTTAGGAAATACTTGGGAACATATAAACTTTTTCTTGTTGTTGTTGGTTGTGGGACTTTGAACCCAGAGCCTAGGCACTGTCCCTGAGCTCTTTTGCTCAAAACTAGCGTTCTATCACTTTGAGCCACAGCTCCACTTCCAGTTTTTGAGATATGAGTCTCCAGGGGACTTTTCTTCCCTGGCTAGCTTTAAACAGCGATCCTCAGATCTCAGCCTCCTCAATAGCTAGGATTACAGGCTCATATGAATACTCCTGTGGACAACCACAGGAATAGTTATATACATGTATGTATATATATATATATATATATATACATATGCATATGTACATGTATGTATGTATATAGTATCTGGGCTTGAGCTCAGCCTGGGCACTATTCCTATCCTTTTTCACTCAAGACTAGTGCTCTATCATTTGGGATACAGCTCCATTTATGGTTTGGTGGTTAATTGGAGATAATAGCCTTATGGATTAGCTTGGGTTAGTTTAGAATCACAATGCTCAGATCTCAGCCTCCTGAGTAGCTAGGATAACAAGTGTGAATCATTAGTGCCCAGTTGAAATCCTTAGCATTTTACTAATTTACATCAGGGAGATTTATATATACTTAAGTCATTTAAATTATTATCTTCCTAAAATTATTTCTTATTTAGATGTTTGTATGTTATTTATATTCTCTCTCTTTCTGACAGCATATCGTTTGTCAAATTATATGAATTATCAAATTTTCTCATGGGAAGTATTAGTCCATATTTGTATTCAGGCTAACACACAAAAGAGATTGCTTTCATTTTTTATAATCATAATAGCTGACTAAGAGAAAATGTACTGGAATTTAATGATTAATTTTCCATAGAATTAAAAAAACACTATTTTTGCTATTTATTATGGGCAAGTTACTGTTAGGCAATTAATTTACTGAAAAGGTTCAGTCATTTGGTTCAATAAACAGTTTATTTCAAATAGACTAGTAGGTCCTCAAAACTATCAGACTGAATTTGATTAAATCTGACACTGCAGAAGTACAAATGCCTAATTCACAGGAGAACATGAGCCGTAGCCATGGATTTAAGAAGAAAATGTATCCTTACAAACACATTCAACACAGCATTTATTTGTCCTTATCACTCCTGACAGCGCGTCATCCCAGGACTGTAGGCATTAAATTGTTACAATGCAAATGAAAACATTCATGATGCCGAATGGGCAATCTGAGCAGATGCTCTGGTTTGGGTGTCTGAGGTCTACTCTCTGGCTTTTTCTGCCCTGAGAGCTGTCTTTCATTTCTGTGCACAGAAGCCGCACTTTTGGCTCTTTCTGTATGTTTTCTTTCTCTTTCCCTGCCTCCAGCCCTACAGGAGGGGAGTTTTTCAGAGGCGTTGTACCATTGGGTTGGGCCTTCCAATGAAAACTCTGGTATGCTTCAGGGGTTTGTCACATCTCTCACTTCAAGATGGTGAAGTGACAGATGGACAGATGGATGGATGCTGCTCTCCCACTGTTTTGAAACTGGAAAAGTCATCTTCTTTTGGTTGTAGGAGCTCAGATTCTCAAGCTTCTTTTGTGGTTTTCCAGCTTGCAGACTCCAGCATAGCTCTCTCCTTAATCAAGTGGACCAATGCGCATAATAAATATGTAAGTAACGTATGTGTATTGCACACATAGACACAGACACAGACACAGACACAGACAGACAGACAGACAGACAGACAGACAGACAGACACACACACACACACACACACACACACACACACACACACACACACACACACACACACACACCGTATTGGTTTTGTTTCTTGGGAAAATTCTACTACACAATTGTTTCCACAATATTCATCTCTAAAATTTGCTCTGATTGAAGCAAAAGGCTAAAACCTGGACATCATCTTTCATGAGGTTTACTCACTTTTCTCCAATAATTAATGAGCCATACAATTTTTCCTTCTAAATATTTCTTGACTCACGATAGCATGTTCTTCTCTTTTATTCCTTCTACCATTTCTGTGGCCACATAATTTCTCCGTGGGTTTCATTTACTTAACTCTTCTTCCAGTTTCATCTCCATTCACATTGTAAGCAGTTATCATCCGCCTAAAAAGAATTCCTGACTGTGTCATCTTCATGCTTAAAATTCCTCCATGGCTACTCATTCCTATGGTCCTACTCAGTCTCTCTCTCTGTCTTTCTCTGTCTGTCTGTCTGTCTGTCTGTCTGTCTCTCTCTCTCTCTCTCTCTCTCACATACCCACACACACCCACACCACAATTTCAAGGCATCAATAACTCCACCACACCCAAAAAGTTAAGGCTGGTTAGCTTAGAGTGTGAACTTTTAGGTTTTTATCATGATGTACTTAGACTAACATGAGCTGGCTCTTGTTTACTGAGATCTCTGGCTTTTTAACTTTTCACACACATAAAGAGGTAGTAATGGATTAGTTCTTCATGTATTCATTAAAATGAAATTCTCTATTAGGAATGCTTGGAAGGTATTCATTTAGTTATTCGGACCTGACACCTTCAAGAAAGACCCTGAAACTCTTTCAGAAATCCTCTGAAACCAACCTCAGGTGCTCTTGTACATTGTTTGGTTTGTCTTGCTTAATCTTCTAAAGAGACGAAGGGCTGGGACTAAACCCTACAACTAGAAGAGACAAGGAGCATGACTTAGTGTTGGTGTCCCCCCAGCCTAACAAATGCAAAGCCGCGCGTTGCCTGAAACACAGTGGTACCTCAATACATACTAGCTGAATCAAACAACATGTGAAAGGGAAGATGTCACTGTGGAATCAGTCAAAACAGGGAAGTGGAATTACGGGTAAATTTTGTCATTGCTACTTTCTTTGTAAAGGGAGATTTAGACCTGCTATCCTTGTGGTCATTTGCACATCTATTCTTTCAGCAGGTATAAGTGACTCTGTGTTAAGGCCTAAGGGAAGGGATAGATAATGAAGAGGAGAAGAAGGGGAGAATGCAGTCAAGAATTCAATGGATATCCGGAACATTAAGAAGAGTTGATGTTAGGCGAAATGAACCCCAAGATAAGGACTCGAATGTTTTTTTTGTCTTGCGATTGTTTTGAACATATTTATAAGATATTTTCTTTGTTGCTTTGTATGTCCCTCCCTCACAGTATAACCCCTGTTTTCACTGTATTTGATGTTGGTATAATTTGTAGAAGGGAAGGGAATAAACAAATTGTTTAAATAGGGATACAGGTGGACCCATTGCAACAATGAGATATATAAGATGTTATGTCGAAAAATGAACTTTACAACTTTGGCGTGGGGTGGGGGGGAGGTGGGAAGGGATGGGAAGGGAAAACAAAGGAGGAGGCAATACTGCTTGATAAGAAATGTACTCATGCCGGGCGCTGGTGGCTCACGCCTGTAATCCTAGCTACTCAGGAGGCTGAGATCTGAGGATCGCGGTTCAAAGCCAGCCCGGGCAGGAGAGACTGTGAGACTTCTATCTCCAATAAACCACCAGAAAACCGGAAGTGGCGCTGTAGTTCAAGTGGTAGAGCGCTCGCCTTAAGCTGAAGAGCTGAGGGACAGCGCCCAGGCCCAGAGTTCAAGCCCCACGACTGACAAAAAAAAAAGAAATGTACTAATTACCTTGCTCATGTAATGGTAACCCCTCTATATGGTATTTTCACAATTAAAAAAAAAGAAAAAAGAAGAAGAGTGAGGAAAGGTATGGGTAGGGAAGGCATGGGTGACATGGATCAAGATCAATTTGATTCACAAACTGCTTTGCTTTGTCCAACTACTTAAAGATAACGAAAGTAGAAAATATAAAATGCAATAAGACATTGCAAAAGGCAATCAACTCAAAAGTCCAAAGTACAAACATGTAGCTACTATATGCAAATAAGTCGGTTGAAACACAGACCATCAAATGAGCTCTGAGCTCACTAGTTGCATGTATTGATTTATTTTTTTTAAAGCTCAGTTTGAATCTTTAACTTTTCTCTTTCATTACTGCCCTCACCCGTGCCCAAATCAGTTTTGTTTCATTTTATAATTTTGACTCCTGACATATCTATCCTCCCACCCCCATCCTCCCATTCCCCGGTACCCCTAATCCCTTTGCTACACTGCAGTAAGGAAGAGCTTTGCAATAGGAAATCGGATTATTTCATTCCCCATTTTAAACCCTCCCTGCTTCTCACGGAACACAGAATAGCTATAAATTCCTTTTTCCTGACCTACAAGTTCTTTTGAGCTCCAACCCATACCAGTAGCATGTGATATTTGATCTTCCTGTCCTCTTGTCCTGGGGTTTGGAAGCTGGACTGGCCTTCACTCTGATCCTTCTAGAGGCCACTCTCTCATAGAGTGACCCTAGCTTGGGTCTTCTCCTCCAAGCCAGATGTTAGCTCCTACCACTCCCCAAATATTCTGGTTTTCTTCACAATGTTAGAACTAAACTTATCTTTCTGGATGGGTTCTCTTGTTCATTTATGTACTTACTGTATCTCTCCTTCGATTCCTACAACTTAAGTTCTGTCCTGTTCAGCACTGTATTCCCAAAGTTTATCGAGTATGTACTGTATACATTTTGAAACTCGTTGAAATACTGAGGAACTAGCCATTTTGTGTTCGAATTGTGGCTCTGCTACTTTGCTATTTAGCAGTGTGACTTAGAAAAATTATTATTGTCAGTGTTCTTGGCTACGAAGTGCTAACATGTGTCTATTCAATAAATGTCTATTGATTTGAATAAATTAATAAATAATCAGTCTTTCTGTTATCAAGACTAAGCAATGGACAATAACTCTTCTTTGGCTTAGTCAAGGGATATACTAAACATGTCCAGACCACAAACAAACCAGATTTCATATTTATTATTCTGTTATGTCAGCCAGGAAAATCTCAGCTCCTCAGGTAAAACTTCATATATTTATTGTTTGTTGATTGATTGGTTATTTTAGTTGGTTGTGGGGCATGAACTCTGGGCGCTGTCTCTCAGCTCTTCAGCTCAAGGCTAGTGCTCTACCACTTGAGCCATAGTGCCACTTCCAGTTTTCTGGTGGTTAATTGGAGATAACAGTTTCACAGATGTTCCTGCCTGGGCTGGCTTTGAACCATGATCCTCAGATCTCAGCCTCCTGAGTAGCTAGGATTACAGGCATGAACCATCAGCTCCTGGCTGTTTGTTTATTTTTGAGACAGGCTCTTTAGGTGTAGCCCTGGCTCTATTCCTTCTACCTCAGTTTCTCAAGTCCTTGGATTATAGGTATGTGCTACGGCCCCTGGCAATAACTTTGCAGTTATATACCTACAGTCTAGGTATGGGTGGCCCCCAAGAATTCATGTGTTGGACTATGGTGCACAGGACGGTGATGGAGGGAAGTGGTGAACCCTATGACAGTCAGAGCACAGAGTGAGGTAATTAGGCTGTTGTGAGTATTGTCTTGAAACAGGATTAAAGGTAGTTCCTGTGGGACGTCAGCTCCCCTAAGAGAGGTTTGTTATAAAACAACAAGACTGGATCCTTCCTGCCCTACAAGATGACCTTGCCAGTGCTGGTGCTATTTTGCTTCAGCCTTCAACTTCAAAACCGAGAGCTAAAATTTCCCTCTTTTAGTTATAAATCTCCCAGCCTTAGGTGTTCTCTTACAGCAAAGCAAACACAACCTGAGGACTGTTTCAAAAAGTGTTGAATTCTTGTTCATTACGGAGGAGTGACACCAAGAGTTGTGTGTTTGTTTATAAAAAGCTCATAATCTACTCCACATATATTAAAAACTCTACAGTGTTACCAATTATTCTTACTCTTCTAGAAAAACAAGGTACATTTTTTTCCTGTGTCAACCATTATGTCTCACTTTTATTATGGAAGACAATACAGAGGTGCAACAAAAAGGTCTCTGTCTAAAATGAAGAGAACGAATTATATGAAGCAAATACTTTTGAAGAACACTAGGTACTTCTGAATAAAAATATAGAGGCATTCTGGGGCCTTTGCCCCAGACCTAATTGATCTATATGGCTCTTTTTATCCAGAGACAGTATGGAAGACATAACAACTACAATACATATAACCAATACATATAACCAATATAACTATAACAAATAAATTCGTTAGACCTCAGTGTTCCAAACGTTTCATAAACATTTTTACAGGGGTGGTGCCACATTATACAATAAAAAAAACAGTATGACATGTAAATATGTGCATTCCTTTTCTGTTAGCTTTCCATGACTATGACACTATGACAAACATAATCAACTCTAAGAAAAAGGAAAGGTTTATTCTGCCTCAAAGTTTCAGACCATGGTCATTGACCTTGATGCTTTGGATCTCTGGAAATAAAATATATAACCATGGGAGTATATGGACCAGGAGATAAAAAGGGAAGCAGGAAAGACCAAGGTCCTAGTACTCCATTAAAGAGACTCCACCAATCATCTAACTCCCTCCTGCTAGACCCCAACTCTTACAGCTTGTATCACCACACACAATGGTACTAGGCTGAACACAAAGTATATGTTCAGGTTAAATATAAACATTTAAAGCCAGACCAAAGAAATGCCGTAACTGTCTACAACAATAGGCACATAGTGGAAATGAAAGTGAGGAAACTCAGTTTCTGGTCTGTTTTGATCAAATCTATTGATAATTCTATGTGGAATTATACTCTCTGTGAGATACTGTTTTCATAAATGCTATAAACAACACAGATTGTACTAGAAAAGTGTGAAAATTAATTTAGAGACAATGAATCCAACTAATTAAAAAAATCATCTCCTTAGAATGCAAGCCAACTATTGTTGCATATACCTGTTGTCCTAGTACATGGCAAGTGAAGGAAGAAGGATAGAAATTTGAGGCCAGAGTGGGCTACATAGAAAGACAAACAAAGACAGACACATGAGAGAAACTTAAACAACAACAACAATAATCCTTTAAGAGTCAGCACCAATTTATTTCATGGAGTAACACATGTTGACAATTCCTGCAGGATGATCTGAATTCAAGATGAATAATAACAATAATCAGGCAATAGTCCTCAAGTGAAATAAAGAGAATAGAATATCTATAAGACCAGAAGTTCCATATAATCCCAGCAGGGATTCCTCTACTGAGAAATAATTCTACAAGAACTTGAAACCTGAGGAATACAGGTTGCAAAACAACTTGAGCTACACACAGCAAGTTCTATCTCAAAAATCAGCAAAACCAAACTGGCTGGAGTAGCCAGATACTGGTGGCTCACACCTGTAATCTTAGTTACTCAGGAGGCTGAGATCTGAGGATCATGGTTTAAAGCCAGCCCATGCAGTGAAAATCTGTGAGACTTATCTTCAATTAACCAGCCAAAATTAGATGTGGAGGTTTGGCTCAAGTAGTAGAGCACTGGCCTTGAGCAAAAAAAAAAAAAAAAAAAAAAAAAGCCAAGTGTGAGAAAGCTCAAGGTCCTAAATTTAAACCTCAGTTCTGGCACAAAAAGGGAAAAAAATGGCTACACTAAGCTGAATGAAGCAACGAGATGAAGCAGATGAACTGTTTTATCACAAATATTGCAGAAGAGGGGAAATGTCTGGAGATCCTGATCAGGACTGACTTATTTTCAACCATTATTTTTACATTAAAAAATCCTCTGAGGCGATTTTGATGACTCAAAAACATAACACAAGAGGTTTGCTTCTCATACAAAGCAAAAAATACTTGAAGTATTTTACTGGTGGTAATTCCAAGCTGGTAGATTGGAATATATTTTTAATTTATAGAAAGACAAATGAGAAACAACACATACCTATATTACCTCTAAAGAAACATTTTATGTTGGGAATTCTTCTTTATTTTTAAGGTGATTGATTGGACACTGCCTAATGTATGCAGGAGCTATATTTATGTGACTGATTTCCCTAAGCATTTTGGGAAAAACAACTTTCTCAGGAAAAATGCTAAAGATGATTTTAAGACATTTGCAACCATTCTCTTGATTAATTTCAGCTCACTTGACCTATTGTAGAGGCTCTAAATAAAGCCGAGGAGTTCTGCTCAGTATCTGCAGGCAAAGAGGCAGGGAAATACTGAAAACTTTTGCTCACCATGGACATGAATGGTAGCTGAAGTATAGCTTTCAAACTCTGTACATTAAAGTTGCCAGAACTTTCCAGGTAATAGAGAGGGGCTCCCTATATTGTCTATACATTATGTAGCCCCTAGTTTGAATACATCTAGACTTGTATTTCTTCCTACCTCTGAGAAAGTAGCCTTCTTCCTTCCAAGATCAAAGGCTTCAGCCTTCACCTTGGTCATTGTCACCTCTTCCATCATTCTTCATCTGCCTCAAACCCACTCATTCCCCTTCAAGTTCCATTTTTACATAGGTACATGAAATAATCTTAAGGAGCAAGTGATGGAGGTCCTTCCGTGTGTGTGTGTGTGTGTGTGTGTGTGTGTGTGTGTGTGTGTGTGTGTGTGTGTGTGTGTGTGTGTGTGTGTGTATAAAAGACTCAGCTCAGGGACTTTCTTGTCTATTCTGGCTTCCAACTGCAATCCTCAGATTTCAGCCTCCGGAGCAGCTAGGATTGTAGCATCCTTTTTTCTCTAAAGACTTTAGACATTTCCCTCTTCACTGCCTCCTTCTAACCTGACTAAGATCTTTCATAGTCTCAGAGTCTCCCATGTCTCTGTCCATGCTCACACTCTGTATGTTCTATTCCTCACCTTTTACCTCCAGTAATGTCTGGGGAGCCCAGAGGTATTTATCTGTGAAAAATGTACTCATTCTAATCGACCCACCTCATACTATGATAGAAGTTAAGCTAACTTCTCAACTCTACCTTCTTTCCCCTTCCAGGGTTTGCCATCGTCTGTGAAATGTTACCTGCAGACACCTCTGACATAGATCCCACTTTCCACCGGCTTCCCATGATCCATACTTCACTATGACTCACATGAGCTATGGAAAAGCTTCCTGGCCAATCTTCCAATCCACCTGGCTCTTCTATAAATACATGTTCCACATTGCTGCTAAAGTTATTATTATTTAGTGTGGGACAACTCTGATGCTCCCTCAGTTCAAACCTGTATTTCATCCTATGAATAAGATCTAAATAAAATATAAGGCTTTGGAGCTCAGAAACACTGTTGAAACAAGTCATTCCATCACTGAATGGCGGAATGACCATTTCAACGTCATCAGCCACTAAACACCAGAGCTGGTATCAGACAGCAAAGGTCCTGATTGTACATGGTGCCTATGTTAAATCTTACTTCCAAGCTTGAGTCCTGGTTTCTAAAGTTGACATACTTCTTTCTCCTTTCAGTTATCAACTGCACCATCCCTAAATGCTCTTTTCAACCATATGTCTATATTATGATGCAAAATATGCCCAAGATCTTAAAGAGATTTTGACAAATGTGCTTCCCTGGACCAGATGTCATGGAACATATTTTTCTCTGTTGATATCAATGGAAGGATGAATGCTAGGACTCTCGCCAATTCTCAAACCCTGTTACAAGGTAAGAATCTATATTAAACATAGCTAGAGAGAATGGGAATGGAAACTGCATGAACAGTGGGACCATCAGAATGACCTGCAGCCTCAAGTTCCATTTCAATCTGCCTCATCTCAAGTGCAGAAAAGAGAAGTGCAGAAAAATTCCTATGAGTTTTTCCACCAGATATTTCGTCCAGTATCAACAGCAGATACTGGGCTCCCCAGGTAGGATGAGTTGGAGAAAAAAATAAACAGCATCTGTGCAGTGACTTTTTCACAGCCAATCAGACTTTTCACCATCAACATTTCTGGCTCCAGAAAAGCTCAAGCTAATGAATATACTCAGTTTTCCTCTCTGGAGAATGTAAGTTGCTATGTTACGGAAGTAAGGGTGTATTCTACTCATCTGCTATCTTCAAGAACGTAAGAGAAGGGTAATTGTTTATCTGAAGATTATATACAATTCTTTGGATAAACAGATTAATGCTATAGGCCTGTTAGCTAAATTGCAGTGTTTTCTTGCAACAAAATGTAAAAACAATAATTACAAAAATGCCTCATTCACCTTGTATCACTGGGGAGAGGCTGTTTTCTTAAATTATTATTCTTTCCAATAGCAAAAAATTACTCCTTTGAGTTTGCATATATTTAACTACGTAGCTCTACTGAAATGTAATTTACAGCCTCCTGAATCCTTAATTAAAAATATTTTATTCACTTGAATCAAATACTGATATTGAAGACTGAACTCAAGGTGTCTCATTTGCTACAAAGATGCTGTACACCTAGATATTACAAACCTTTTACTTTTAGTTTGCTTTTAACATAGGGTCATACATTTTTGCCTGGCCTGGCTTTGAACTGTGTTCCCCTCCCAAGTAGTTGGGATTACAAACATGTACTACCACACTTGGCTGTTGCATTTACCCTTAGATGGTGCCTTGCTGCCTGGATACTTCAAGACTTTTTTCTTACTTTCAAAAAAAAAATCAGCTTACAGGGACACATCTCTTAATTCTTCACTTTATAAAAGCTCTCTTCAATTTGATATCCTTTTTCAAACTTTTTGTTGTTTTCTTCAGGCACACCAACTATCCTTGTATTGAATTAGCTTTAGCATTGTTCTATGTTTATTAGAGTTTCTATAAATTAGGTTGTTATCAACATACACTACATTTATCACAAATATTTTTGTTTGTCCATAAACTACTTAGATAACTAGTACTTTTTGTCAAATAACCTGTATTTTTTTTTGTCTGTGTCCAATTAGTTTCATAATGGTGTTGGTTTTGCCCACAATTTATTTCTTATGTACATGATAGAATTTCTAGGTTGAAGCTTTGAACTCCATTTTGTCAAAAATATGTGTTCCAATTAAGCTGTTGAGTGACACAATCATGCAATTACATAACCTAAAAAATGGAGTCATACAATTCCATATGTTCCTTTACAGCTTTTGTTTGGTTTCAGATGTATTACATTGTGCCTCATTTCTTATGCTCAAGCATAAAATGTTTTGCACTCTCAGTGTGATATGTGAAAAACATTCCTTAAGTTGTTTAAGAAATATTTTTTCATAGAATTATGTAGAGAATTTTTAAAAATATATATGTATCCAAAGATTGTGTGATTTCTAATTCCCCCTCCCTAAATACTTGCAAAGAAAGTTGCACATCAGAAAGAATGACCCCCATTTGTAAAGAAATGGAAAGACTTGGAAAAAATCATATTAAATGAAGTAAGCCAGATCCAAAGAAACACA
This sequence comes from Dipodomys merriami, assembly GCF_024711535.1. NCBI lineage: Eukaryota > Metazoa > Chordata > Mammalia > Rodentia > Heteromyidae > Dipodomys > Dipodomys merriami. Next base: position 27,079,816 of record NW_027202826.1, read on the forward strand.
GGTCCCATGTTTTCCCTTATTTGCAATAATTAATACATGTCTAGGATAATCTTAGCAGATGAACAGAATATAGCTCAATAGCTATATATATATGACCATATAAAATGACATTTAGCAAAATGAACTCCATGGCATGGACACAAGAGCTTTTTCTTTGTTGTTGTTGTTGTTTTTATGTACTATGTGATTTTTTTTTTGTTTCTTTTGTGTGTTCTTTCCTCTGTGGCTTATCCCCTATTCTCACTGTATTTGATTTTGGTACCCTGGGCTTTGCATATATGTTTATCTGTATTAGGGAAGGGAAGGGAAGGGGGACAGCAAAATGGTGAGACAAAGGACAGAGTAACAATGCAACAGTGATACTTGCAAGAAAATATGTTGGAAATGTTCTGTACAACTTGGGTGGGAATGAGGGGCAGGAAAAGTGGGAGAAACATGAGAGAGGGGGTAACAAGTTCAACAAGAAATGTACTTATTACCTTACGTGTGTAACCGTGACCCCTCTGTAAGTCAGCTTGACAATGGAACAAGCTCACCCTTGGCCTTTTGCAGAAAGCACCACTGAGCTATGGTTTTGGTTTGCACTTGAAATGTTCCCAAGGCCTATGTGATTAAAGGCTTAGTTGCCTACCTGTGGTGCTAAGTAGAGGTAGTAAAATAGGAGGCAGACTAGAGGGAGTAAGTTAGGTCATTGGGGGTGAATCAGGAATCAGGTGTGGACGTATACTAACCACTGAAATTTTCTTCTCTCCTAAAACTGATATGACAAAAAGCCAGTTTAAAAACTAGGTAAGATTGCAGAATTTGGTAGCTCTGTAATCCTTGCTACTCAGGAGGCTGGGAGCTGAGGATTACAATTCAGATTCCATGAAACTCTTATCTCCAATTCAGTGCTCCTCTCAAAAGTTGGAAATAGAGCTTTGAATCAAAGTGGGGAAGCTCAGGCCCTGAGTTCAAGTTCTTGGATCAGAACAAACAAAAGAGAGCACACAAACAAATCTAGATAAGATTCTAGGAAGGCTTGTGGAGATAAGAGGTCTGAAGGGAAGTTCTTCTGTTGGCATGCCTGTGACACAGGGCTCAATGGCTGAGTCCTTCCTGGAATTACCACTCTCCGCTAGGCTTGGCGCCACTTTTCTCTGGAATTACCATATTCACTCTCAATGCCACACCATGCTCCTACTTTAATTTTACTTTAATTTCCCTAAAGCAAGTTTTCCATTCCTATATTTGAAAAATAACCTGACATTTCAAGGGGAACTTTATTAGAAACTAGAAAAATATTACCCCAAAGACTGTCACTATTGAAAAGGTCAAATCCATTGAATTTAAGCTTTCTGTTCCAAGACTTACTACGGGTGGTATGGAAGCCCAATCGGACTTTTCTACATTCTATAGTTTCTTCTTAGCTTTGTTTGTTTTAAGTTTATCTTAAAAACAGGAAGTTGTAAAGATAGCGCTAGAAATCCACTGTGCCCTTTCCCCAGCTTCTCCCAATGGAGACAATTTATTCACTCTATATTTTCTTACCTTACTCTCTCTCATACACACACACACACACACACACACATACAGACACAGACACACACACAAACATACATACACACACACACACACACACAATTCAGGCCTTGAGTTCTTGCTCAGTTTTGTTGCTCAGTGTTGGTGCTTTACCATTCAGGCCACACATCCAACCCTGCTTTCTGCTGGTTTATTGGAGACCGGGTTGCACGACTTTTCTGCTTTAGCTGGCTTTGAAATTCAGTCTGCTGGGTCTCTGCCTTTTAAGTAGTTAGGATTATAGGTGTGAGTCACTGGCACTTGTTTTGCCATACACATATTTTAAAGTCACATTCGACCTGTATTGCTGCTTAAATACCTACTTCTTCCCTTCTTTCTTAAGTCTCAGTGTCCCAAATGGAAATATTATCTTATTTTCCAAAACAATGGAATATTTTGTTATTTTTTTGCACTTTAAGGCCACATTTCTTTTCTTTAAATTTTACTTTATTTTACTCTAAAGATGATATAGAGAAGGGTTACAGTTACCTAAGTAAGGTATGGAGTACATTTCTTCTTGAACAGAGTTACCCCCTCCCTCTTTTTCTCCCACTTTCCCTCACCCTCGACTCCCTTACCCCCTAGGTTGTAAAGTTCATTTCCTGCATAATGTCTTGTGAGTATTGCTATTGCCTTGGTTCACCCTTTGTCTTTTGTGATTCCTTTTCCCTTTCCCAAATCAGATAAACGTATATACAAGACACAGGGTACTAAAATAAAAAACAAAAAATAAAAAACAGTGACAACAGAGGATAAACCAAATGGAAAAAAATGAAAGAAAAAAGAAATGACTTCACACAGTACATTAAAAACAAAACAAAAACCTCTCTTATTTCCATATCTGGTGTTCATTTTGATTAGCATAATTTCATATGGTCATATGTACATAGCTATTGAGTTATTGTGAACCTCTGATAGGACTATCCTAGACATATACTACTTGTTACAAATGAGGGAAACCATGGAGCTTATGTTTCGTTGGGTCTGGGAATGTAAACTTGTTCAACCACTCTGGAAAGCAGTGTGAAAGTTCCTTAAAAGACTAAACATAGAGCTCCCCTATGACCCAGCAATCCTATTCCTGGGCATTTATCCAAATGGTCACAAACAAGGCCACACTAAAGCTACCAGCACAACTATGTTCATTGCGGTATTCTTCAGCATAGCTAAGATAAGGAACCAACAGAGATGTCCCTCAGTAGATGAATGGGTCAAGAAAATGTGGTAAAATACATACACAATGGAGTTTTATTCTTCCATTAGAAAGAATGATAAGACTCCCCAATCATAAGGAAATGGAAAGACTTGGAAGGACAAATTTCTTCACCTCAGTAGTTAAGAGCTTTCATTCAGACTTTCTTTTTAAATTTTTCTTTTGTTTCCTCCACCCCTCCCCTCTCTCTCTGTGCTGGTTCTGGGGCTTGAACTCTAGGCCTGAGAACATTCCCTGAGCTAGCTATTCCCTCCTTCCTTCCTTCCTTCCCTTCTCTCTTTCTATCTCTCTCTCTCCCTTCCTTTCTCCCTCCTTCCCTCCCTCCTTTCTCCCTCCCTCCTTCCCTTCTTCCCCCCTTCCCTCCCTCCCTTCCTCCCTCCCTCCCTTCCTTCCTTCCTTCCTTCCTTTTGCTCAAGGCTACTGTTCTACCAATAAGGCTACAGCTCCACTTCTAGCTTTTTTGTTTGTTTGTTTTGGTGGTGGATTGGAAGTATCTCACAGACTTTCTTCTGGGCTAGCTTCCAACTGGGATGCTTAGATCTCAGACTCCTGAAAAACTAGAATTACAGGCATGAGCCTCCAGCTCCCAGCTTCATTCAGATCTTTTTACTGACACACTTAACCAATTCATAAAGCAACAGAGAACAACATGTTTTGACTCTCATAAGTAATTTAACACTTCTTGGTATGGCACTTCAACATTTGGAGTTACTCTGTTATGCCATAGTTGGTTAATATCTACTAAGGATACTCATCATACTTATACATGAACATAAATAGAAATTGTTTTCATATTTTATTCATTAAAGTACTCTGCTATATATCTAAACAAATATAAAAACAATGGGATCAATTTAGTTCTGCCTCTTTAAAATGCACCATATTTAACTAAACACAGATGCAACTCTTTTTGAGATGCAGAAAACATTTAAAGCTATATTCTAATCTCTAGAAAGTATGTCTATTTTTGTTTTACTTTTTCTTTAAAAATATTATTAATCAGGGGGCTGGGAAGGTGGCTCAGTGGTAGAGCGCTTGCCTTACATGCCTGAAGCCCTGGGCTCGATTCCTCAACACCACATAAGCAAAAAGAAAAAAAGCCAGAAGTGGTGCTGTGGCTCAAGTGGTAGAGCACTAGGCTTGAGCTGAAGAGCTGAGGGACAGCGCCCAGGCCCAGAGTTCAGGCCCCATGACCTGACCCAAAAGCTGGAAGTGGAGATGTGGCTCAAGTGATAGATCGCCGGCTTTTAATGCAAGCATAAGGCCTAAGTTCAAGGCCAATTACTGGCAAACAATAATAATAATAATAAGTGTTATTAATATTAACAATAAAAAATATTAACTATAACAAGATTATATATATATATATAATTAAACAGGAACCCAAAGGCAAACTAGAGGCAAGATAGGTTCCTATAAAGAGAATAATTTTATTAATATGAAGATATAAAGTCAATATAGCACACCATTATTATTCTTATAATGTGATGATTTTGCCATGGAAAGGATTGAGTCTTGAAGAAGTTAGGTTATTTCTCTTAGGTCTATTCTTATGTAGAAATTTTAGATCTTTGTTTTGTTTTTTGTGTGTGTGTGCGTTTTCCTTTAATGAAATACTTTCAAAGTGAGAATTTGAAACTTAGTCTTTCTTTTTTTCTTCCTTTCTAGGCAGTTATTTAGGTACAGAAAAGGTAAAATGGTGTCATGGTTATTTTCTTGTCTTTACAGAGTCATTCCAGTAATATTAAGTAGCAAAAGTAGATTTATAGAAGCAAGTTAGAAAACTCAATTACAGGTTCAGCTCAGATACTCAGAAATTAGCAAGTTATCAGGGAATAATATTCCTCTGGCCTTAAATAAAAATGCTACGCAAAGACTCTTGACCAATCCTCCTTCATTATTGCTAGCTTCTTTGGTATAACTCCTGTATGTAGATCGCTATTTGACCATGGCTATCAGGGAAATCATTGTGACTTGGCCTCAAACCTATGCAACCTTACAACCTTATTCTGTGTCTTGATTCCAAATCCAAGCTGGCATGTAAGTATCCCCACTTGACCCACTAAATAATGTCTACAAGGCCAGAATCATTTGGCCTTTGGAAAAGGCCTTTCTAGGGTGTGTGTGGGGTGTGTTTTCTATGAGCAAGATGAAGTAGAAAGGGAGCTTGCATATAAATCATAAAGCAAATGTAAACATTGAAACATTTTAGTCAAATTTAGTTAGCATTCATTGAGGTATAATTTACATACTCTTTTCAAAAATGTTCTATTACTTTGGACAAATACAAATAGTTATATAATTATTTCAAGTGGAGACAAAGTCTGTTCCATCAATTCTGCTTAAAAATTTTCAAAATTATATATTTTAAATAATCCCTTCTCACTTTGAAGATACCATTATTGGAGATTTCATTAAAACTTGCCTTTAAGAAGCAGCATAAATATTAAATACATTTTAAGACTGGAACTTGAATGACTGTAATAAAAAAGAGGCTATTATTATTCATCTTCTCCTTTGGGCTATTATTTAAGTAAATACTGAAGGCACTACTGTGTGCTACAAATTCATGAAACACATATGTATAAAAAGTCCTTAGTCCATAAGGATTGACAAAGAAGCTCATAGGTAAAGTCTCTGTACAGTTCATACAGTAGACATTGTCATAAGCCTTCGACAATGTCTGAATTTAGACCACATGGCTTGCTGATAGATATACACTATGTCATGGCACTCTGCCAGTGGAGGGGTGGAAATGTCTGGGAGATAATCAAAGGTCACAGCTTTATTTAACACTATCACATACGGAATGGGAAAACAAACATTCCTATTGGAGCAGAGACAAGTCTGACCTCTTCTTCTCCTGTGACTGCTCTGCTCTTCAAAGGACTTAAATCCTGCCTTTAAAAGATGTGACTGTCCAAGTGGCCTACAACAGGTCTCATCTTTCACCAAAGGCTTCTAATTTTAAATTGTAGCCATGCTAAATAATTTTATTATGAGTGTCACCCTGGTCTGCATTTATGTTGTTTCCATTGTTTAGATGAGTGTGCTTGTAGAGAAGAATGGGAGTCATCATAACATTTTCATATATACATATAAAGAAAGAGAAAGCAGAAAAGCCTATGAGACTCTATCTCCAATTAACCTAAAAAAAAGCTAGAGAAGCATGACCATTCAAGTGGTAAGTGCCAATTATAAATAAGCACAAGGCTCCGAGTTCAAACCCTACTACCACCACCAAGAAAAAGAAAAAAAAATGAGAACATGATAGTTTCAACTACGTAATCATTTTCAAATGTTTTCATTCAAATACAAAAGTTTTACTTATTTGTGCATTAAATTATCCATAGACAAAAAGACCAGACATTGTTGGAATTTCAAACTAAGAAATGCCGTAATATATTAAAATTAGCAATAAAAAAGTGGGAGGGGGAGTTATAGTTTAGTATAATCAAACATGAAAGATTTCAGACTAGGCACTAAATCTTTGAAGTGCTTTCCTTTTATTGATGTATTTATTTTTCTTGTTTTTTTTTATTGTGAAAATACCATACAGAGGGGTTACAATTACATGGGCTTGAGTACATTTCTTATCAAGCATTGTTGCCTCCTCCTTTGTTTCCTCTTCCCATCCCTTCCCATCTCTCCCCTCCCCTGCCAAAGTTGTAAAGTTCGTTTTTCGACATAATGACTTGTACATCTCATTGTTGCAATGGGTCCACCTCTATTCCAATTTAAAAGATTAGGTTTTCCCCTTCCCCTTCCTTTTACAATGTCACTAGTTTTGAAAGTCTCATGTATGTGTGCATATACACTTACACATACCTATGTGCATACCTATATAGGTTTGTGGATATGCATATACATACATATATATATAATACATATGTATATAAACAGACATACTCTGCTCTCCTAGTATTAAAACTGTAGGTAGTTGTGCTTCAAACGATCTTTACAACTTTGGGAGGGGGGAGTGTAGTCATGGAGATGGGAGGGCAGGGATGGTAAGGAAAAAACAAAGGAGGAGGCAACAATGCTTGATAAAAATTGTACTCATTACCTTGCTCATGTAATTGTAACCCCTCTGTGTGGTATTTTCACAATTAAAAAACCTTATTAATAAAAAAAGGATATTAACCAGTAGATATCTAGCTGTGCTCTGATTCCTCCTTTTAGACATATTACTTCCTTTCCTTCAAAGGAAATTTGGCTTTTGGCTTGATTCTTTTGTTCCCAGTCGCTCATAGTGTATCTGGGTTGCTTTACCTCACACTCACTTTTGGTATAATACTATTCTCTTTTCCTATGGGAAATGACTCCTTCCCTACTCCTGCCATATTTCCTAGCTCCACATCTTTCCTAGCTTCCTAGTCTGCAAGATAGTTTCCTTGGCCAGAGAAATTGGTCTGGTATAAAGGTGAAAAATACAAATTAATTTTATTATAATTTAGGAATTCACTGGAAAAAGAATTCTCTTGGCCATGACACTATTCTTAGAATAACCTAACTGCTGGGAACTGCTGGGGTCGCTATCCTGAGAGAACTTGCCTGTCAATAAACCAGAAGATACTTCCTGGAGCCAGGGGAACTGGGGTCATCTTTAAAACCAACTCATGGTATAAGTTAACTTTCTGCTTGAAGAAATTTTAGATATCGATCTCTGGTGATACAAAGATCCCTGAAAGAATGAACATGCTGCTGTAATTCACTCTCCAGTGATGTGTCCCTCTAGTCAATCCATCACGTGATTATACCTCTAAATACTGTGTTCTCACTGTTCTCAGTAGAATTACCTAAGAAGTGGGGCTCACCTCAATTCCCCTTTATCCAAAGGATGGTACTTTAAATAAGACCAACTTCCAGACATCTAGGATTGCTTTTAAACCTTCTCCAATACTATTAATACCACTGACTGAGGGTCTGAAACATCAAGATGTTTACAGCAGAGCTTCTCAGAAATGGGTAACAGTTGAAATCACTAATAGGACATGAATAATAGTAATCGTAACAATAAATCATAAATTACAGTTGGGGGAGAGGGGATCATAGTAAGCATTTCATAAATGTTAGGTTTTATTAAGGTTGGACAATCCTTTTAAAAGGACTTTCTGATAAGATAGCATGCGGATGGAGCAGTTCTATAGCATTTACTTAGGAAAAAGACATCCCTTAAGTATACATATTTATATTCTTCAATTTAACTTACATTGTTGGGGCTTTCATGGAGTAGAGACCAAATCTGTAGTTACAGTTCTTAAAACTCTACTTTTGCAATGCATCACTCAAAAGTTTGAGCCTTTTGGGTGATGAGGTCTACTGAAGGAAGTTATGCCCTAGGCCTGAAGTTATGCCCTGAAGTGATATTGGTACCCTGGCTGCCATACCCTCTCTCTTTACTTCCTGGCCACCTTGAGATGAAAATCCTCATCTGTTATCCACTTGTGCCATTATGTACATGTGCAACCACAGGCCAGGAACATGAAGGTCATGTGACTGTGGACTGAAATCCCTGGAACTATAAACCAAAACAAACTTTTGCTCTTTTTTTTTTTATTGGTAGGTCATGGGGCTTGAACTCTGGGCCTGGCACTGTCCCTGCGCTCTTCAGCTCAAGGGGAGCACTCTACTGCTTGAGCCACAGCACCACTTCTGGTTTTCTAGTGGTTTATTGGAGATAAGAGTCGCATGGACTTTCTTGCCCGGGCTGGCTTTGAACTGAGATCCTCAGATCTCGACCTCCTGAGTAGCTAGGATTACAGGCATGAGCCAGGCACTTTTGCTCCTTAAAAGCTATTATTTCAGGCATTTTGGCAGAGATGCAAAGCTCACTAACATACTAGGTATACCTTTTGAGGGTCTAACTATGACTTTTTAGGTACTATACCTTATGCTAATAATTTTAAGGCTCCTATTTATGGTTCTCAAGTGTTCCTAGCCACGTGACTGTCAGCATGGCATTCCCGTGTAGGGGGGGAGTGGGGGAAGAAATCGGTATTGTCACTTATCACTAACTAAATACTGATAGAACAAGAAACTAAATACCGATGATGTTGTTCTCCCAGATCAGTGGGTTTCTTTGTTCAAGTAAGAACAGGCAGAAAATATTCTTTGCTGTTCATGAAAATGACCCATTTGGTTAACATTTCTGGAAAGGCCTGAATAGTTTTCAAATTCCAAAGTAAGGGACCTAAAAACAAAACAACACAAAGGAGTCTTTCTTTCCAAAGGTTTCAATGAAGAATGCAACCAAGGAAGAAATACAGGAGGCCACATATACATCACATGTGTCAGTGTTGATGCTTTGTGAGTTTGAGAAAAGGAAATGACAGGAATGATTTTAATTTCTTAAATAACTACAGCCCTTTGCTTTAGGCTCTCGTGGTAATTAAGTATCTTACTTTGCTTGCTGACTAAAAATAAGTAAAATATCCCAAAGAAAAAGTCAGTATGTGGCATATAATGATACATCAATTAATTAAGTACATCTGAACAATCAAGAAAAATCAGTTCTTTGAATTTAAGTATATTGTAATTACTGTGTGCTTAAGAAGAGCAAAATCACTGTTTTTGCTTGTCTTTGAAATCTAAGTGGAGTCTTTACATGTTCCCAATCAGTGCCACCTAGATCGTTGCTTGCTTGCCTGGTCCTTGAGCTTACTGTACATCTCTCATTCCTGTTAGGCTGTAAACTCCTCGACAGCAGAGACTACTTCTAATTTATGCTTTTACTTCCTTTTTTTTCCCCCTGTCAATCATAGGGCTTGAACTCTGGGCTTGGGTGCTGTCCCTCAGCTATTCAGCTCAAGGTTAGCTCTACCACTTGAGCCACAGCGCCACTTCCTGTTTTCTGGTGGTTAATTGGAGATAAGTGTCTAATGGATTTTTCTGTCCAGGCTGGCTTTGAACCACAGACCTTAGATCTCAGCCTCTTGAATAGCTAGGATTACAGGAGTGAGCTACCGGCCCAGCTATGGTTTTACTTCTTGTTTATGGTTTTATCCCTATTATTTAGAAAGTGCTTTACATATCATTAGCAGCCAAGCAGCATTGAATAAATGTATTATAATAATAAATTTAGTTTTAGAGAATGGATAAAATTCTAATGAACTTGGGAAAGGGAATGGGAGGTGAGGTAGGGTGGACTGTAGTCTACTACTACTACTATTACTATTACTACTACTACTACTGCTACTACTACTACCACCACCACCACCTGGCAGGAGTAGAACTTGCCGTTTTGAGTGTCTTTTATAGCAGTGAAAAGTAAGACTGGACATCAAATATTGCCTATGAAGTCCAGGGTGAAAGAGGAAATGGGTGGCCACATGATAGGAGGACACTGAGGAAGCTGACTGCTGATCTCAGCCCATGATCTTTTACACTGTAAGTTCCAGATAACCTTATACAGCTCAAGGTCACTGATGGTGCACAGATAATGACTGTTTCCAAAATAATATCTCTTACCCAAGAGGGCAACTCTGTCCTCTCCCAAGGACAACCATCTGACCCAGGAGCTTCAGTGAAATTACTTTAGAAAGCAGCGATCAAATCAGTGTCCATGTTTCACATTTCATTAACTTTTTGAGGAAAGTGTACTTCCAAAATCTGATTGAACTAAAGAGGCAGGAGACTTCTTCAATGACTCTGGAAATCAAATTCCAATGGCGTGGGATATAAGATGTCCGTTGACTCAATATTTTCTGAGAACTACTCAAAGTACTATTTTTTCAATATTGGTTACTTTTAGTGTTTGTGAAACATACAGGTGAGATCTCTAATTATGTGGAGATTTGTAAAAATCAAATTGCGCATGTTGATTTCTGACATCTCCTCAGATAACCATACCTTGCTTCTATTTCCAACATGAAGAAGTTTTTTAATTGAACTTTGTAAATAATCTGTATCCTTTAAGTGAGAACTTTCCATTTTCTACTCTAGCAGGCACAGGCCATTAGAAGACGCTTGCTGAATAAACTGACAAAATGAACAACTTTTCTTAAATCCCTTTGTGGGGGAATAAGGCAGTAAATACAATATTCCAGGATTTGTAAGAGAGGAAATCTATGAACAGAATCCTGCCTCAAAGCCATATAAAGTAGGAAAACTTACACTCTGATGTATTGCTAAGGCTTGTTATGAAGAAGGGAAAAACTCCAGGGGAACCTAATCTTAGCAGTGCTATGTATGTTGATGAGTTTTACGTCCATTACACTCTGTTTTTCATTTCTATAAGAAAATACCCTCCCCCACAGTATATCCCCTGCTTTCACTGTATTTTGTAATTTGTGGAGGGGAAGGGGATAAACAAGTCGTTTAAATAAGGATACAGGTGGACCCATTGCAACAATGAGAAATACAAGTTGTCGAAAACGAACTTTACAACTTTGGTGTGGGGTGGGGGAAGGGTTGAGTGGGGGGGGCAGGGGGAGGCTGGGAAGGGGAAACAAGGGAGGAGGCCACAATGCTTGATAAGAAATGTACTCATTATCTTGCCTATGTAATTGTAACCCCTCTGTACAGTATTTTCACAATAAAAAATAAATTAAAAAAAAGAAAATACCTGAATCTTGGAAACTTTATAAAGTAAAACTTTATAAGGGTTACAGCTCTAGATACTCAAAGGCCCATATGAGCTGGGGATGGTCTACATGCTGGCAGAGTACTACAGTGACACGTGACATCATATGACAACCTAAAGAGAGTTCACATATGTGTCTCTTCTGGATTTCTTTTTAAGAGACACTATCTGTACATCATAATTGTATTATTCTTCTATCTCACAATAGAAATTAAATTTTAAAACATGGACCCTTTGGGGATATACTCAAACTATACCTAGATTACAGCAAACTTCACAATTTGTATCTGGTCCTAACAGGGAATATTGGAGGAGAAATCCTCTCCTGTTTCCAGCAGCTGGAAAGGAAAATGAACTATTTGGAAATACAGAAAAGCATGTTATTGGTCTTAATAAGATGTACCTGCATGAGAAACTATCCTAGCCAAAATTACCTGAGGTTTCATCAGTGCCTAATCAGCCCTGAGGAATAGAATTCCCAAACTCTACACAGATTTAGCCCTAAGTACTTGTGAAATTCACAGTCCAGGAAGCACAAGCTCATCAAAACTCTGAGATCCAATCACAGGACTCTAGAATGTTCCCCCCGCTCACCTCTAATCCCAGCCTTCTACGGGTATGAAGGCATATTTGCCATAGGTCCTTTCATGGCAAAGGCATTCATTTGAATTGGATGCTAGTGTCTCAAGCCTGTAATCTTAGCTATTCAGGGGGGCGAGATTTGAGGATCATGTAGTTCAAAGTCAGCACAGACAGGAAAGACTGTGAGATTCTTAGCTCCAATTAACCTCAGAAAAGCCAGAGTAGAACTGTAGTTCAAGAAGTAGAATGCTAGCCTTGAACAAAAAACCCAAGGGATAGTACCCAGGCTGTAGGTTCAAGCCCCATGACCTGAAAACAAAACAAAAGGCAAAACTAGATACATTAATCTATACTGATATTAAAGGCAGAGTAGACTTCATCTCAAACAATTATTAAAGATGAAAGGAAATATACTTTATCATGATAAAGGAGTACATGTTATAAGAAGATAACACTTAATGTGTATGTTCCTAAAAAGAGAAAATCACAATACATAAATACTAAAACTGTCGGAATTATAAATAAAAAATAGTAGAATCTGTTATTAGAGTTGGAAATGTTAATAGCCCTCAGAAATAGATGCATGGGGAAGAAAATCAGTAAGGAAAGAGCTAAACTCCACAGCACTAACAAACAACTGCAAGTAGCCAACAAGAATGGACTACTTTACCTGGCAACAACAGATTGCATAATTCTCTCAAGAGTACACATTCTCATCTTTCACTAAGATTCATTATATCTGGAGTCATCAAACATACCTACACTAACAGAAATCATACAAAGAATAAACTAAGAAACAATAACCAATGTCTAGCTGAAAATCTAATGTTCTTAGAGATTAAATAACCAATATCTAAATAAACACATAAACCACAGAAAAAAGTTCTCAAGAGTAACTTTAAAATATTTTTTAAGTAAATGAAAATAAGAATGCAACCCATCAAAATTTGTGAGCTGCAACAATGTAGTATTAAAGGGGAAATTTATATACTTGAATGAACCTACTGAAAAGAGGGAGAAACAAAGATCCAAAACCTACAAATTTAAGATTCCACTTAAAATGTAAAAAGAACTAATAAAATCCAAGTAAGAAAAAAGTTAATAAAAATCAAAGGTAGAAACACTGAAACTGGAAATAGGAAACAAATACAGAAATGTAACAAAGCCAAAAGGTAGTTCTTTGAAAAGATGAATAAAAGAAATAAAAGGCATGTCTTTAACTAAGCTAAGGGAAAAAAATCAGGGAAAACACAAATAAGTAAGAGCAATGATAAAAGAAAGGACATTGTGACATCGTTACATTAAAAGGATAATAACAATAGTATAAAGAACTCTGGTGGCTCACATCTGTAATCTTAGCTACTCAGGAGGCTGAGATCTGGGGATCACAGATTGAAACCAGCTCGGGCAGGAAGTCCATGAGACTCTTATCTTCAATAAACTACACAGAAAAAGCTGAAAGTGGTGCTGTGGCTCAAGTCTTAGAGCATTAGCCTTGAGCAAAAGAAGCTCAGGAACAACTCCCAGTCCCTGAGTTCAAGCCCTATAGGACAGGCAAATAAATAAATAAATAAATAAAAAGAACTCCATGTCTATAAATGTGATACCCATGATGAAATGAATTTCTTAAAAGACACAAACTTACTTTAAAAAGAATACATAATTATAATAGGCCTACAATAGTAACAAAATTGAAACAACAGTGAAAACAATCTGAATCTTGGCTAAAAAATCAACCTGAAACTTGACCTATACATGTTCACTGGAGAATTCTACCATGCATGAAGAATCCCAGGAAGAAATAACATCAACAATTTCTTCCAGAATACAGAAGCAAAGTGAACACATTCTAAATTTTAAATTAGCCAGCATTATATGCATATCCAAACAAGATAAAGACATTATCATTCAAGTATAGAGCCAAATCTTTTTGCTATTATTGAATTAAAAACTATTTCCAAGAACCTGATGATATCCTCGTTAACTGAAAGGCTGCTGTTGTTTCTTAATAGGCAGCCAGAATGAATGCAGGTGCTTTCTCCAAACCCCTGTCAAACTTACAGCTTTTACCACATCAAAATGGTATCATTTCTAGCATCTAATTTACTTCCTAAACTATATAGTCTTTGAAAAGCAGATGAGGTTTGAATTGCTCTTTAGTCCTTATATTACTAATAAGTACTCCTGATATTACTAGTAAGTGTCACTCTGTCATCCAGTCTGTGTAATTTGTTATTTTTAATATTTTAAGTTCAACTGCTAAACATGTTTTCTAATAACAATTACAAAGCCTTCAAGTTGGCTAATATTTTGCCTATTATAAATGTGATAAAATGGGGAAAAGTTAAACATCAAACCAAATTCCCTTCAGATATCACTTTTGAATTTTTTAATATGGGGCACTTAATTGAATACTGCCTTTCTCTCCCCTTCAAAAAACCTTAGTAGGCCACTTTCATGCATGCAATGACAATTTCTTATCTGGCAACATGAATAGAAAAACTTTAAAACAGAGAATGAAATGTTTAAAAGGAAAAGTACTTTATGTACCAAGAAGTGTTTTCACTAAAGGGCACAAATGGTCTTTTGTTTATTAAATGTAGTAACCTCATTTTCTCTAATAGGTTAGATAGTAAGCATGTTTTTAATATTTATAAATGATATCAAGTCTCATTAATTCTTCCAGAAATCTCAAATCCATGAGAATAGCAGCCTGGTTTTACAAAACAAGAAAGATTTTAGAGATGGCTTTACAGACTTTTTTCACCCAGTCCCACAAGAGCATGCTGTATAAGAAAAACAGGGTTTAGAGAGATGTGGTTACAGTTAACCCTGGATAGCTTTGGCACTGAGGATCGATGCACCTTATTTTAATCTATCCACCTTTAACTCTCTGTGGACATGACGAAAATTCAACACAAGTACAATTCTCTGGCCTGTTTCTCATGCTTTTGGGGAGCTGAGTGACAAATCTGAATTTTGTGACATGTACACACACCCTATTAATCTTCTTGATATAGAAATTCTAAGACACACAGGGCAATAGGGAAGAGAAATAAAATCCGTTACCCTCCCTCAAATAAGCAATGTGGTCATAAGAATTCTCTTGAGCTGAAGGCAATTCAGAAGAATCAGATATAAGAAAAGTCTCTCTGCATTCTTAGATGGCCTAAAAGCAGGAACTATATTTATAAAGTTATTTCTCTCTCTCCAACTCTTTGGGGATCACAGAAGTTAACCCCTGGGACAACTTATATACCTTGTTAGCCCTTATCTAACCTAAAGTCTTCTCTTATACTCGCCTTTCCATAATTTGTAGCCTCTCCCCACAAACATTTCCTGTATTAAATAAGTATTGTTTTTATTAAGTTGTGGTTTAAGCTCAAATTCTAACCATCCTTTTGAGTTATAATTCCTCTGAGTATGTAAAATAAAATATATGTTAATAACATTCCATTTGCCATAGATATTCTTAAGCTGCCTTCAATCTAATTTACAAGGTTCCAGGCAACTCAGATTGTTCAGAGAAAATAAATTTCCCACACTGATGTGTATTTGCAAGTAAATGTTTTTTGTTAAGGCCTTCTTTCTTTCAATTATAATTTATTAGGTTCTTTCTTTGCTTGTTTTTTTTTTTTTTTTTTTTTTTTTGGTGTTTTAGCATTAGCGCCAAGAAGTTGTACAAAAGGGTTTCAATCCAATATGTCAGTTTGAGAGTACTATGTGTCATGATCCATGTTACCCCTTCCATGGCACTCTCCCAACCCCTTCACAGTCCCCTCAATTTACCTGCTTCCATTTTCACACATATACAAGGAAGTTTTTATTTCTCAAAAGCCCTCTAAAAAATCTGCTACAGGCCAAATTCTCCTCCCTGTATGCTTCCAACTAGAGGGCTACAATGTAATTTAATTCCTTCACTTTCTTGGTTTCCCTTAGATTTTACTTAAATCCACATGTCTATTATTAGCCCTTCTGCTCTTCAGAGCAGCTGACATATGTCTGAAAACCTTGCCAGGCACAACTCTCAAGTGAGGGTGATTCTGAAGTCAGGGCAGTTTCTTATTTGCTGTGAAGAACTTTGATTTGTGACCATTTAGAAAAACCACAGGATAACCTGGTTCCTAACTTTATTTGTAAAAGAAGCTGTTAAGACTTTGCAGTTAGAGCTGGTGACAAATAGCTAATTAAAAAATGCACATTTAAGCTGAGCGCAGTAGTGAACACCTGTAATTTCAGCACCTCAAAGGCAGGAAGATTCCAATATGAAAAATAGCTCAGGTTACATATCAAGACCACATTGCCATATAAATCTGTCTCTCTCAGGGGGTAGGGACGATGGGGTGTGGGGAAGGGAAAGAGGAGAAAAATGAGGGAAGGGGTAACAAGTTTGACAAGAAATGTACTTATTACCTTACTTATGTAACTGTAACCCTTCTGTACATCGCCTTGACAATAAAGAAAAGAAAAAAATGTTTATCTCTCTCTTCATGTCTCTGTTTCTTTCTCTATACAAACACAGTAGTATATCTATATATATATATATATATAATTTTAAAAATATATTAATTAATGAGAAACTTTTTCACATAGAACTTATGTCCTCTTTAGTTGGTAGTTTAGAAAGCAAAAAGTATTCCACTAGAAAATGACTCAATGCACCTATAAAAATAGAACTTCCTATTAGACTCTGAATGTCTGACATTCCACAGGAAGCAGGCACAAGTACTGCCCTGCCAAAACCAGCATCGAAAGGAGGAACACAAGGGACATTCCTTCTTTAGGAATTCAAATACTTATTTTATCTTGGAACTGATTGGCTAAGTGGCTTCCAATTTTTCCATATGAGTATTTCATTTGTACTTTAATACCATACTTCCCCTAACTATATTGAAAATCTACATGTTTCCAAAGCAACTTACTTTTCCTCCTCCTTGATTTTTCACCACAAGTAGATACTTTTGAAGTACTTTTATTGGTTGTATTCTTCTGGGTCACTATAAACCTGTATCGTAACCATTACTCTTCAATTGTCTCTAAAGCTCAGTGCTTTTTTGAATAGTATCAACTAATCTCATTTACTGACAAAGCATTTTGATGAGAACAGTAAAAATCCATATTTTAAAGTTTAAATACTAGGTAATAATGGCAAGAAGTCTGAGCTTTGCATTGTAGAAGTAGAGATTAATTGCTGGACATATCATATTTCATATTATTACAGGCTGTATGTAAACTTCACCTTTAGAGGTCTCTGTTTTTATTTTAGAGACAATAAAAATAGACAAATATCATTCCGATTTTGTAGTTGTAAATCTTATTTTTTGTTGGTCATGGGTGGGGCTTGAACTTAGGGCTTGGGTGCTGTCCCAGAGCCTTTTCGATCAAGGATAACACTCTATCACTTTAAGCCAGAGCACCACTTCTGGTTTTCTAGTTGTTAATTGGAGTTAGGAGTTTAAGGACTTTCCTGCCTGGGCTGACTTTGAACCAGAATCCTCCGATCTTAGCCTCCTGAGTAGTTAGTATTACAACTGTGAGCCACCAGCACCCAGCTTTATAAATCTTTTTACTTATTTTGTTAATTCTTACTTTTTATGTTCTTCATTTCTTTTTTTTTTTTTTTTTTGGCCAGCCCTGAGGCTTGAGCTCAGGGCCTGGGCACTGTCTTTGAGCAAGGCTAGCATACTTGAGACACAGCTCTACTTCTGACACTTTTTTTTTTTTTTAATGGTACAAATTGCATCATATTTATTTTATGCAGGAAAGAATAAATCCTAAGTTTTAGTGAAGACAGTAGTTCTGGACTTTAATTTCTTTTAGACTTTTATTTGTGGTTTTGTGAAACCACAAATGTTTTGTACTATTGTAAGGACCAACTATTAGAGGATACTTAATTGGAAATTTAAATATTCTGTTTAGGGCAGTAGTGTGTGTGTGTGTGTGTGTGTGTGTGTGTGTGTGTGTGTGTGTGTGTGTGTGTGTGTGTGTGTGATCATTTTAGGATCTTTTTGTGTATGTTATGTGTATGCAGTGTGTGTGTGTGTGTGTGTGTGTGTGTGTGTGTGTGTGTGTGTGACACTTTTTTTGGTGGTTAATTGGAGAGAAGACTCTAATGGACTTTCTCACCCAAACTGGCTTTGAGCTATGGTCCTCAGATCTCAGCTTCCTGAGTGATTATATTATCACCTGCACCAGATGATCAATCATTTTAAGGAAATTTAAAATTATGACATGTGAGACAACAAACTAAAGTCTGATTCTCATTATTCTCTTTATATGGGATTCTATAAAATTCAGGCATAACTATAAATAACTTGGTGACTGTGGGAACTGAGGTGTCAGAGGATTTACCCTAACACTGGAATACTTCTCAAGGAGGAAAGGAAGCCTAATTTGCTACCCTAAAAATGTGTCAGGGAGGCAAAACAATTATTTTGATCTAGGGTAACTAAAACTCAATGGATGCAGAAAGAGGTCTTTTCCCTCCCCTAATCTGCTTGAGTTTATGGTCCAGATTTCTCTTTGAGAAAGTCATTCCCTTTTCTTACCCCCACCAGGGAGAGTAATTCTTCTCTTTAAATAGCAAGGTTTGACAGCAAAGTGAATGAACAAATGTACGTTTTCAGACATCTTTTTTTCTTCCATTAGTTTCTCCATATATTTATTATTTTTTTCTCTATAATATGTAAAATTTTTGGGGGGGAGGGTCCGGTCGTGGGGCCTGAACTCTGGGCCTGGGCTGCTGTCCCTTAGCTCTTCAGCTCAAGGCTAGCACTCTACCACTTGAGCCACAGCGCCACTTCCGGCTTTTTTTTTTCTTTTTGCTTATGTGGTGCTGAGGAATTGAACCCAGGGCCTCAGGCATGCAAGGCAAGCGCTCTACCACTGAGCTACCTTCCCAACCCCAATATGTAAATTTTTGAAGCCCAAATCTTCCTGTTGGTTAAAAAGGCATAAGAATTTGAAAAAAAAAAAAAAGTCTGTGATTCCACTATTCATTGTAATATGAAGTACATAGTTCATAGTATCATGCCCTGTTTTGCATAACAAAGGGTAGTTGACCAATTAAGTCCATTAAGAAATAACAGATCTGATTCTTAATAAATAATTACATAGAATATAGTACATTTCTTGCATTGAATAAAATCCTGTGATTCAGTGCTGTGATTCCTGCCTACCCATCCACCCATGTAGGCTGAGGACAGTTAGTGGAGGCTGAGTCCAGACCTGAGCTGTTTGTTGTTATAAAGATAGCACCTCCTTATTCCTGTTGGTGAGAAAGCTTGCTACAAGGAAGAGTTAACCAGATATAGAGTTCCATAAAATAATACCCCTAAATGTGCAGCAGACAATAATCCAAATGATCTTTAATTATCAAAAGCCAGAGAGGCTCCAGTCCAATGAGACATCCATCAGCAGACAGCAGTGCCAAGATGATGTTGTTGGGATACCTTGAGGAATATTTTGATATAGCAAATGCAAAAGTGAACACACATGGAAAAAATAGGAAATATGGAAAATTTTAGCAAAGAAATACAGGATACAAAGAAAAAGAGGAAATTATAATTGAAAAAAAGAAATAACTCAAATTTTTACAAAGATCTCATGAATAAGCCAAATAGCAGAATGGGAAAACAAACAAACAGAAGAAAGAAACAGGCAATCCAAACTTGAAGACAAAAGCAATGTAAATGCCCAATCATAAAAACAGAAAGAGGAATTGGCACTGTGGCTCAAGTGGTAGAGTGCTCGCCTTGAGCCAAAGAGCTTAGGGACAGCGGCCAGGCCCAGAGTTCAAGCCCCATGACCGACAAAAAACAAACAAACAAACAAACAAAAAAACAGAAAGAAAAAATAGACTCAGGGTGTGGTAGGTGGGGCAGTAGATAGCAGAATCTCAGAAATTTATGGAACTCTAATGACAACAACAAAAATCCAATATTATGTCTCCAGAATTTCAAAAGCAGTAAGAAATGAAAATCACTTTGTACAACTACTTAAAATACTATTTTTTTAAGCAGAGAAAGTTGAGGCTAAAAGAGAATTCACAGAAATAATATCTAAAAAATTCTCAAGTATGTTGGATATAGACTTACATATTCCTGAGGCTAAGCAAATCCAGATAATATAAAATGCGAAATGTAAGGCAAGACACATCACAAATTAAAAAATCAATAACAAAGGAAAAATCACTACTGCAGTCAGAGAGAAAAAATACTTTATTATCTTTTGGGGTAAAATAACAAGAATGAGGGAAAATATCTCTTTTGAAAACAAGGTGTTACCTGAGAGAAGATGGCTCATGCTTGTAATCCTAGTTAATCAGGAGACTGAGATCTGAGGCTCACAGTTCAAAGCCAGTCATGGTAGGAAAGTATAGTTACTCTTATCTCCAATTAAGAGATGCAGCTCAAGTGATAGAACACTAGTCTTGAGCAGCAATAAAACTCAGGGAAAAGAGCCAGTCCCTGAATTCAAACCTCAGGACTGGCACAAAACAAAACAAAACAAAAAACTATGCATGGAGAAGAAAGTAGCACACTACTGAAGAAAAGAATTTACCCATAGCTAAGATATGGAACCAACCCAGATGCCCCTCAGTAGATGAATGGATCAAGAAAATGTGGTATATACACACAATGGAATTCTATGCCTCTATCAGAAAGAATGACATTGTCCCATTTGTTAGGAAATGGAAAGTCTTGGAAAAAATTATAGTAAGTGAAGTAAGCCAGGCCCAAAGAAACATAGGTCCCATGGTTTCCCTTATTTGCAATAACTAGTATATGTCTGAGTCAAGCAGAAAAGGTCAGGTAAGTTGATGTTAGGGAAATGAACACCAAGATAAGTATTCAATTTTTTTGTTTCTTTTTCCTTTCATGCAATTGTTTCTATCATATTTATAAGATGATTTCTATGCTGCTTTGTATGTCCCTCCCCCACAGTATAACCCATACTTTCACTGTATTTGATGTTGGTATAATTTGTGGAGGGGAAGGGAAAAAAACAAATCATTTAACTAGGGATACAGGTGAACTCATTGCAACAATGAGATATACAAGTTGTTATGTTGAAAAATGAACTTAACAACTTTGGTGGGGGGTGGGGGAAGGACCAGGTGGGGAGAGGAGGATGGGAAGGGATGGGAAGGGGAGAAAACAAGGAGGCAACAATGCTTGATAAGAAATGTACTCATTATCTTGCCCATGTAATTGTAACTCCTCTGTATGGTATTCTCACAATTAAAAAAAATAAAGAATTTACCAACATCATTTAGGAATGAAGGGAAACCAAGACATTCTTCGAAAAAGGTAAATCAAGAATTTATGACTAGCATACCTGACTCTAAAACAGTGGCTTAAAGGGCTGGGTGTGATGGCTCACATAGGTAATTTCAGTTGTCTGGAGACAGAGACAGGAAGATCATGATTTCCATGCCAGCTTGGAGTACAGGCTAAAGAGTGAGACCCTATCTCAAAATTAAATAGCTAAAGGAAGATCAAGCAAGTAAACAGTAAGAGAAAGATTTTTTTTTTAAATACCAGAAAGCAAGAACAAAAACAGTACGTTTGAGAAAGGACTAAAGAGGGAGGACTACTATAAACAACATGGCTACCAAACATTGGCTTCAGCTGTGGAAAGGATCCTACATACAAGGGCTATGCAGAGTACAGCTTTGTTGTTTATTTTACAGCACACACATTTGATTCACCAGTATGGCAACTTTACCCATAGTTAGTGTATTTTTGCCATGTGCTTGTTTCCAGAAGTGAGAAGACTATGTCAAATAAATCAGCCATTTCTTAATCTCTTCATAAGTAGTATCAAAATGATTTCAAGAAAGTGAGACTTCCATATAAAACACCAACCAGCCATGCATGTCACCTGCTTTTCTGTATACTTGCCAGGAGCACTATCTTCCTGAGAGAATCTCAGTTTAAAAGTCCCAACTAGTTTAAATCAACTTAAATCATCACAGTTTCTTCTTTTCAGTCTTTAAAAAAATCATATACATTTTAAAAATTCTTAAACATCCAACAGACAATTTTATTTGTGTCATCATCTTTGTATATCATGATATCCAATGCAGAGAGAAACAGACTCATAAATAATTTCACATAAAACATTACCAAGTAGTCATTTGCTCTTCAAAAGAATTAGGGCAGACATGACTTGAAAGAACACTTAAAAATAACGTAGTGGTGATTAATTTGGGCCAGGCAATGAGAAAAGTCATGTTTAATTGAACATGATCTCAAATACCTTCTAAAAGGAAATGAATATACTTACAAATCGAACACCAAGTAATGGAAGCCTTCTTCCGATATGCTGTCATGGAGTCTCACTAAGAAAAACAAAGAAGAAAGTTTCTATTATGCTTATGCCAATGATCAACATAAAGCCAGTCTTGCAGAAGACAACTGTCTCCTAATGGAAATGTGAATGCCGTTCTTTATTTGAGCCTTTTCATCCATCAATACACTTTCAGCTTGTCTTGGAATGAGACTGATTCAAAGTCTGAATTTTGATACTAATGATGATTAACTATGGCAACTTAACAATTATTTAATTTGTAATGATATCCGTATCTACTCTTCCAAAAATACTTGAGAATAAAGATACAATAAAGGTAAAAATCATCCACATGCTGCCACGTAAATGCTATGTAAACGTTAATAATTATTATAGCATATATCTGAAGTTACCAGGTTCCAACAAGTCATGAACTTTCTTGTCATATACTTCACTCGCCTTAGTTCATGCCTTACACTAACTCACATACTGACTACAAATAGGGATAGCAAGAGTAATCCTTGTAAGTCCAATAAAGGGTCTCCCTGCTCTTTGGTTCTGGAATATTTATATAATACTGTCTGGATCATCTGTTAAAATAACATTTTTTTAGTTTTTCAGTTTGTTTTTTTTGAGATGGGTTTTACTATATAGCCCTGGCTGGCCTAGAACTCATGATCGATCTTCTTGCCTCGACCTCCGGAGAGTTGGGGTTATAGTGTGTACCACAATACTCAGTTTACTATGTATGTTCCTTGTTTTTTTGTTTATTTTTATTGTTGGTCATGTGGCTTGAACTCTGGGCCTGGGCACTGTCCCTCAGCTCTTCAGCTCAAGGCAAGCACTCTACCACTTGAGCCACCATGCCACTTCTAGTTTTCTGGTGGTTTATTAGAGATAAGAGTCTCACAGACTTTCCTGCCTGGGCTGGCTTTGAACCGCGATCCTCAGATCTCAGCCTCCTGAGTAGCTAGAATTACAGGCATGAGCCACCAGCACCCTGCTTGTATGTTCCTTCTTTACTCAAGTCTCTCCAAAACCCATACTAAATCATTAGCTATCATTTGGATGCACCTAGAACATTATTGAAAAAAAATTAGTTTTTCAAGATCATAAGAGTTTTTCAGTGAGTTAGACTTGGCAGAAAATTCTAGCTAAAACCAGGGCTTGTTTCTCACCACATTCAATGCACATTTAAAACTTATAGGCATCCTATTCTGAGGTTTAGTTTTGTATAAACCCTCTGATTCATTCCCTCAATCCCTCATAGATGATTAATTCTATTTAACCCAATCCCTTGGGTGGTAGCTTACCCTTACAGGGGTAATAGAAGGCAAAGCAAACATCAAACATCACAAGAGTTCCTACAAAAGCGTCAGTGTTTGTACAGTGCAGGGATAACTACCACACAGACACTGTGTTACACATTCAGGTTACCACACAGACTGAAGTCATCCAGAGAAGTCAACAGAATGCATAAAAATTCCTACACTATACACTTTATACTATTCCATGTTTTACAATCCAATTCTATCTCCTGACGGTATCACTGCTGGTACATTATAAAAATCTCTACTGAATCCCTCTCTGGAATTTTCTCCAAGGTAGAAAAATAGACTTTTGAGTTATTCAAAATTACAGACAATTGTTTTCTAAATATGGTTTTGTGGGTCAAAATCTTGGTGTGTGTGTGTTTTTTTTTTTTTTTGATACTACTGGCTTTGAACTCAGGCCTTATGCTTGCTAGGCTAGTACTCTATCACTTGAAGCACATCACCCTATTTTGCTTTAGTTTTGTTTTTTGTTGTACTTTGTGTGTTTCCTAGTGCACACACGCACACGCACTCAAAGGCATGTGCCAGTTTTGGAACCTACAGAGCCTATGGTCTGTTCCTAATCTGCTGTTCTATAACTGAAGTCACACCTACATTTCCAGCACTGTGTTGGTTAATTGGAGATAAGAGTCTCATAGACTTTCCTGCCCATGCTGGTTTTGAACCTCCGCTCTTTGCCTCCTAAACTAGAATTGAGCTCAACTGCTCTAGTTACTTTTCAGATAAGGACTCTTGTTTTTACTCTAGCCAACTTTGATCTAATTTCTCTTGGTTTATGATCGAAAGGTACAAATATCCCTTCTTCCTTTCTCATTTCCCTCTCAACTTCTTTCTACACAATCATCACAGTCATTTGGTAACAAAACTATGTAATACAGTCATGGCACTATGCCACATAATTACAGCATCTTAGGGAATAAACTTGTTTCTTTTTCAGTTAATTTTAACTCTTCCACTCTATTGTCAGAGTTGATGTTTTGACTACTCTGCCCCATACTTTATAGTCACTGCCATTATCTGGTTCTCTTTGAGACTCTGCAGTCAGTTGAAAGTATCCTTCATTTTCTATCCTTTATTTCCTTGTTACAGATACTCAATGATTGAAAAATGTTTGCATTTATAACATGTTATGCTCATCATTTCCTAAAATAATTGTCAATTCCTTTCCATACCAAAGGGACCACAGGACAATCTGTCATTCTGCTCATCAAGGTTGTTAATTCAAGATTGAGATCTCGGCTAGCCTGGCTGCTTTGGGTCTGATGTGTGCCGAAGCATATTGTATCACGTTCTTGATACAACTGCTTGCTGCCGATGCCGTAAGCCACACATATGGCTGCACACAATTAGCCTAATGACAGCCATTTCTACAATGGTTTTTGAGGGAATATTTAGAGAAGATAAAGAGAAAAGCTATTAAGATAGCTTGTGGTAGTTACACTTCTCTGAAGTTTGCCGAAAGGTAAAATTAAGTTTTAAGATCAAACAAGTGATTTTTCTTAAACTGAAACAGCCATATACTTATCTGGAATAAGATTTTAAATTCCAGAACTTGAAATATGGACTTCTAAGGGAAAAAAAAAATTGCGTCTGAGGCTAACCTAGTCCCAAAGTTAGTTGATCCATGGTTTAATTCACTTCCTCTCTCTTCTTTATATATTACCATTCTGGTAGTTTGTATTCAAATCATCATAGTAGTTCTGCTTTCTCTTCGTGTCATTTGTTCTTAAAAGATTTCACCACAGCTAAAGCTGGTGGCGCACACCTGTAATCCTAGCAAAAAAGACTGAGATCTGAAAATCAAGGCTTGAAGCCAGCCTAGGCAGACAAATCTGTGAAATTCAACCAGCAAAAAGCTAGAAGTGGAGGCATGGCTCAAGTGGTAAACTGTCAGCCTTGAGTGACAAAAATAATATAAAATAAAAGCAAGAACAGGAGGCGCTGAGCTGAAATCAATTCTCCAAACAAACAAACAAAAATCATATCCTTCTTCATTTCTTGGTTCCCTCTCTTATATGATTTGCATATGTGAGGTAAACAGAGCCTTCACAACCTTAGTATTCTCCAGTTGAGTTCTTGCAAACCACCTGCAGTGCTAAAAAGTTGTGTTAGCATACTGAAAAACCAGAGAGATAGTAAGAAGTCACCTTAATATGCCATCACTAGCAAAGCTCATAACTCTATGAGTGACCATAGATACATGCATTTAAAAACATCATCTGATGGAACCCATTAACTCAAAATATTAAGGCAAATAATGAACTGGGACTGTTTCAAGTCACAAAGTAGGGGATGAAGTATTGTGGGCAACCAAAGATACATCCACACTAATGACTTAATCTGAAATGTGTAATTGTCTTCAGATAATTCTTTCTATGTCATAGGTAATTTCTTTTAGCAGAAAAAGAACAAGTTTGGCCTAGAAAGCATGAACGAATTAGTATAATTCTCTGAAATTGAACATGGTAGGGCAATACTGCCAATGTTATCACAATACTAATAAAGTAATTCACAGAGAACAGATTGCATTGCATCCCTGTAATCACTATTCGTGGTTTCTGAGCATCAGCTTTGGATATAAATGGGACAGATTTTGCATTTTTAGCTTTTCTGTGTTATAAGACTTGTGGTAGCTGGATTCAGTTCGTATACTAGGATGGAAAAATGGCAGCTTGCAAGTCAGATCCTTTTTATATTCCCATCAGTAGTTAATTATAATTCACAGCCAGAGCAAGCACTAGCCAAGCTAGGTCATATAACATGCCAAAAGCAGGATGCCAATATTGAATTCATTTGTAAATTTAAAAAAAAAACCACCAATACCAGTAGTAGGCCATTTTAACAGTCAAACAGCATCACTGAAGAGAGAAATTTCAGCTCTACTACTGGGTCTTCTGTGTCAACATTGTTGATTTCTAGAGACCAATTTTCAGACAAAAAAAAAAAAATCCACAATCAGAAGCACTAACAACCACACTCAAAGACCAATTAAAAATACTCGTGGAAAACTAAAGTCATTTCTGGTTTTTTTTTTTCAGTCTCTATTTCCTATAGCATAGATGATACAGTTAATAAGATTACATCCAGCTTTTTTTATCACTTCAATATAAAATATATTAATTTGACACATTTAAAATTTTTCTTGCCCAGGCTGGTTTGAACTATAATGCTCAGATTTAGCCTCCTGAGTAGCAAACATTTCAGGTGTGAGCCATCACTGCCCATCTAGTATGCACTCTTAATAAAATATTTAGCAATATGCCTCACTAATACAGGCCAAGCAACCCATTATTCATCACTCAAAAAAAATCAAAATAACATCTACATCAGAAAATGAAAGACTACGTTAATAAAATTTTCCTATACTGATAAATCTACTTTTTCAATTGAATATTAACTAGCATTAAATTTTTTAAAAAAATAAGTTGTTTATACTTAAGAATAGAGACTAAAAATTAATTAAGCACTTTTTTAAGTAACTCTATTACATGAAAACTTGATGTGGATTTCCATGTACATTATTTTACAAACTATTCTAAAAAAACACAGAAACAGGTTTTGGAATTCAAAACCAGTACTTGAGGTCCCAGTAAACCAACTGTGCTGATCGGAGACCCCATTTTTTTTCCTTAGCCTAACATTTTATTTATGAGACTGAAAAACATGAGAACCTAGGGAAAGTCTGTGGCTGAAGAACATAGAGAATATCTGCATATACTTTTCATTTTCAAACTAACTTGAAATAGTTAATAAACCAAAGTGTGTAAGTAAATATCTTGTATATGTTTTGGTTTGTAAGAAATCCATAGTCTATTTATTCATGAATACTCAAATTACCCAGATTTCATCCAATTCTATTGCTACATCACCATTATAAAAATAGACACAAAATAACAAATAGGAACAACAAGACTATTTTACCATAAATCTCCATCCACTAGTTTTATTCAGTGCTTTTGAATTATGGCAATGCTATCCCTACAAATGAGCTAATGGGGGCAAATAAATTACACTGTGAGAAAATCGTGGAGAAAAATACTAAGGTTAAATAAAATGTTGTGTTTGGCCGGGTTTCAGTGGCTCATGCCTGTAATCCTAGCTGCTCAGGAGGCTGAGATCTGAGAACTGCAGCTCAAAGCTAGTCTGGGCAGAAAAGTCTGGCTTTTTATTCCTAATTTCCCACCCATTCCTGATTCAAGATTAAAATAAAAGTTAGACCAGTTTCAGCCTCCATGAGATATATAGGATTAAGCTAGTAACATACAAGACTGACAAGGAAGAATTGTGATGTCTTCTGATAGTCTAGAGTTAATTATAAGCAAGTCTATTCAATTGTGCTTTTAAATGATCAAAAGGTCTGTAACTTGGGAGAATCTGAACTGAGGAGAGGTTGGGAGGAACAGAGAGATGAGCTGCTGACAGTGATCATTGAACACATGGACCAAATGATAGGACAAACAGTGAGAGAAAACCATTAGTTCTTTTTTTTGGGGGGACACTCATAAATGGTTGGTTATAGAATCTCAAAGAAAATAGAAAAGTAAGCAGCTACATAGCTCATTTAAAATCCCATTCTGGTGATTTTCCATAAAAATAAATACGTTAGGGGAAATCACAGACAGTAAAATCTGGGAATGTTCATTTTCTTTGCTCTTACTACCTCTTCCAATATTTATTTCTCACAATTATTCTTAATTTTAGAATATGAGAGGGAGAGAGAGAATGAGAGAAGAGAGGGGGAGAGAGAGAGAGATTCTGTGGGGGGTCTCCTCAGCCCTACAGAAAAAGCTTAGAGGCAGACTACTACAGTACTTTCCAATCACATGAGGCTGAAGTTCAACCCTTCATTAAAAACAAAACAAAATAAAGCAAAAAGTGGAAAAGAAATGAAAGAAGAAATTGTTTCTCTAGCCTACCCCACCATGTTCTCTGAAACATATCAGCTGTGATAAGCACAGGAAATAAGGAAAGGCCAGGCAGTACTACACAATAGAGAACAAGGTATTTTGGAACTGGCAAATCTCTTGCTGATGAAGAGGTATTACTACTACAATGAAACAATAGACTTGTTTTTAAAGGAGGAAAAATTCAACAATAAACAGGCAACCTAGAACATATTGAAGGATGTTTCATATTAAAGGAACTTAGTGCTTCATGAAACTTTTGCTTGAGGCACAGTGTCACACACACACACAGTGTGTACTGAATCATGTTAAAATAAAAAACCTTCCTTATTCTCTAGGTAACAATAAAAAATGCTTTATATGTGCTGGATTAGAATCTGTGTGTGTGAGAGTGAGAGAAAGAGAGAGAGAGAGAGGAGAGAGAGAGAGAGGAAGGAAGGAAGGAAGGAAAGAAGGAAGGAAGGAAGAGAGAGAGAGAGAGAGAGAGAGAGAGAGAGAGAGAGAGAGAGAGAGAGAGAGAGAGAGAGAGAGAGAGAGAGAGAGAGAGAGAGAGAGAGAGAGAATATCCAGGGATTAAAGCCAGGACTTGGGTGCTTTTCCTGAGCTTTTTGTTGCTGAAGGTTAGTGCTCTACCTCTTGAGCCACAGCTCCACTTCCTATTTCATGATTAATTAAAGATGAAATTCTCCTGTTTCCTATCCAGGCAGACTTTGAACTGTGATCCTCAGGTCTCAGCCTCCTGAGTTGCCAAGATTATAGGCATGAATCACAAGTGCCTAGCTTAGAGAATCTTTTAAGAGGATCCTAAAAGATCTGTTTTAGTTGAAGTCTCTACCTTAATACAACTCCTAAGAGTGAGATTTTTTTTTCCTATTCAACATTTCCACAAGCTAAGTTTAAAATATGTCTCATTTTATTTTGGAATTGTTTTTAATGAATAACTAGAGAGAAAATTTAAAAGATTTCTCCTGCTGAGTCCTCTATGGCATTAACCAAGAGCATGAGTTATGTCAATTTCTGATTCTAGTCGTTGGAGAACACTAAGTGGAAGAACTTATTACATCACCTTCTCTTTTAAACTACCACACTGTCTTCATGCTTATACCTGAATTTCCCCATTTGCTATCTTTCAAATCTTTATTTCCCCCTAAAAATTAATTTACTGCAAAAGGTATTTTTGTCAAACTTGATTTTTCCTATAAATAGAAATATGTGAGTTTAAAGTACAACTAAAATGGTAAGAAATGCAATGTAAACTAGAGTTCGTTGCCATATTATATTAAATTATATTATCCTAACATTTTCCCCTGTAAATAATTTTATGCTAAAATACTTTAAAATACCAACTTATTTCTCTGGATGATAACACAAGTGAAGCACATAGAAAAGAACATTCTGTAATCTTAGGCTCACAATAAAAAAAACCATGCAAGTTATTTATAAATTTATTCATTAATTAGATACTATTGGGATCAAAATGTAGGCACAGTTAAACTGATCTGCATCTATCTGGCTTACAGTAATGTATTTTTGGCTAGAATATTTAGTTCAACCTAGGTCAGTAATTTTTTTTCCGTCGGTTGTGGGGCCTGGACTCTGGGCCTGGGTGTGTCCCTCAGCTCTTCAGATCAAGGCTAGCACTCTACCACTTGAGCCACAGTGCCACTTCCTACTTTTTCTGCTTATGTGGTGCTGAGGCATTGAACCCAGGGCCTCATGCATGCAAGGCAAGCACTCTACCTCTGAACCACCTTCCAAGCCCAATAAATTTGTTTTGTAAATAAAGAATTGTGGCATGGCAGGGTGGCACACACCTGTAATCACAACTACTTGGGAGGTTGAAGCTAGAAAATCGTAAGTTTGAGACCAGCCTAAGAAAAATTAAGAAGATTATATTTAAAATCTAATCAAAGAGCTTAGAAGTTTAGCTGAAATGATAGAGTGTTTGCCTGCCTAGCAAGTGCAGAAGGTCCTGGGTTCAATTACCAGCTACAGAAGGAGGAAGAGAGAGAAAAGACAAGGAGGAGGATAAAAAAGGGTTTGTATATTTATCACAAAATTAAATTGTAATGGATATCTGACCTAGTAAACATTTCATTCATTTGCTTATCTCACAGACATCTTTTTTTTGGGGGGGGGGTCCAGTCATGGGGCTGAAACTCTGGGCCTGGGCGCTGTCCCTTAGCTCTTCAGCTCAAGGCTAGCACTCTACCACTTGAGCCACAGCACCACTTCTGGCTTTTTTCTTTTTGCTTATGTGGTTCTGAGGAATCGAACCCAGGGCCTCAGGCATGCAAGACAAGCGCTCTACCACTGAGCCACCTTCCCATCCCCTCTCACAGACATCTTAAATGGAAGAGCTCCTGATTCTCCTTCTATAGTCTGCTTCATCCAGGGGTTTCCATTGTTCTAACTGGTCAAGATAAATTATTAGAGCAGTTCTTGACTTCCTTCTGTGAAAGCAAAAAGCCAATCTTAAATCCTTCAAAATATATAGAGAGAAAAATGTGTGTGTGTGTGTGTGTGTGTGTGTGTGAGAGAGAGAGAGAGAGAGAGAGAGAGAGAGAGAGAGAGAGAGAGAGCAAGAGAGAGAGAGAGAGAGAGAGAGAGAGAGAGAGAGAGAGAGAGAGAGAGAGAGAGAGAGAGAGAGAGAGAGAGAAACAGACAGACACATGAACGTATAATCTAATCACTCTCCACTTCTTCCCCTATTAGGACTCTTGGTATATTTAAGGAGCCTCTTGGCTCATTTCTGTTTCTCTACACTATGTTCTCATTGTCTTTAGCATAGCAACCAGACAAGACAATCCTCTTCAAACTAAATCTCATTACTATCTACCAGCTCAGAATCTTCCAGTGACTCTTTACTGCTTTTGAGTAAGAGGTAAATCCCATTTCTGGCTTGAAGTGTACCTCCCAACATGAGCTATCCAGCCTCTCCTTCTGCTACTCTTTCTTGGAAATACTATACTTAACCTACTTTTGCCCCTGCTTATTCTTGAGAATTCCAGACAAGCACATTCTAGAGTCCTTATAGTTGGTATTCCTTCTCTCTTGTAAATTTTATTTCCCACATATCACAAAGTTTGCCATTTCATCGTCAAGTCCCTACTCAGCATTTCAGAGAAGTGGTTTGTGTAAAAAATAGAGTTTTATTAGAATACAGCCATGTCCATCTGTATTATAAACAGTTGATTTTAAGCTGAGGCTGCAGAGCTTAGTAATGCAACAAAGTCCATTCTACAGCCAGTAAGTTGAACATATGGATGTTTTGACTCTTTAATGTATTGATGATTTGACCTTTTACAGAAATATGTGGCCCCCTAGAGACAGGACACAATTACAGAAGTCAGCTTGTGAGAGGGCAGAGTGCCACCTGCATTATCTCTGTGGTTGACTCTACCTGTGAAGTATGATGGCAGAGAGGAAGAAGGAAGAAGAGGCTATATCAGTTACTGTATAAGAAAACAATGGTAGAAAACTGCTGCACAATGTGTGGGGTGCTGGAACTGAGGACATGTGTTTCGAAGACGAGGTGGTGGAAGGATGGATGTGAAGGAGGCTGAGGAAGGAGGTGTTAGGCAGTTTCATAAAAGCTGTAAAATGAAAGGAAACTCCCACCCACAGCTTCATGCTTGCAAGGCAGTGCAACATCCTTGAGCTATGGCTCCAGTTCTTTTGTTGTTTGTTTGTTTTGCTTTGCTTTGGTTATTATTCAGATAGAGCCTTTCATGTCCCCTCCCCTCCCAGGGCTGGCTTCAGACTGATATTCTCCTATCTGTGTGTCCTGCCTCGCTAAGATCACAAACATGATCTACCATGTCTAATTCATTGGGTGAGATTACACCTTTTTGCCCAAGTTGGCTCTGAATTGTGATCCTCCTAACTTCTGTCTCTAGAGTAGCTGGAATCGCAGTTGCCTCTAAAATTTTCTCAGGTACCCACACTTCTCCTCCAGGTTTACCTAGTTAGTTTTTCAGGATTTAAGAGACCACCAGAAAGGAACTCTTCTTTCTTTCCTTTTTTATGCTCCTTTCAGCCTCAGGAAATGACTCATTAAAAATAATTATAGGAAAATCTTGAGGCAGTTTAATTATCTTGCACGTAATATATCCTATTGGATATATAACCAGGATAAAAACATCAGAAATTTCCAGAAAGGAAAAATCATGGAAACATGCTTTGGATATAGATTTATTCAAAATATAAATGATGGGAAAACAAACAAGATAAAGAAATAGATAGATGCTAGATAGGTAGAAAAATTAGATAGATAGATAGATAGAGAGAGAGAGAAAGAGAGAGAGAGAGAGAGAGAGAGACGGAGGGAGAGAGAGAGAGAGAGAGTGAGAGAGAGAGAGAGATTGACAGATGGTAGGCAGTTAGCTAGCTTGCTTTCTGTTCCTAGTTGCCTTTTGACATAATATTTCATACAAGTGAAATGACACATAGAGCAGTCAAAATGGTTCTGTTCATAAGCTATCATACTCCTTGAAACCTAGTGCTGTATTTCTAGTGTCTGTTCTCCGTGACTAGACAACTCTGGCATATGTAGGAAACTAGGTAAATGTTTACAAAAGGAATAAATAGACTGCGGTATTAGTCCATTAGTGGGCTGGTTATGAGTCAGTCTCCTGAACCAAATCCTCTCTTGGTAAATGCTAAACCCACATTTCTGTAATTGCAAAAGAAAAGAAGAGTCAAACTCTTGACTTGTGGTAACCTACAATCACCACGCAGGCACCCTCAGAATTACTGAGAAAGCTGACTTTCAAATTTTTATAAAAAGAAAAAAATAGCATCATCTGAACTATGATATTTTTATCACACTCTCTCCTGAAGTTTTTGTGTATGTGTGTGTCCTTGACAGAAACAAAGTCCTCTAGCCTTTCTGATCATGCAGGTGGAATAATGAGATAGAGACCACCTGCCTTGTTGGCCAGAAGTCTGGTGATCAATGGAGCAGACACAGGAGCCCGCAGCAGGATCAGAGCCATCTCCTCATCCTTTGTATTTGTCTTCTTTAATCCACAAAAGGCTGAAGACAGGGATCAGGCACTCAAGAAAGAGCTGCTGGTGATGAGCGCATTATTCTTCTGGTAAATATTTATTAAGTTCCCACCCTGTTTGGTTCACTGTCTTTGCAGGGAATAAAATAATGTGCCTGATCTCTTGAAGATGATGCTCAAGTGTGGGAAGACAGACTAAGGTGAAATAAACAGGCGAAGGGAGATGAGAGAGAATGGTAAGTGCTCTGAAAAGCAGAGGAAATGAGAACCACGAGAAGGCAGATGGAGGGTACTAAGAGAAAGCATCATGGTGAGGTGATCTTAGGGGAGACCAGAGGGAAACGTACAGAACAAACCAGGAGATGCCTCAGAGAAGATGAGCTAGAAGACAGAGGCATTGGTAGATGTAAATATCCTAAAGCAAGATGACATTTGGCCTGCTTGGGCGTGCATTTGGAGTAGAGTGAAGAAGCAGAAGATGAGGATTGGAGTGTGTATGTGTTGGGGGGTCATGGAGGGCTTTTGTGTAGGGCATTATTAAAGGCTTTGGCTTCCCCCTCCAGGGGCAGCAGGAAATTCACTGTAGAACCCTGACTAAGAGAGGAAACCTGCTGTGTTCATTAGAAGAACGACACAGTGACTGATGTGTTACTCTCTGATATGACATGAGGGGTTTTCTGAGATCTAATTTTAATGTGCTGCATCTCAGTAGATCATCTACAAAAGAATGAATTCATGTATCCACATCTTTCTTGATTTCTCCATTTAGACATGTATTTAGCAGAGATGTTACACCTCTCCTCCCCCTCCCCACCCACAGCCTAAAGGATTTACTACTTGACAGAGACGTCTGGATTAAGGTATTTCTCTTGTGGGAAATGGGTGACAGAGTAAATGAGTTTCAAGGATTATCCAATTGTAAGAAAGGCAAGGCACAAAAATAGAAACTTACCTGGCGACAGATAAGAGATTGGTGATGAAGAAAAAGATAACCAAGTGAAGGGACAAATGTGCAGATTCTCCACATGCGTGCAATGATAGCTGACATAAATTCTGACTGACTAGGATGTGACAGAAGGAGAGGAATCACGTTTGGTGCCAAGGGTTTTGTCCTCAGTGGCTGCTATGCTGGGATAGGTGAAGATGGAGGGAAATATGCAGGGAAAATGGAAGTCAGTTAGCAATGCCAACTACATATCTAAATAGAGAAATCAGGGAAACAGTTGACAAATGAATTCATCCTTTAATAAATAAAAGACTATTGTTGGCCTGCTTAAACACAGCACATTAGAATAGATATCTAAATATAATAATGTCACCTCTGAGATCAAGATCTCTGAAGTCAGAATGTCTCTCAATTATAAACTGAGTACAATGGAATTCCTTCTTGGACATTTTAAAAGAGGTAATATATACCAAGTGCAGGGTACAAACTAAGTGTCATGTATTATTATAATTATTTGTATTATTAAATTATTATTGTACATTATTAAAATCTTCTATCAAACTCAATACATTTATCCAATGAATAAACATTTATGCAATATATATTTTAATACTTGTGATTGCCACTAGGCAATTGTGTTAGCAACTGTTCCAAGGTTCCAATAGGGGTTCAAAAGGTGAATATAACCCGAGGAAGAGCAGAACTACGTGACTGAATCATGAAACATGACTTAAGCTCCTCAGCTACTGACATTGTCCACTCCTGTAATCGATGAAAAGGACACAATGCCCCCTCCATTCTTCATAAGCGAGTCAAGAGAAAGAATTCTATGGGTCTCAGCTTTGAGCTAGAGCAACTCATTGGCATCTGACTTTAAACAAACTTTCTTATAGCATTAATTATACAAATGAAGATTTTACCTTTTATGAAGGTTTAAACATTTTTTCATAACAGGTCTCAGTTTTATCCACGAATAAAGTACCTCATTGTCAACTGGGAACTTCTGATTATTACTCTTGAATTACTGATTACCTGATGATGCTCTACTTGAAGGTAAAGAAATTAACAAAAAAAAATTTTTTTCCCAAATAGTTGTACTAAATAGGGCATGAAAATGGAAGGGACCACACTGTATGCATGGAACCTGATTTATGGAATTGAAAACCCTTTGTAAACTACTTAAAGAAATGCAAATCAAAACATCCGTGAGATTTCACTTCACCCCAGTCACAATGGCTATAATCAAGAACTCTAGTAACAACAGATGCTGGAGGGGATGTGGCCAAAAGGGCATTGTTGGTGGGAATGTATATTTGTTCAACGAGTTTGGAAAGCAGTATGGAGGTTCCTCAAAAGACTACACATAGAGCACCCCTATGACCCAGCAATCCCATTTTGGAGCATTTACCCAAATGATCACAAAAAATAGTAATAATTTAAAAAATAGTTTGCAACAAATGAATTCTTTTTAATTTTATTTATTTTATTTTTTTATTTTTTTGGGGGGTCCGGTCATGGGGCCTGAACTCTGGGCCTGGGCGCTGTCCCTCAGCTCTTCAGCTCAAGGCTAGCGCTCTACCGCTTGAGCCACAGGGCCACTTCTGGCTTTTTTTTCTGCTTATGTGGTGCTGAGGAATCGAACCCAGGGCCTCATGCATGAAAGGCAAGTGCTCTACCACTGAGCCATCTTCCCAGCCCCTACAAATGAATTCTTATATTAACATATAGAAATTAATTCATTTGGCCGGACTCTGGTAGCTCACACCTGTAATCCTAGTTACTCAGGAGGCTGAGATCTGAGGATCAAGGTTCAAAGCCAGCCCAGGTAGGAAACTCTGTGAGACTCTCATCTCCAATAAACCACTAGAAAACTGGAGGTGGTGCTGTGGCTTAAGCAGTAGAGTGCTCGCCTTGAGCTGAAGAGCTAAGGGACAGCACCCAGGCCCTGAGTTCAAGCCCCACAACTGAAAAAAAAATGAATTCACTTGAGGGCTGAGAATATAGCTCAGAGGTAGATCATTGTCCAGTATACAGAAAGCCCTGGCTTTGATGCTCAACACAGAAAAATTAAATATGTGTTTCTGTTGGCACTGGAAGTAAATTTGTTTCTCTCAAATCAAATCACAGTTTACCATGATATTTTACTAAAACAAATTCCAGATTGCTTAATACTGGCAATTCTCAGTGCCTATAGCCCTTATACTTAGTGCTATATGGTAACACAAACATTGAACACTCAATTTCTGCTCTCTGAGAAAACACATGGTTAACTTCTGGTAAGCCTTTAGTCATAAAATATTTGTCAACTCCTCTGTATGTATTCTTGTTTATTCATATTGTTTAAGGACACCTTATTTAATACAAATTATTGATTCATTGGCAACATACAACGTGTGCCTGAGTGAAGCTGATCACATACGCATCTGCGCATGAGTACGCGTGCGCGCGCGCACACACACACACACACACACTCTCTCTCTCTCTCTCTCTCTCTCTCTCTCTCTCACACACACACACACACACACACCACAAGGCACATCACCACCTTCTTGAATGTGGAAATATGAGATGGAACTTCAGCTCTGTTCTTGGAGGGTGCTTTAAGTAGAAAATACCAAGCAAAACACAGAAGCATGGCATTCCATTGCAGGTGAAGGATATTTGTTTAGAGTAGAGGAGCAAACAGAAGCAAGGAGGTGAATGCGACTGTCAGAGCCTTAGGAAAGTCACAAGAGCATAGGTGATTAAGTCTTTCCCAGCTCTGCATATTTGTGACTATTTATGGTGGCCACAAAGTGTTGTTAGTAACAGTCAAGTCACAAGTGTATTTTCTTTTTTTTTTAAATATGTTTTTTATAGTAAAAATACAGTTATGGGGACTGGGAAGGTGGCTCAGTGGTAGAGTGCTTGCCTTGTATGCATGAGGTCCTGGGTTCGATTCCCCAGTACCACATAAGCAAAAAGAAAAAAAAGCCAGAAGTGGCACTGTGGCTCAAGTGGTAGAGCTCTAGCCTTGAGCTGAAGAGCTGAGGGACAGCACCTTGGCCCAGAGTTCAGGCCCCACGACTGGACCACCCCCCCAAAAAAAAAATACAGTTATGGGTTACAGTTGCATGAGCAATTTAATGAGTACATTTCCTATCAAGCATTGTTACCTCCTCCTCTGTTAATTTTCTTTTTTAAAAAGTATTTTAATATTTAATTTAATTTTTTTTTTTTGCCAGAGTTGAGGTTTGAATTCAAGGTCTTTTGCTCAGGGCTAGTGCTTTGCTACTTGAGCCATAGTGCCACATCTGGCCTTGTCTCAGTAGTTTATTTGAGATGTGAATCTCATGGACTTTTTTCCCAGGCTGGCTTCGAACCTTGATCTTCAGCTCTCAGAATCCTGAGTAACTAGGATTACAGGTAGAAACCAGCAGAAATTGGTTTATTTGAAAGATTTTTTTAAAATGCCATTTACACCCTAACTTTAACAAGTGCCAATTATAGGCATAGAAAAATGAACAGAAAAATAACCAAGAGCTATGAATAGTTTTGTTTAAGATATACTGTTACATATTATTTTCTACTCTAAATTGTCACAAACATTACTTTTATGAAGTAAAACTAAATGTTTATCCTGTAAATGTTACATTAAATATTTTTAAAAATATTGTTTTTTATTGTTGTTGTAAAGGTGTTGTACAGAGGGGTTACCATTATATAAGTTACCGTTATATGAGTACTTCTGAACAATGTCACCCCTTCCCTCACTCTCTACCAGTTTTTCCCTCCAGCCCCCACCCACAAGTTGTACAGTTCATTTTCCACAGAGTATCTGGTGAGTACCACTGCTGCATTTGTTCACCATTGTCCTCCATTTCTATGTCCCTCCTTTCCCTGCATCCTCCCAATGATAGGTAAACATACTTCTGGAAACTCAAGATCCTCAAACAAACAAGTTAAGTTTCAAAAGCAAGAGAATTCACAGATACAGAAACTACAAATATTGAAGATCAACTGAA
The DNA here is from genome assembly GCF_024711535.1 of Dipodomys merriami. Lineage (NCBI taxonomy): Eukaryota > Metazoa > Chordata > Mammalia > Rodentia > Heteromyidae > Dipodomys > Dipodomys merriami. The sequence continues at coordinate 27,118,245 of NW_027202826.1, forward strand.
TGTATACTTTTGGTCAGTTCCAAACAATCATAGATTTTAGTTCTATAATTATATGCACTTGTTCCTGAGCACTATGTTCAAAATATTATTAATGAATAAGCATCAGTAAGTAGTTATAAATTAAATGTAGATGGTTTAGCACTTAACAAATGAAACCCTTTTTTGATAAATCAATTACTATTTAATCAGTTCCTTTGAAAGCTTATATTTTATAGAGGATCTTTCAAAAATTTAATTGTTCATAATCATATAAGCACAAACACAATTAAAAACTGTGTACATGAGGTAAGGGGTGACATTGTCCAAAAAGAAATGTATTCTTTACCTGATTTCTATAACTGTAACCCCTCTGCACATCCCCTTTATGATAAAAATATTTTTTTAAAGACGGTGCAATTCACACACTGAGGCCAAAGGATAGGGAGGAAAACAAAGGTGCAATGTCTCTGTGCTTCCAATCATGTAAAATAACATTATTGAAATGAATTCAAGAAAATGGGGGAAAAACAAGGGTGTACAAGCCTGGAGCCAGTGGTTCACATCCTAACCAGTCAGGGGGCTGAGATCTGAGAGCTGAGGTTCAAAGCCAACGAGGGCAAGAAAGTGTGATAAAGTCTCATCTACAATTAGTCACCAAAAAGTTAGAAGTGAAGCTGCGGCTCAAGTAGTAAAGTGCCAGACATTAATGAAAAAAGCTAAGCAAGAACATGAGGCCCTTAGTTAAAGTCCCAGAATTGGCCCATGCACGCAAACACACACACACACACACACACACACACACACACACACACACACACACACACACACACACACACACACAAAATATCCACTAATGATAATGTGTTACAAATAATATTACCAAATTACTAGATTTTTATATTTTAAGACAAGCTTCCATTCAGGATAAGGTGTATTTAAAAATGGACAAGGAGTAAGTTAAGTGGTATTGGTAATTTGAAGAAATAATCTTCAATGTTAGAACAAACTGTGATTAACACAAATGTGAAAATGGTATTTTTCAGAAGTCTGGGTGACCTTTCTTCTGATTCTCGGATCAGTGAAGTTTGACGTGAGTTTGCTATCACTCATACTTTCTTATCCTCTCACAGGACTATCTTTCCTGCTACAAAGACTGAGCATTCAAATTATTCATCATTTCCTGACATATTTAGGACTCCCTGGCGAAAATAACTCTCTAAAGATGATGTGTGTGAACAAAGAAGGTAGGAACGAAAAGGTCTTTTCTTACATAATAAAATATGAAGGTAATGGTAAAGGTAAGTTTCCTTTTGCTTTTCTCTCCTCCACACCCCCACTGCCATTTCCTAAAGGAGAATAAAATCTTAGAAAATGAAATGTTATTCCAGAGTCATTTTGGAAAAGATTCCATTTGTAGCATTGCTTAATGAAAAAGGATTGTTAGAAGATTGAACATTTGACTGTACAATCTGAGAACTAGGAGGTGCTGTACCTGGTCCTCTATTTTCCATTTCCAGGAGTAGGAAAGAATCTTGTGCCAGCAATATCAAGCACAGCTGCTGGCCCATCTGACCTACCTGCAGTGCATTTATCTATAACCAGACAAAACTGTAACCAGCTGGACACCCATGGCTCACTCCTGTAATCCTAGCTACTCAGGGGGCTGAGATTTGAGGATTTTGGTTCGAAGCCAGACTGGGCAGGAAAGTCCATGAGGTTCTTATCTCCAAGTGGAGTTATGGCTCAAAAGGTAGAGCATCAGTTTTGAGAGAATATCTCAGACAGCACCCGAGCCCTGAATTTAAACTCTAGGACTAGCACAAGAAAGAAAAACATAACAAAGAGTAAAACATGCATAACTTTAACAGCTCAAATAGGCTTTTTAGAATAATTTAGAGCTTAGTCTCTCAATGATATAACTCACTAAACATAAATAAAACAATAGGAAGTGGGTATTTGAAAGAAATGGGGTAGGACCAAAGCAAAAAAGGAAGATAAATGAAGAGGAGAAGAGAGAATGCTCTAAAATATATGATATATATCCTACAAAATTAAGAAGATGGAAGGGAGGGGTGAGTAGGGGAGGGCTGGTTGAGAATGCTGAAGGGGTGACATTGATCAAGATACATTGTGTTCATAAACTGCTGTGTTAAATGACAACTCCCTTGTACAACTATTTGAAGATAAAAATACACCCTAAAATAAATAATTATACTGACATCAAATACAGTGAAAGCAGGGGTTAAACCAAGGGGGAGGGACATAAAAAGCAACAAAGAAATAATCTTATAAATGTGTTCATTTAAATAGGTATCCAGCAATCCCACTTTTGGGCATTTACCCAAATGTTTACAAACAAGACCACACTAAAGCTACCAGCACAACTATGTTTATTGCAGCATTATTTACCATAGCTAAGATATGGAAACAACCCAGATGCCCCTCAGTAGATGAATGGATCAAGAAAATGTGGTATATATACACAATGGAATTCTATGCCTCCATCAGAAAGAATGACATTGCCCCATTTGTTAGGAAATGGAAAGGTTTGGAAAAAATTATATTAAGTGAAGTAAGCCAGGCCCAAAGAAGCATAGGTCCCATGGTTTCCCTTATTTGCAATATCTAGTATAGGTATGAGTCAAGCGGAAAAGGTCAGATAATGTGATGTTAGGAAAATGAACCCTTAAATATGTATTTTAATGTTTTCGTTTCTTTCATGCATGTGTTTCTAACGCATTTATAAGATTATTTCTTTGTTGCTTTGTATGTCCCTCCCCCACAGTGTAACCCCTGCTTTCACTATATTTGATGTCAGTATAACATGTGGAGGAGATGGGGACAAACAAGTCGTTTAAGGATTCAGGTGGACCTGTTGCAACAATGAGAAGTACAAAATGTCATGTCAAAACCAACTTTACAATGTCGGTGTGGGGGGGAAGGGGGGTATAATTGGGTGGGGGGAGGGGGGAGGCTGGGAAGGGAGGTGAAAGGTAAACAAAGGAGGAGGCTGCAATGCTTGGTAAGAAATGTATGCATTATCCTGCCCATGTAATTGTAGCCCCTCTATACAGTATGTTCTCAAATAAAATAAAATAAAATTAAAAAAAAAATAGGGATATAGGTGGACTCATTGCAACAATGAGATGTACAAGTCGTTGAAAACAAACTTTACAACTTTGGTGCGGGGGAGAGGGGGAGATGGGAAGGGATTGGAAGGGGAAACAAAGGAGGAGGCTACAATGCTTGATAAGAAATGTACTCATTATCTTGCCCACGTAATTGTAACCACTCTGTTCAGTATTTTCACAATAAACAAATGAAAAAAAAATAATTATGAGATGGGAATGTTAAGTACCAGATTGAATAGTATCACTCCTAATAAAAATTCAGAAAAGCACTTAAAAACTACTGCTATAACTAGCATCTGAATAAATAAGCTTGTATCAGAAGGGCCTAGCATGTAAGGTGACAGTTTCTAGGTGACCATTTGTATGACAATCTATTTGAAAAGAAGCAAAATGGACTTAAATAATTAAAATAATTTAATATTTTGAAGAAATGTGGCATTAACTGGCCAAATGAATTTTGGAGTTTTTGGACTTAAAAATTTGGCTAGTTGTTCATTTTTTAAAATAACAAATGGTTAACATTCTATGTGGTAACTCAATTTATAGATAAATTTAAGAAACACAGGAAACATAAGTAACATGGATGAATATTAAACCTCATATCATGTGAGACATTCTGACATTTATTTCTGAAATGTATTATAATATGTATTTTTTTCCTTTTTGTCAGTCATGGGGCTTGAATTTAGGACCTGGGTGCTGTCCCTGAGCTCTTTTGCTCAAGGCTAGAGCTCTACCACTTTGAGTCACAGCACCACTTGTAGTTTTCTGGTGGTTAATTGGAGACAAGTGTCTCACAGACTTTCCTGCCTGGGATGGCTTCATATCACAATCTGAGATGTCAGCCTCCACAAGCTAGGATTATGAGCATGAGCCACCAGCACCTGGCTCAATATATTTAATGTTCATGAAGGTCTTTGTGCCTAGCCAGGAGAGTACTGAGCACCACTACTTGTTATACCTTGCCCACAGTGGATCCTGAGTAGCAATGGTGAACTGACTTTACAATATATTTGACATATATTTAGCATCTAAGTTCCTTAGATTTCCTCAGTGTACTCTTGTCAATTAGATTATGGTCTTAATGACAAACAGAAAGAAGGAAGAGAAAAACAAATTCTCCATTCTGCCATTTTATTAAGATTGGAGAGCTTTGGGATCTAACTTTCCTCAGGTCAACTGAATTGTGAGAAATGATATATAATTCACAATATTAAAAATAAAAGGGGGGGCTGGGAAGGTGGCTCAGTGGTAGAGCGCTTGCCTTGCATGCATGCGGCCCTGGGTTCGATTCCTCAAGCACCACATAAGCAAAAAGAAAAAAGCCAGAAGTGGTGCTGTGGCTCAAGTGGTAGAGCGCTAGCCTTGAGCTGAAGAGCTGAGGGACAGCACCCAGGCCCAGAGTTCAGGCCCCATGACTGGACCCAAAAAAACAAAAACAAACCTCTTCAGTGGGCATTTAGGGTCTCAACTAAGAGGAGTAATGTAAGATAGCAGCATGATGAATTAGCCCCAATGGAACAAGCATTTCAGTTGTAAAATTCAGTCTATCTTCTTTTTTTTTTGGTCGGTCATGGGGCTTGAACTCTGGGCCTGAGCACTGTCCCTTAGCTCTTGAGCTTAAGGCGAGTGCTCTACCAGTTGAGCTTACAGCGCCACTTCCTCGGTTGTAAAATTCAGTACTTACCTAAGTTAACCTTGGTCAACATTATGACTCTCATCTAATAGAAATCACAGAACTTTAAATGTCTACTTGGTGTCTAGAAAAAAATGAATGTGTAGTTATTTTCAATCCAGAGAAATGGCTACATAGAGTTGGCCTCTCGGGAGACTGAGAACAATACATAAAAAGGTTGTTTTTTAAAATAACCTTGAGAAACATTATCAGTGAATATTTTATAATTACCATCAGTGAAAATTTTCATGAAATTCACTATCCACAGGTAGGTGTCTGGGGCTCATGCCTATAATCCTAGCTACTCAGAAGGCTGAGGTCTGAGAATTGCAATTTGAAGCTAGCTTGGGAAGGAAAATCCTTGAGATTTATCTGCAATTAACTGCCACAAAAGCTGGAAGTGGAAATGTGGCTCAAGTGGTAGAGTGCTGACCTGGAGCTCAAAAAGTTCAGGGACAGAGCCCAGGTTCTGAGTTCAAGCCCCAAGGCTGGCAAAAAAAAAAAATCACTATCCATTAAGGCTAATTTTCTAGTTTGTTCATTCATTCTCAATGACATTGATGAATTATTAGATATTTTGGAGTCTAGCCTATCTGCAGTGTGCTGACTTGAGGAGTGGTATTAAGATGTATGATGAAGACAACATGTTCATTTTAGGGACCTCAGTCAGGGTCCCAGGGTCGCCAAATGTACTTCCAGAAAAAAAAGAATGAAGAAAGATTTCCCTGGTGGAAAATTCACTGACTTAAAAAAGTTATAACATCTATCTGTTTAGATATAGTTAGAAACCACATGCTGGGAAGGTGGACTGAGAATGTTTCTAAATTCACCAGAACCCAAATGGAATTAGCTCTCTAAATAGAAGAAAAAAATGCTTTTTTTTCAAAGAAAGACTTGAATCAGGGTAATCCTGTTATAAAACTATTCAGCAAATTCTATTGAAAAGTACATCACAATTAACAGATCCATATGTGGAAAACCAAATTAAGTATTCAAAGACATGAGATGAGATGGGTTATAAGCCATCATTTTAATGTGTTATAAAATCTAGATGTATATAACACAGGCAGGTGATTGAGTATAAGTGTAGCTTTTATAAAGGATGATTCCCCATCAACTCCAGCTGCATTACTTCATAGGACACAACTATTACTCAATGGCAGTACTAAATGGGCACATTCTAAGTACTTATTGAAAGAATATATACAGTGTCCAGTCCCCAATATTCATTTAGTCTTGAACATAGGAATGAATGATACAGCCCATGTCGTATAATAGGTATCCTAAAACATATCCTTAAACCATCTCAAAACTTTAGTGAGCATATTCTGTCTTCCATGTTAGTGCTTGTTGAACTGAATTAACATCAAAGCCTATGCAATTCTATTATAGTATGATAATTATTATAGTGAATAACTCCTGGAAATCTTTTTTAAAAATCTAGATATATAAAATATATTTAAAATTCATGTCCCTATCCATACATTTCTGCTAGTTTCATGTGCAATAACTGAAAAGTAATTCACATCACATGCGGCACTACTTTAGTATTCCCACTCAATTATGGTAAGACCACATAGTACCCATAATGACTTAGGAGTCCTTTCGCAGGGCAGATTCAAACTGGAAAATACAGAAAACATTATTGATGCAAAGAAGCAAAGCAGCAGCCCAGAGGACACCAAGGCCAATGCCAGCAGCCACAGCTACAAATAATGTCATGTAGAAATCAATTAAAAGCAACATTCATACATCTCAGACACTCATTCAGTTTACCAACATAATCGGATTACATTTCCAGGGGGAATTAATGTCACAGTCTATTTGGCCATTACTGTAATTGTCATTTCTAGTACAAACAAAACCACCACAGGAGTCTATAGCTATCACTGAGTGCCACAATGCAGAAATGAGTGTGAACTCTGCCAGCAGACCACCTGGCCTGTAGTCCCAGCTTTGCTGGGTGCTAGCACCTTCTCTGTTCTCTTCCCTCCATTCCGAATGCCATACAAGACTACTGAACAAGATCATTCATACACAACATTAAGCATGCCTAATGCATGATATCCATCCAGTACAGTGTTGTAGATATAATTTGAAGAATTAGGTTCAAATTTTTACTATCCCATATCACTTAGAGCAGAAAAAAAATCTTTCCAGAGGAAAAATCTTTGCTTGGAAAAGTAGGTCAAAAACACAAATGAAAGCTTAGTAGAAGTCCTGTGAAGCATTGAAAATCAGGCATGAAAATCTCAGTCTTCACTGTCTTTCCTTCCTTTCTTTGATCCCCTGCAGTTATCCACATTTGCATTACATGTTGTACAAAACAGTTTTGAATCAGGCCCTATCCTATTATTTTCATTTAGGCCTATGTGGCAAATTGGAGAAAGGGATCAACTTTATTGAGTGACCAAGACACAACTGAGGAAAGAACTCCAAAGAAAACAGAATTGAACAATTAATATCGACCAGTAGTAAATTGGAGACTACAGTGTTTTCTATATTCCTTTCGTGAGGAGAAAAGTTGGAAAGCAAAATCCATAATTTTAATGAGCAGTATTGAGTGCAACAAGACACTAAGTTCAACTCTCCAAGAAATAGATGCCATTTGTATATCAGTTAAAATCTGCATTCATAGAAGAAGATACTCATTCAAAAATCTGACACCAAGGTACAATTAGCACCACAATACTGTTTCCATATACCAACCCAACAGCATCTGTTTTATGCCAGATATTTTCTAGGTATGAAGGAAATCCACATTAACCAAAACAGCTTTGAAAATAAAACCTCATAGAATTTATATTGCACCCTGTGTGGGAAGGTAGATAACCAAGACATCCCCATCAGCTCTGTCCAGAAAAAGAAACTTCCAGTTTGTTAGTATATGAAATCTTCAGAAGCCCAGTTAACTAGGCTTGGCCTAATGCACACCTGCTTTTGGAATTCTTATATAATCGCACATGGACTGTGCCCTGGAGAATCAGGGCAAGAAAAAAAATGCAATCCTTGGCACCACCAACAGAAAAAAAAATTGAGAGAGAGAGAGAGAGAGAGACAGACAGACAGACAGACAGACAGGACATATTTAGCAAGTGAATGATGGACAATCAAGGGACTGAACCAATAGGCCCAGTGCTAAGTATTCAAGCCATACTGAGTATTAAGCATCTTTTTTTTTTATTGTAGACTTTTTATTCTAACCTTACAGACTCCTCCCGCTTCCCCAGAGCCTTACATTAAGGCCTCCAGAAACAAAGTAGTCTTCCATAAAGCCTCAAACAAAAGCACACAAGAAACGCTCAACCGCCGCCATGTCCCATAGCAACCTGCAGCTTCCTAAGCATCTTAAATATTATTCTTGGTTGCATGTTTTCAATTTCTAATTTTATATTTCTGGTTCTGACCTTCAGATGCATATCAAATGATTTCTTTTGCATCTCAATTAGAAGTCTAACAGACATTGTGAAATAATGTGCTGGTAACTGATAATCTCATGTTCCCTTCACAACTTACTAGCTCTCTCCCAGCTATGGAAATGCCTATCTTCCAGTTTCTCAGGCTCTATCCTTGACATTCCTGTCTGTGACAAACCAGTCTATTCAATTCTGTCTTCAAAACACACAGCACATCCGATCATGGACCCATTTCCATGGCAATCATTATAATATAAATCACGGAGACCTGGAGTTGCTTCCTAAAAGGTCTCCCAGCCTCTGCTTTGGCCACTGCCATTGGCTCAATCACAGAATGTGAGGCAATCTCCTAACCAAGGAATTCTATTGGCTCACTCAGTTTGAGCTGCTATAACAGCATATGATGGACTAGGTGGCTTAGACATTTATTCCTCACAGTTATGGAAGTTATGAAGTGCATGGTCAAGGAACTGACAGGTCTGATTCTTGTTGAAGATTTGTTCCTGAGCCTATAGCTGGCCACTTTTTTACTGTGTTCTCAGATGGTGGACAAAGAGCAAGTTCTGTTATATTTCCTTGCTTCCTTGCTTCCCTTCCTTCCTCCCTCCTTCCCTCCCTTCTTTCTTTCTTTCTTTCTTTCTTTCTTTCTTTAATTTTCTTCCTCCCTCCCTCCCTCCCTCCTTCCTTCCTTCCTTCCTTCCTTCCTTCCTTCCTTCCTTCCTTCCTTCCTCCCTCCCTCCCTCCCTCCCTTCTTTCTTTCTTTCTTTCTTTCTTTCTTTCTTTCTTTCTTTCTTTCTTTCTTTCTTTCTTTCTTTCTTTCTTTCTCTTTCTTTAATTTTTCTTCCTTCCTTCCTTCCTTCCTTCCTTCCTTCCTTCCTTCCTTCCTTCCTTCCTTCCTTCCTTCCTTCCTTCCTTCCTTTCTTCCTTCCCTCCTTCCTTTTCTGCTAGTATTGGGATTTGAACTCAGGTCTTAGATGCTGTCCCTTAGTAATTTTGCTCAAGGCTGGCACTCTACCAATTAATCCACAGCTCCACTTCTGTCTTTTTGGTATATAATTGGAGATAAGTCTCATGGACTTTCCTACCTAGATTACTTCAAACCCAAATTGTCATGTCTCAGCCTCCTGAGCAACTACGTGTGGCACCATTACAAGAGGCTTCTATTCTTACAAGGACTCTAATGTTACCTCAGAAGCCCCACCTTTATCTCCAAATATCCCTCATATTGCTTTACAGATCTTCCAAAGGCCCCACTTATAAATACCATCACACTGGGTTCTAGGACATCAAAACATAAATTGTGGGAGGTGAGGGACATACAGCCCTTCAGTCCATAATATCTCCCACTATGGAAAGGTATGGCCCTTCTTACCGTATACAAAATCCCTCTCACCTTTCTAGTTATCACTATCACCAGTGTTCTCACTTTACACCACACCTTGTGGCCTGGCTGTGTGCAGCTCATAGCCAAGTCAAGCAGGCCGGCTTCACACTGGCTCCACCCTCAAGTAATGGCAAAGCCTGTACCCTTTCTTCCTGCCTAGTATATCTCATTTATAGCAACCATATCACTGACTGGCTTTATTTTTTATTTTGCCAGTGTTGTTCACTGGTGTATTCCAGTGTCCAAAAACTGATTTATCAGATACTCAAAAAATACTTGCTAAACGGATGAATTAAATGTATGAGCCTTACGTTGTATGTAAAGTGTAACTTTAAATTTACAAAAACTTTCCTACACTTCTCTAGATACTTCTACATCTAAAATGGAGCACGCACCCACAATTTAATTCCAAAATAATGAGCAATAAAATACAGCAAGTATTTTAGAAAAGCCCAAGGAAGGTACCGTCTCAGAGGGAGTTACTTAATGTAACAGGAGTGAGTTTCATAAACTTGTGAGCCCTTATCTTGCTTCTAGTGGTTTCAACAGTATCATTTTGCAAATTCTCATTCAGAAAGCTAAATGCATTCTTTTGTTCTAGTTTGGGCACATAATCAACAAGCTTAGCAGCCACGACACAATAATGCCACTATTCAAAGATTCCATTGCAATCTTTCTTCGCTAGATTTACTGTGATATAAACTGGAAAGAGCTATGAAATCTGTCAAGGAGGATTTCATCTGAATTATTTTCAGAAACTAAAGGGATTTTAAGAATTTGTCTGTAGATTGGTTCCCAGGCCTTTACCATGCAGGTTATGAGGAAAGGAGAGAGGGCAAAAAAGGAAGCCTTATTGAAAATTATGACTCGTGAATGGAAACACTGAAAAAGCTCAGACTAGAAGATGACCGTCAGGGACAAGTTATCTGCATCTGTGTACAGGAACACATACATGTGTCAGAAATGTGTGGTAGGGGGAATATGAGGGAACCACAGTAGATGAGGAGGAAAATAAAGCAGTATTTGGGGGATAGGGGAATGTGATTAATGAGAGAACTGAGCAGGATCTTCATTTTTTTTTCTTATCTCAGGTATGATTCCTATAAGGGTGCTTTCCTCGGGCAGAGATGAATTGCTTATAAGATGCAGAATACAATATGTACTCAGCACTTCTAGGTGTACTTCTAGGACTGTTGGAAATGAGAGGAAGGCATTTGAGCAAGTTTATGACTTTGCCCAAATGAAGTTGAAGAAAACAGTAGTAGAATTTCATCGTCAGTCAGCAACTACCTATTTCTATAAAGTATGTCTCTTGTTCATTCCAGCTATGCTTCAGCCCAGCTATTGTAACTCTACGGAAAGTACATTTCAAGTATCCTTCAAACTTGAGGTGTCAGAGAAGGAGAGATTAAGAGAGGGAGTAGATGAATGAATCTATCTATAGTACCAATGAGAGATGTCAGGGAAGGCTGGGGATGTGCACAGAGATGTAGCCTGGAGAGAAAAGAGGAGCTGGATTGTGAACACACGTAGAGAACTTTCTTAAGCCTGTGCAAAGTTATGGTTTCCAGGGTCAGCATGAGAGAGAGGTGTCAGAGAATAAAGATCATTTAGAAAGTCAGAGTGGCAAAAAAAAGAGCTTTTCACATAAAGAAAGCACAAATGAGAAAGCCACTGAGAATAGATGATAGAGTTGGAGGTTGCAGGGCTGGGGATGATGTCTCATGGCTGGAGAGAGAATACAGAAGAATGATAGGACTTCCAAACTTAAATGATATTGCAGTGTTAGGCTTGAGTCTTTGTCCTGAGAATCTAGGGAGAGCAAGAAGGATCTGATAGATCGAATTTGGACTTTGAAAAATAGCCTTTGGGGGTGGAAGTGTAGCTTAGGTGGTAGAGCATCAACCAATGAATTAAAGCATCAAATAGCGAGTTTGAGTTCTGGCCTGGGACAAAGAAAGAAAAGAAAAGGTCTTTTTTAAAGGAAAGGAAGGGAAACAGAGAAGAGAGAAAAGAAAGAAAGAAAGAAAGAAAAAAAGAAAGAAAGAAAGAACAAAAAACAAAGAAAGAAAAGAAAGAAAAAGAAAGAAAGAAAGAAAGAAAGAAAGAAAGAAAGAAAGAAAGAAAGAAAGAAAGAAAGGGAGAGAGGGATAGAATAAGGAAGGAAGGAAGGAAGGAAGGAAGGAAGGAAGGAAGGAAGGAAGGAAGGAAGAAAGGAAGGAATAAGGAAAGAAGGGATAAGGAAGGAAGGATAGAAAGAAGGAAAGGGAAGAAGGGAGGGAGGGAAGGAGGAAGGGAAGGAAAGAAGGCAGGCAGGAAGGAAGGCAGGCATATGCAGTAGCCAGATGAAGCAGATGGAAGAAGAAAGGCTTTCTTCTGGGACTATGGGATATACATTATAGACAAGTATATCCCTTTTAAAAACCATTATGGAAATTGAAGTGAGAGGAACTGCTAAGTGCTGGTACAAATTGGCAAAGGACTGGGGTGGGCAGAAGGACTCTGGGCCTAAGGCTACAGGGTGAAACAGACAACCTAAGCTGAATAGCAGGTTTGACTGAGGGATGGGTGGGGCATGAGTGGAAACACAAAGTCCATTTCATGCATAGTATTGTTAATATGGTGTCAGAATACCTTCACGTGAACTTTCCCATAGATAATGAGGAACATGTCTGTAGGGAAGTTTTAAGCTAAACATTAGAGTAAGGAACTACTGGTATGCTAGTGAGAAGATTTGGACAGATTCAAAAAGTAAGCCAGGGCAAGACAGTCAAATGTTGTTGGGCTACCAGTGGCTCATGACTATAATCCTAACTACTTAAGAGGCTGAGATCTGAGAATTGTGGTGCAAAATCAGCAAGAAGTCTCCAATTAACCACACAAAATCTGGAAGTGGAGTTGTGGCTCAAATAGTTGGCAGGGCACTAACCTTTAGCAAAAAAGCTCTGGGATAGCTGGAGGCCCTGATTCCAAGCCCCAGGATGTACACACACACACACACACACACACACACACACACACACACACACACACACACACACACACACACACACACACACACACACGGAAATAAATCATTAAGAAAGAAAGAAAAAAAGTAAAATATCATGTTATTGCTCATGTGTAGAATGAGGGAATGGGATGGGGCAGGTGAATATGCTCCAAGAATTCTATACACATGCAAGAAAACTGAACAGAAGAAGGATGGGGAGGGGAGGAGAGGAGGTTAACATAGGGGATGGGTTTGTTCAGGTATGAGCACATGGAAACATAAGCGTGGGGAAAAAATGAGGATTTGTGGGAATCATTCTAGGTCAAGACATAATTTTTTTTTTATCTTGTGAAGATAAAAGAGGAAGAGGGTCTCCCGGAGGGGGTAGTGAAACACTAGTTAGAAAGAAGAAAGCTCAGAAACAGGAGTGTTACGTAAGTCTGAGGAAATGACTCACACTTACACCTCTAGAGATATCAAGTAAGACAAGAACCGTAGTTTCACTAGACTTAGTAATGGGAGGCGTTGGTAGTCAGGAGAGCAGTTTCACACATCCACAGGAGCCAACACCGAGGGAAGAGGCTGGGAACTGGATGAATTTGCAATGAAAACAGTGTTTCCCTTCTTCAGCCGGTCCCAGTGAGAAGGAAGCAGGAAAATCATGGTATTCACAACTTTTCAGGTGCAGAAGGCAGATTCCCTGCAGTTATTCATTGACAGACTCATTTCGGGATTCAGAAGCAACAATATCTCTCCTTCCTTAACTCTAGTTCTACAAAATATAAAGAAGAAAATATTCTATAGACAACAGGAGCCCCTTCTCTGTGTACCTCATTTCGGATCTCAATTACATGCTCCTTGGAACCACTGAGCATTTCAATGCATAAATGTCTGAATTTCCTTTACAAGTTAAGAAGCCCCCTGATATATCTGTTAGCAGTCATGTTCTGGTGCTTTCTTTACATGAAACGTCATGTGGCTTCACAAAGAACTCCCACGGCTTTTACCAGGCAAGGAAGTAAAGAACAGAAGGCTTATACAATAGAAACGTGAACTTTGGAAGCAAACAAATATATTTCAATCCTGGTTCGACACTTTATAAGCTAAACAACCTCAGCCAAATTACATTAACTTCTTGAAAACTTTCCTATCTATAGAACACAGTATAATAATAAATGCCCATATTTAGTAAACTGAGTAGAAAATGGAGATTGAATGTCTAAGACCAACAGATAAATAACATAATTAATGGGAATGGTATAGCCACAATAATTACAAAAAAAACCCACCATGAAAGGACAAAGGATGAACAAACACAAATACAGCAATAGTACTCATTAGACACTAGGTCGAAAATGAACTATACAACTTGTGGGGATGGGAGGGAAAAACTGGGAGGGAGCAAGGGAAGAGGTGACATTATCCAAAAAGAAATGTACTCATTACCTAACTTATAAAAGTAACCTCTCTGTATATCACCTTTATAATAACAATAAAAAAGATTTAATTTTAAAAAAGAAAAGGAAATCCAGTGTTCTTTGGAGTAGGATGAATAAGTTGTTGATCCACACCTCTATTGGAGATCCATTTTTTTTTTATTATCTCTTTAACAATGCTGTTTGTTTTTTTTTTAAGTGTGGTCCCTAAAAATCTCTACCAAAGCTACTTAAAAAATAAATATTTTTTTTATTTTATTGATTATATTTTTCCTGTGAGCAGTTCTTTATTTAGGATAATATATTCAGGGGTTACTGGTGGTGTATCCCATTTCCTTGAGTTTTATCACAATGGTAAGTGTACATCATATTTAACTTATTAATTCATTTTTAAAAATTTTATTGTCAAAGTGATTTACAGAGGGGTTACAGTTACATAAGTAATGGTACATTTCCTGTCAAACTTGTTACCCATCCCTCATTTTTCTTCTTCTTTCCCTCCCCCCAAGTTGTAGAGTTCATTTCCAATTATTGTCTTGAGTATCACTGTTGCGTTGGTTTGCTCTTTGTCCTTTATCTCACCAGTTTGTTGTTCCCCTTCCCTTCTCTAATTCACATAAATGTATATACAATACCCAGGGTAGTTTTTAGAGAAGCAAATGCAAGCCAGGCACTGATGGCTCATGGCTGTAAATCCAGTTACTCAAGAGGCTGAGATCTAAGGATCATGGTTTGAAGCCAGCCTATCCCCAATAGGCCAACAGAAAATCAGGAAGAGGAAGTGTAGCTTAAGTGATCAAGTGCCAACTTTAAATGTAAAAGCTAAAGCACATTTCGCTTAACATCATCTTATATGGTCATATGTACATAGCTTTTGGCCTTTTACGAACCCCAAGATAGGGACACAAATATCTTTTTTCTTTCTTGCTATTGTTTCTAATGTATTTATAATGTACCATGTGATTTCTTTGTTGCTTTGTATGTTCCTCCCCCACAGTACAATCCCTGTTTTGACTGTATTTGATGTCGGTGCCCTGCATTTTGTATATACACCCCTCTAATTCGGGGAGGAGAAGGGAAAAAACAAAATGCTGAAATAAGGATACAGGTTGATCCATTGTAACAATGAGGTGTACAAAACACTATGTTGAAAACAAACTTGACAATTTTTTGGGGGGAGGGTAGTTGTGGAGGTGGGAGGGAAGGGATGGTAGGGGAAAACAAAGGAGGAGGGAACAATGCTCAATAGGAAATGTACTCATTACCTTGCTCATGTAACTGTAACCCCTCTGTACAGCATTTTTACCATAAAAAACATACCAAAAAACAAAAAAAAAGCTAAAGCACAGCACAGCGACAGTGCCCAGGAGGAAGAGGAGGAGAAAAAAAGGGAGAGGAGAAAGAGGAGTAGGGGGTATAGAAGAGGAAAGAATACACAAAAGATAAGCGAATGGTAGATTCCTGTAGCCTGTCTTTGTGCAATCTATAAAGGCAAAATTCAAGAACCTGCAATTGCATCAAGGGAAACTAACATACATGACCGCATGCGTGCATGAGAACCTTCCCTGCCCCTTGTGTCCAGTTCACCCCACTCTATTTTCCCCACTGTTGCCATGCTCACAAACCTCACAAAACACCTGCCCTTATGAGGCTACACTGCACATGTGCATGCTTCATTAGGATTCCCTAGAGGAGGAGCACCACAGAATCACTCTTATCTCAAAGCAGACACACACTTCATGTGAGAATTCAGACCGAGCAGTCAGGGTGGTTAGAAAATCTAGGCCTTTCAGGATTCTTTAAGAACCTCTATTCACTCCAAGTCCCCTGCCACCCACCTTTCTCACGTACACAGGTCACCTCAGAACTGCGACTCGAGCTCAGTAAACACCTCTGTGTTCCCTCAGAAAGAATGCTGCTTTGGGAGTCCCTGTAATCTTTCTGGGTCAGGTGTAGCAGGAGGAGGAAAAACACGCAACTCTCTTCTCTTTTCCTCAACTCTCCTCTGCCCAGTGTGCAGATTTCATTTTCTTCCCCATAAACAGGTTATGGGAACACAGTGTGCAAAGTCATCTTTGGAGCTGGTTAGGACAAGAGAGAGCCTTGTTCCCTTTCTTCTCTCACAGTGCGCCCCACCTGTCCTTAACTCAACCCAACTTCAGGCCAGGTCCTCAGGTAGAACACTAGCCTTGTGCCCAAAAGCTCAAGGACAGTGCCCAGGCTCTGAGTTCAAACCCCATCCCCCCCACGCACACACACACACACACACACACACACACACACACACACACACACACACAGAATAAGAGGAGCAGGTGTAGTCGCTCATGCTAGTAATCCCAGCTCCTTAGGAAGAAGAGACTGAAAGGATCATGATTTGAAGGGAAAAAGTTAGTGCGACTCCATACCAACAAATAAGCCAGTTGTGGTGGTAGATACCTGTAATCTCAGATATGGGTGAGGTATAAGTAAAAGGATCATTGTCTGAACCTGACCCTAGGCAAAACCACAACATCCTATGTAAAAAAGCAGCTGATGAAATAAAGGCCTAGGAGTCAGCTCAAAGGGTAGAACACCTGCTTCTAAAGGAACAGAGTCCTATGTTCAAGCCCACATACAGCCTCCCCCAGAAAACCCCTAAAGATAAAAAATCATGTTATGAACAAGGAAAAGATAACCTGAACAGAATGACAAAATTATTTAAAAATAGATCTACCCTAAAGAATCACACGTATTGTCCCTGTGTCATAATTCAAAGTTCAGAAGTTAAACCATCAAAATACCAGATAAACCTGCAAGGCAGAAAATCTTCCTTAAAAGATCAGTTACATTGTATTTCTTCAGTCTTATATTCATTGAAATAAATGCCACAGAGGTGACATTTCAATGAAAGTGAGGATTCTGTTTTACAGGATGTGGAGGCCAGCAGAGAAGAAGATTCCAGAACTGGCAGAAGCATGGGAGAGGATTCCAGCAGGGTCAGGTCACAAACAGGACTGGCTCACACATGCCCACATCCTGCAGGCCCTGCAAGAGCAAATCAACAGGAGCCAAAATAGCGGGCATCCATCACCAGGAGTCAGAGAAGGCTCTACAGCGGTGGTGACAAGACTTGAAGACAAGGCAGGAGTGATGCACTGCCCACACAAAGCAAGATTTGTCTTCGCTTCTGGCAGCTAACAGTCTGTATCTCCATGTAAGTAAGCAAGTGAGTGGATCCTGACCTCCCACGCATAGCAGTGGGAACCATCAGCCTTTGTTTCCCTGACCATCTTGATAACCTGCTGTTTCTGGCTCAGGGCCTGGATGTGTGTTTCTGCTTCCCTCATTTGGGCAAATTTATATTATACCTGATAAAGCCCCACAGGAACACAGCGATCACTCCCGCTCCGAGTAACACCAGACAACCAACAGTAATCACACTGGCCCAGGCTGCTTAAACTGGGCAGATTATTTCAATATATCCAGGTCAGGTTTACAAAATTTACAAAAATGACTCCTAAAAGATAATAGAATTCCCCTTCTATGATAGTTGTAAGTGAAAAAGAACATAGTGTGTTCTTCAGACTCTCATAGGAAGAGTCTTTTTTACATCAAAATTATTTCATTCTGATTTACAGTCATTTTGATTTATAATTGTTACAATGGGATTATGTCATCTAAAAAGGCAAACTCTCAACTAAGGCCATTCCATTTTCATCTGCTTAAGGGGTCTCAGGCATACTCAGGGTTTGGGGATTCGATGATAAAAAGGACAGATGAAGAAAAATCAGGAAAAATAGGAAAACAACACTACATTGTTTGATTCCTGGCTGAGATGGTAGAACATTTACCAAAGACATAGCTCTTCTTGATTAGACACAAACTAAGGGTTTAAAGATATAAGATAAAGCTAGGCTTCAAAATCATTCTACAGCCATGTTGACATATAATGTCAAAGGTAATCTGAAACAGATAATTTGTTCCCCAAAGAACACCTTTCTTGAATCTTCAGTGGTTGTCAATTCACATTTAAACCAAGTCTATAATCCATAGGTTACTTAGTGCGATTGTTGGGTAATGAGATACAAAGAGATGGACAGCAAGGCTCTAGGACCTCAGCCAAGAGCATCTAGTCCAGGGTAACTGGGGCACAGAGCAGCTGAAACCAAACTAAGCAACCGGTTAGGACACTTTTTTATAATGCTGCATTTTCCTAGAACACAGAGAGGAGCTAAACTGGAAACCAGCTTTGAAATGGTACTATCTTCCAGAACAAAAAGAACTCTGAAGAACAAAACAAAAACACTTTGCTCATCTTCAGAAAATGCAACATAACCAAGAGATACAACTAAAGCTAGTTGCCAGATCCAGGAAACCATGTGACGACATTCAAATGACATCCAAGGCCTAAGCCACAAAGAAAAAGTATCCTAGACTTAAAAGCAGGGTAGCAGACAATGATCCAAAAAACAAATCCTCAGCCATGTGTTTTCTGTACACTTAGGACAGTTTTAGAAATGGTTGCACTCAAAGACTATTTATGACATGGGAAAAATCACAGGAAATTCAGAATTCAGAATCCACAAGCAAAGTACGACTAGAACACCACCATCTATGCCTTCTGCATGGGCTTGCTTTCATGAGATAGTGAAATCAAATAGTTAGGACAAGACATTATGGTCACAAAAATCCTAAAATATTTACTATGAGTGCTTTAGAAAAAATGCTTGCCATCTCTCCTCCAGAGTACCTTGCTAGGAGTTATTAAAGACCATCCAAGCCTTAGAAGTGACAGAGAGAATTGTAATCTTTCTTCTTTATTTAAAAACTTTGCTTTTATTTATAGTTACTGGTTTATGATGATATATACAAACTGAATAGCCAAAGAAAGAGTATAACCTTCCTTATTTACTGAGCATCTTGGTAACTGTATCTGAAAAGATGGCTTTTATTTCAAAGAGAAGGGAAACAGTCAAATTAAGAACTACCCTGACTCCATCCTCATTGGAAGAAGGACAGGTGATTTGGTGAGGCAGTATGTCCATGAATTGTATTGATAGCACATTACCAATTTCTGGGGTATCTTTAAACCTGGAAAAACCAGAAGTGGAGGTGTGGTTCAAGTGGCAAAACACTAATCTTAAGTGGAAAACAAACAAAAAAACATGAAGCTCTGGGTTCAATCCCTACTACCAGCACAATAAACAACAACAACAACAAACAGTGTTCCCATTTCCAAATGTCTCCAGAAGGAGGAGAAACTGAAGAAGGTAAAATTCTCCCAGTTGAAAAACCACTATCTTAAGAGATAACCTCTCTGGTTTTCTGCAGAGAAAACAATGGTCTCAACTCTTTTTCCCTTGCACATACCATAAACATGTTATTAGCAAGTGACATGGATATACAATTTAATTTTGAAGGGCAGATTTAGAGAAGCAAGCACTATGGAAGTATACAACACTGGCACTATACTCTATGAACAGGAAGAAAGGGAGGGGACTGGGAATGAGGGGAAGAATAGGAGTAAGTAACTGAGTGGGAGAGTAATGCAGATGTATGAAAATATTTCTTTGGAGGGACAAAGCAGTCTCTGTGCCTTTTATTTCCTCTCATTTGTTAAAAGTGAATAATCAGTTCTGCAGGCAGCAACATATTCTAGAAGGTAAAATTTGGTCTTTCCACCAAATGAACAAGATAAAGAGGTGAGATTTAATCAAACAAAAGGTGACCATAGGACAAGAGTACTTTGCTTTTTACACTGAAGAGTGTTCAATTACCTTTTGCCTTTTGGAGAGGCACTAGAGAAAGTCATAGAGCAATAAAATGACTTATTCTTGCATAATTCTTGTTGTGAATGTTAGACACATTCAACAACAAAAGGAGAGGTCATGGAGAAAAACCTCAAGCATTTTTTTTCTTTTAGAGCATTGTTGAGTTTTTTCCATTACTTGGAAAAAATAGCTGTCATTCATAAAATCATTCATTTGCTTAATCTGCAGACAAGTTAGTATTTACTCTGCATTGACTCTGTTCCTGTTTCCTTTTGTAAGTATCATGCAAAGAGTTCAGAAGTGAAATATTGTTGCAATTGCTATATTGAGTGATCTACTCCTCTGACAAGTAATTCCTGGGCACACTGGAAATATTGGAAATAGAAACATGAATGACTTCCGTATAATTTCACAAATAAACCTCCCCATTTCCACTGACAAATTTATCATTCAATGGCTAAGCAGTTATAATACTATGAACACTCATTCACCTCCATGTATGTGCTGAAATAGAAAACAAGCAAAGAGAGCAGCATTGTTACTATAGATTTTCTTTAAATTTCCAAGTGGATTTTTTCCAGTTCAAAAGATACACAGCACTTCCATTATATTTACAAACTTAAACATATACGTTTTAAATAATCTTGAAAAAAATTTAAGGAACTAAAAGGCACTCCACAAAGTTGTAAGTCTGCAGGATGAACACTGTCCAATCCAGTAGTTCTGTCTTAGGAGAAGATGATTGTAAACACTCATAACTTTACAACATTCATTGACTCTTTCCACCTGCCTTCTGTTCAGCTATAATGTTCCTGCCACTGTGCTTTACCGCAATTGGGAAATGCCACAGATTCAGGTGTGGCAGAAAGAGCTGTGCACCAAGAGCACTAGATGAAGAGGCACTGCTTAATTAATCAGAGGCAAAGTTCAAGAGGCAGATGCTGGTGGCTCACACCTGTAATCCTAGCTACTCAGAAGGCTGACATCTAAGGATGGCGGTTCAAAGCCAGCCAAGGCAGGAAAGGTCCCTGAGACTCTTATCTCCAATAAACCACTCAGAAAAACGGAAGTGACACTGTGGCTCAAGTGGTAGAGCACTAACTAGCCTTGAGCTGAAGAGCTGAGGAACAGTACCCAGGCCCAGAGTTCAAGCCCCACACCAAAAAGATCATTAAGACAAAATTCATGAGTTGGAAAAGTCATCTGTTAAAAGTAAAATAGCTGGGTGCTGGTGGCTCATGCCTGTAATCCTAGCTACTCAGGAGGCTGAGATCTGAGAATCATGGTTCGAAGCCCCCTCCCTCCCCCTAGGCAGGAAAGTCCTTGAGTCTCTTATCTCGAATAGACCATTAGAAAACCGGAAGTGGTGCTGTGGCTCCAGTGGTAGAGTGCTTGGCTTGAGCTGAAGAGCTGAGGGACAGCGCTCAAGCCCAGAGTTCAAGTCCCACAACCGACAAAAAAAAAAAAAAGTAAACAAACAGTGATTGTTGACCCTGGGAACATTTCAGGGATGCTATTTTGCAAAGACCACTTTTGCAGTATGACTTCCTATCTCTAAGGTGAAGGAAAAGAGCAGATACTGTCTCTTTGGAGATCTGTGTGTGAACATGGGCATAAATCATTATTCTAGAGATCTCCAGTCTCAGTCTCCATAATCTAAATGGGGTTGAGATAATCCCCAAGGGCTCTTCCAGTTTTAGGAAAAGAAAAATTCTATGGACACTGAATGCTATGCTCACTCACAGGCATGAGAAAACTTCTTTTATAGAAAGGGACAGTTTGTGTGCTTATAAGTTTCCTCATGCCCACATACGGAATTGCATACAGTTCTATGTATATTTAACAATAAGGTCCATGTAAGCAACCATCCTTCTGAAACACAATGGTTTCCTACTGAGATTCCTTTAGTATTAGAACTTTTTTTTTCCCCCTGTCATAGGGCCTGAACTCTGGGCCTGAGCGCTGTACCTCAGCTCTTCAGCTCAAGGATAGCACTCTACCACTTGAGCCACAGCACGACTTCCACCTTTTGCTCTTATGTGGTGCTAAGGAATCAAACCCAGGGCCTCACGCATGCAAGGCAAACACTCTACCACTGAGCCACCTTCCCAGCCCCTAGTATTAGAACTTTTGAACTTGATGTCTGTCTCATCTGAGAGGAGGATTTGGTCAGAACCAAAATCAACTTCAAAATTCTCCTTGAACAAATTCACCAAAACCTTTTCAGTCTTGTTGCTGCAAGTTAGGTCTCTTCCTAGAGACAATCAAAAATTTAGGGCTAGAAATGTCATGTGATGCTAATTTTTAAATGTGACCTTAGACTTATTTTTCTTAGAATTCTATAAGCCACTTACACACATTTTGTTATCTTTTACTGTAGTTAGGTATATATTTTATCTATGTATATTATAATGATTTTGTTTATAATTACAAATATAATCCATACTTTTAGAAAGGGTTTTCTTGTGATACTGAGGATTGAATCCAGGGCCTTAAATAGTGCACCAGGCTGGTGCTCTAACACTGAACTAACAATCTTTTCAGCTAAATTTGTTGCTTTCAGATTTTTAAAAAAAATCTACATATCTTTTTCAGTATATGTTATATACCTATTTTATTTTTACCTTTATGCTTCTCTAAATTAGGATTACCATTTTTATTTCACATTAGTCTTCAAAGGAAAATTGAATTAGTTCATGTAGCAGACACCAAAATATGTAGTTAAAAATAAAGCTAATGTAATATAACCAAAGATTACTTAATTTTACTTTGTTTCATCTTTAAATTACACTCAGTATGTCCACTGGTGATGTGTAATCAAGTTTCCTCAGCACAACAGGAAACACACACTATTGATTCAGTTAATATAGGATATTAATTTCCATAAAGCAAGATTAGTCTAATTGGTGGGGATGGTTTGTATTTTTCATTCTTGTTTCAAAAATGGCATAAACACAAATATGTAAAACCTACACTGAATTAATATAACCAAGACCAAATGGTAGGAATCTATTAATAATAGTTAATATTTGCTTGTAAAGACAAAGTTGTAAAGAATTGGTATATATTATAGCTAGTGAAATCAACATGTTCATTTTGGTATAACACTTTGTTAAACAAAACATGGAGAATACATTGTAAACATTTTCCTACCAATATTGGGGTGCTTCAAGAGACGGCAGATTCTGGCTTCCCTTTCCAGTTTCTGATGATCTGTTTTAAAAAGTAATAAAGAAGACAAAATCACAATAAAGAAAAAATAAAGCATAATAAATGGCATACTAAGAAGACACAAAACTTTGGCACTTATTTATCATTTGCATTTGGATTTAGTTAAACACTCTAAGTCAACAATCTAATAATTACTTCAGACGAAGTTTTTTTTTATTGGCTTGATGCTTGATTGGATGAGATACAGATTACAGCTGGATTTGGAATTATAACTGGGCTGTTAGAGATTGCACAAAACAGTACTACTCCTCAACTTGACTGTAAGTAATGATGTATAACTTTGTTTTGTTTTAGTGGAGATAGGGTTTTCTAATGCAGTGCCAGTGCTAAGATTACAGACATTTGTGACATTTGTTCATTTCAACTTCAGTAACTCAAACAGGCATGTTCATTTGAAGCAGAGTGTGCATATCTGGAAACTGGAGGGCCAATGATATTAGAGTCAAATAAGGTCATCATACTTTACTCCTGAGGGAGAATTGTTTTCGGTCCAGCCAAATGTTCTGTCAACCATTCTGCAAATATTGTTAATCTAACTTCCTGTATGCATAATATTCTTTCTAATAACAAGGACTTCCAAGTGCCGCCGTGGCTTGCTTATCTCCACCTGCCTGTTTCCCTGACCATTTATGAGGTAGAAACCATTATAAATCCACATATTAAGAACCATCTTTAGTTTCCTTATAGTAGTAGTAGTAGTAGTAGTAGTAGCAGTAGTAGTGGTGGTGGTGGTGGTGGTGGTGGTAGTAGTAGTAATAGTAGTAGGTAGGTATTTGATGATAACCCAAGTCACTTTACAGGAATAAAGTAAGTGGCAGAGAGACAAGAATATAGAAATACACGTTGTCTGTAAGAACACCACAATGTACTGGCCATAAGCTGAGAATCTTTTTATTGAATATATGGCTTAAACTGTACAGTAGCCCTCTGACATGGGTAGCACGTTTATTTCACAAATAAGAGAACTAGGGGACAGAGATGGTACAAACAGCTTCCTCTATTATAACACTAGGAAGTGGCAGCTAGAAAATCAGCTTTAATTAATTCATGCCATAAAGTAGGCTGAAGAGAATGAGGGGATGGCTATATGTATACCAATGTCTTCAATTTTTGTGATCTCAGAACTCCTATAATTCTTAAAAATGATGAAGGACACCAAAAACCTGCTGATGTAAAGTTGATTGACTAGGTTTTACTCTATTCATATTCAATCAGAAAAAATAAACATAAAAACATTAATACATGTATGCATACAATAATGAATATGTTACATAATTGTTAAAGTAAGTAAATTTAATTCTAACTTCTTGTTTGAAAATAAGTGAAACTTACTGAAAAAATAAAATAGGAATAATACAGTAGCATCTGGATATTATGTACCTAGATAAACCTATTATTAATATTTTACTTACTCTGTTTCTCTCTGCAAGTATACATATTTACCTAATTGTGTGTGTGTATGCATACAGATGGATACATGTTTATTTGTGTATAGTTTTTCAGTCTCATCTGAAGGTAGCTTTCAAATATCAAGATCTTTATCCTACCCTTAAAAATTCAGTGTGTATTTTCTAAGGTTTTGGATATTTGCTTACTATTATACCTATGAACTTCAGTAAATTTAGCATTATTACAGCACTTTACCAATCATGTTCTATTTTTTTTTCTGCTTTAATGGGGAAAGACCCTTGGTAGCATTTTCTCCCTGTACTGCAGCATCAAGGTTAGGCTACATATGACATTTACTTCTCATTTCTCTTTCACTTCCTTTAATTTGGAACATTTCCTCTCCCTAACACCCTGTCTCTTGCAACCCTTATATCTCTGAAAAATTTCTTCGGTAAAAAAAATCTTTCTCATTGTGGTTTTGTCAAATAATTGCTGATAATTTAGGCTACCCAGGCTCTGCTAGAACTCTACCATGCATAGAGGGACATTTTCTCCAGCTTCTCCTCAAAAGTGGTGCTAACTTTGATCACCAATTCATGATCTTGTTGCTTTCTCCACGAAATAGGTTTTTTTTTTCTTCGTTATAGCACTGGAGATGGACAAGAACCCAGGGGCCTTGTGACATTCTAAGTGTTCTATAGCTGAGCTGCATCTCCTTCCCTTGTATTTAAAAAAAAAAACAGTCCCATTGTATAGCTCAGGCTGGCCTCAGACACTCAATCTACCCATCTTGGGTTCCCTTAGCCAGCTGAGCGATGAGTGATTACAGACAAGCACCACTACAGCTTACAGGAGTTCAATACTACTGCCTCAACTGATGAAAAATGATATTGCAAATTTACTCCAATCTTCTTCTTCTTCTTCTTCTTTCTTCTTCTTCTTCTTCTTCTTCTTCTTCTTCTTCTTCTTCTTCTTCTTCTTCTTCTTCTTCTTCTTCTTCTTCTTCTTCTTCTTCTTCTTCTTCTTCTTCTTCTTCTTCTTCTTCTTCCTTCTTCTTCTTCCTTCTTCTTCTTCTTCTTCTTCTTCTTCTTCTTCTTCTTCTTCTTCTTCTTCTTCTTCTTCTTCTTCTTCTTCTTCCTTCTTCTTCTTCCTTCTTCTTCTTCCTCATTTCTTTTGTATTTATAACGTAACTCATGCCAACACATGCATAAGCATCAACACAATCTTTGTCAAAAAGCAAATCATGTTTTAGCTTTATTTTGAAAATACCTTTGACTTTGTGAATTTGGAGGATATACTATTTGGAGTATATGCTATAAAGAACTGATACATTTAGCAGGTTATTTCTTTGTTTGTGGCAATTTAGGAAACTATTTTCTATCTATCTATCTATCTATCTATCTATCTATCTATCTATCTATCTATCTATCTATCTATCTATCTACCTACCTACCTACCTATCTATATCTATTAGGTAGATATAGATAGATATGAATATAGTGTTATTAGTACTTAGAGAATAATACTTCTTTAATGAATTAGCATCACAGTATGGATAGTTTCCAGCTATGTATTAAATAAATCCATATTATCAAGAAGATAAACAGGTATGCTAACCTTATATGCATAACACTACACATACATCAAATATTTATAATTCAAGCCACTATATCTCAAACATATATCCTATATGAATACTCATATAGGAATGTACAAGTAAACATAAACATTTGAGCCAAATTTTAAAACTGCATTTAATAGCATTTGCTTACAGATTGTAAATTATTGTATGTAAAGTATAGAAAAGACATATGCTTATAAATGCAATAATTTTACAGGGATAAGATATGTAAAAATATATGCTAAGTGAGTGCCAGTGCTCATGCCTGTAATCCTAACTACTCAGGAGGCTGAGATCTGAGAATTGTGGTTCAAAGCCAGCCCAGGCAGGAAAGTCCATGAGACTCTTATCCCCAACAAACCACCAGAAAACCGTAAGTGGTACTGTGGCTCAAGTGGTAGAGAGCTTGCCTTCAGTTGAAGAGCTGAAGAACAGCACTCAGGCCCAGAGCTCAAGCCCCCTGACGGACCAAAAAAAAAAAAAAAGTAAAAAAAAAAAGAAAAATATATGCATATATGCTAAACTATGTGAGATACATGTATAAGCACTCAAATTATATAATATATAACTACATCAAAATTTTAAAAGGCAAAAAAGTAAGAATAAACTTTATAAGCAATAAATTCTACAGAGTTTTAGCTATAAAGATAAAAATAATAACAGATTATTGTTATGGACTAAGTTTTTTTCCCTGAAAAGTCCTATGTTGAAGTCCTAGGCTACCAGACTCCAGATGCAATTATCTGTGGAGATGAAGTGCTTAAATAGGTCATTATGTTAATATGAGGTCAGTAGTGTGAGCTGTATCTAATCCAATATAGCTGTTCTCTGTATAGGAATGAAAGACCCTGTGAAAACACAGGGAGATGATGGGCTTCTATAAGTAAGAAGAAAGAAGAAAGGCCTCAGGAACAATATATCTTCTCAAATTTCAAGTGCAAGACTTCCAGTGTCTAGCAGAACTATGAGGAAGTAAACTCAGTCCCTGGAACTTCAGCATGGAACCTAAAGCAAATTAATGCACCTAACATATTAGCCTTCCATTGCTATGCAGCAAATACCACCAGCTGTGCAGCTGAAGCCCCCTGAATTTATAATCCAAGTTACAACAGAGCAGACATTTTGCTTTAGGGTTTCTCTAAGACTGCCATCAAAAGCTCAGCTGTGGCTGGGATCTCATCTTCAGTGTTAGTTGGAGAAGAACCTGGGACTAAGTTGGTGGCAGGGTTCAGTATCTGAGGTACGCTGAGCTGAGGGTTTGAGCTCCTGTTTGTTGAAGGCTTCCTTATCCCGTACCAACATGGTGGCATGTTTCCTCAAAGTCAACTGGGGAAAGAATCTGGGAGGCAAAGGCAAAAGCCACATCCATTCAACCTAAGCAGAATATCCAGTTTCTTAGAAGCAAGAAATGAGGCTGCTCTAGTGACAAGGAGGCAAAGATTAAGGGGGCCATGTCAGAGTTTGTGATACTGAAGTGCTCTCTCTCTCTGCCAAGCACATTCCCTTAGTTTTATTCTCACATAATCACCTCACTTAGAGATGTCCTGTGAGTTGTAAATTATTCTGCAATCTCCCACTGGGGCATGTTTTGACATTCCAACTAGGACCATACAACTGATTTCTTGTGTTCATTAACATGAGAATTTAACAATAATGGAGATTCTCATCTCTTGGCATGCTTTAAATTCAACATCAAGTTCATAACTTAACTTGCAGAAGGAGTAGGTGAGGAGGAGGGATTAAGTACCTATTATATCAAAAGCATATTTCTGTATTTATCCTGCTGAAGACATGAATTCATTTTACATTTAAGGCTTTCCTCACTTTTAATTCAGTCAGCAACACAAATCACCCATCCTACCTCATCTTTCCTGGCTCTCACAACTATATTGGTAAAAGGTAAGGAAAGCTAATAAAAAGCAAGACATCCATAAACCTTAGCACCATTTCAAGAATTTCTTATTACTTCCAAGTCCTGAAGCTAAGGTATGAACCAGCTTCATACATCATTTAATATTTATTAAAGTCCTCTAGCTGTAATAGTTGGGCTTCATTCTTCCTTTGAAGCTCAAGTCTATACTCTTACATTAGTAAAAATATAACCTTTCTGGCCATAATCTTGTCAGGTCTGCTAAGCTAAATGCTGTGAGCAATATACAACTAAAACCTGTCAGATAAACAAGGCTTTTAAGGAAAATATGTGGTCCACCCCGGTTTCCCATAGATATCAATGGAGGAACGGTATCACCAAGTGTAGAGACCTCTAGATTTAAAAATAGCTTCTAAGAATTTGGATATCGTTTCACCTTCATCTCTTAAGACAGTTTTTAAACTTAAAAGTCTAATTTCAAGTGGTAGGAGAATGAGAATTCACCTTCTAATGAAGTAACTTCACTCCAGTTCCAAATACAATTTTAATCTTTATGCAAAATAACTGATTACCAATGCAAATTAAGGTGCTTGGCCTGAATCACTTTGACTCAACAACAGCAGTTTCATCAAAACCAAACAAAGTGAGAAGTTAATTATCTGGCAAGTTTTTTTTTTTTAAATCAAAAATAATTGTTTAGCACTTTGCCTATGAATGCCAAACCATCAAAATATGAATCCTGTCGGGGAGTCAGGAACTATTATTTATCCTTATATAGATCATACATAACTACACAGAAACATCATAATTATCTCTCTGCTCTAATCCAGTACAGACTTATGGGCTAAAACGATGTCCAGGCTGTTCAGGCCTTGATGTATCTGTGTGTGTGTGTGTGTGTGTGTGTGTGTGTGTGTGTGTGTGTGTGTGTGTGTGTGTGTGTGTGCGCGCGCGCGCGCACGCGCGCGCTCAATGAAAACAACTCCTCATCCAAAGTGGTCTGAGTAGAGGGAAGAGAAGGATCTTCCTTAATTGGCCAGTTACCCTTCTTCTTGCCAACGCACACTATGTATAATCCCACACAGAAATGTAGTCATACAATTGAAGGAAGGCTTGAGTTTGGCACCACCAAAAGGGTTTAACTCTTGTGACCACCTCTCCCCAAGATGAACTTACTCCTAAAATAACCCTTTCTATCAAAACTACTAAGTTATGGGGCCTGGGAAGGTGGCTCAGTGGTAGAGTGCTTGACTTGCATGCATGAGGCCCTGGGTTCAATTCCTCAGCACCCCATAAGCAGAAAAAGCTGGAACTGGCGCTGTGGCTCAAGCGGTAGAGTGCTAGACTTGAGCTGAAAAGCTGGGGGCCAGCACCCAGGCCCAGAGTTCAAGCCCCACGACCACCACCACCAACAAATAAATAGTAAATTATGGAAGACTCATCATATTCATGACAACAAAGTATTCAAAATCCACTTCTCTATCAATTTCTCTCCAACTAGTTTAAGATGCTGCATTTCTTACTCATCTCTTTGGTCTTTCTATCCTTGGCCCTAGGCTTCAGTTTGAGATAGATGTTTCAGATCTCTCTGGCTTGGAGGGCAAGTTAATCCTGCTTCACTCACTTCTCTAATACAATCAGCCAAACTCGATTTTCAATTTTCTTTCCACATTTATTCACCCTCCAAGGTATTGGAGTCTCCAGTAATAGGCACTCTTATAGGCGTGCTGGGACTAAATCTGGCTAGTTGTTTTACACTCAAGTGGAAAACTGAAACAAAATGAACTTAAACTATTTCAAGCTTTGTATTGCTGTATCTGTTTGTCATACTTTCCTATTTCTTTACAAGGTTTTGGTGTCTAATTGCTGTGAATACTAACAGTATATAAGGAAGTTTTTG
This sequence comes from Dipodomys merriami, assembly GCF_024711535.1. Lineage (NCBI taxonomy): Eukaryota > Metazoa > Chordata > Mammalia > Rodentia > Heteromyidae > Dipodomys > Dipodomys merriami. Next base: position 27,148,022 of record NW_027202826.1, read on the forward strand.
GTGGATACAATAGAGATTAAATATTTGATAAATGACAGAGATGAATGAAGGGTGGCTGTTTGTTTCTTATTTTACAGGTGCTATGAGTTAAGACCCAAGAAAAATCAGGGCACAAAATATAAAATAATCAACAATAATCTGATAGTAGAATCTGCAAACATACTCCTAAAACAAGGCCTAGTTTCCTGGGTGCCAGGGACTCACACCTGTAATTCTCACTATTCAGAAGGTTGAAGTCCAGCAAACCACCATCAAAGCCGGCCATAAAGAAAAGTCCATGAGACTGCATTTCCAAAACAAACAGCAAAAACCAAAGCTGGAGGTATGGTTCACATGGGGGAGCACCAGCTGACCAACAAGCTGAGAGAGCACAAATCCCTGAGTTCAAACACTGGTCCTAGCAAAAACAAACAAAACCAAGAAACCTTTTTGTTGCAGAGATTTGATTTTGGAGAAACTAGGGATGGCTACTCAGAAGCCTATTCCTGAATATTAGCAAGTATATTTTGAATGCATTTTTCTTTCTAGAGAAATCTCACCTTGCCAAATGAGGCACTATTAGGGAAAGAATATAAATTCTCTCTACTTAAATAGGTCATATTTAAAACAGAGCCTACGTTAGAAAGTTCATTTCATTACAAAATATGAATTTAATGCCTTTAACTGGAAGTTTTAAAAATCCATTTACATAGTGGGGTACCAATGGCTCAGATATTCAATTTAGAGATCTGAAATTCAAAGCTAGCTGGGGTAATTATCTGCTAGACCCCATCTCCAAAAATAACTTCCATCTCCAAAAAGCTGGGCTGGAGGCATGGCTCAGGGATAGAGCACTAGCTGAGTATACAACCCTAGCCACCTTCAAACCATGAGTACAAACCCATAGAGGTAATTGCATTGTCACTTCATACTTTTATTTTGAAGGTGCTCTACCAGAAACTCAAATAACTATATGACCTAGATTCCTTCTGACATTCATATTTGAACTACCTGTTATTTTTGCTACTCCCTTAATACCCTGAACAAGTCAGTAAGATTCTACAAGTATGTAAGATGGTAAAATAGAATTAGTTATATGCATGGAAAGTGCATTTGCCTCAATTCAGATTTGTAATGCTTTGAAGTTATTCTATAAGAAGTTTATACAATCTGTAAATTGAACCTGGAATCAATGTGGACCAGAACGCATTAATTCCCTTGTAGTTCCTTCTCCATCCCTTTTTCCTGTAACAATCATGACATGTAAAAACAATCAGGTCCCTGCTTTATTTGGCCTTCTTTCTATACTTCCATCTATAGAAGGAAATGGAGTTTTTCCCTGTCTCTAGAGGAATAAGGACTCATGAAGTCACTGGTTCACAGCACTTGATACACACTGGAGCGACAATCCAGGGGGATGGAAAGAAATGCATTGGGGTTGCTACCCAGATTCTATCACTTAATTACTGGTGGGATGTTCAAGTTACCATAACTTATCTTTTGATGCTACTTCTGCTTAAACTCAAACTCTCATGTTTATTTAGCAAATGTTCTACCACTTGAGTCATGCCCATAATCCATTCTGCTTGCGGTATTTTTTGGTCAGTGTCTTGACCTTTTGCCTGGGATCAGCTTTGAACTGTGAGCTTCCTGTTTCCACCTTCTACATAGCTAGGATTACAACCATATATTCCTGTCATGCCTGACTTGTTTGTTGAGATAAAGTCTTGCTAACTTCTTGTCCAGGTTGGCCTTGGTCACCATCCTCCCATTTCCACTTGTCAAGTAGCTAGATTACAGATGGAACCACCAGTTGATCTACTCTATGCTTTCCCTTGGGTGCAATTTTACTTATGAGATGGGAGGGATTTGTGGGACAATTCTATTTCCTGGTAGTTTAAGCAGAACTCAATCACCTGACATAGTAAATGGCCTATAAACTTATGAACTTTATGGATTATCACATCCAGATGGAAATTCCTATGTTATGTAACATAGAAGGCTGACCATAATGTCTGCAATTTATTGAATATTCAAAATAGCTACTGCAAATTTTAAATGTTCTGAACACAAAGAAATGGAAATGCCTAATGTGACACATATACCAATTACTCTGCTCTGGTCATTACACAGTTGATATATGTATTGAAATACACCACATGATACCTGATAAATATGTAGAATATGAAAATTAAAAAAATAAAATAATTGTTTTAGGGCTAAAGTTCTTACTAAGATGACACAGTGTACTTTCCCCTAGGTTTAATTTTACTTGTAAATAGAGGGACTTACAGCAAAATTACATTTTTTGCATTAAGTATAATAGAGCTAAGCCATTTTAACACACTTTGCATTAAAACCTTCTGAACCTTACTACCTCAAGATTAAAAAGACCCAGAATGGACACAAAGCATACAAAGTCTAAGCATAAGCCATGCTTTGTTATTTCCTTTAGGAACACTGCCTATTTTTACTGGCAGTTGCCTTATTTTTTTATTATAGTTATGGTGAGGCTGAAGGTAGATTATGCATTCTAACCTAATAACAAGATTATAAACAACTTCTTTAACAATTCTGTAATGATCTAGAAGCTGCATATACAAAATTCAAGAATTTGGAGCATTCTGGAATTTTGGATTTCCTTCATATCACCTCCCTCTGCTTTCAAAGTTCCATGTCCAACTCCTTTTGAAAAAAAGAGCTGGAAAAAACAGTCAAGGAAGATTAGGACGCTTATTTAACAAATGTTCCGATCATGTGCAGTGTATATGTACCAACCACTTAACCATTTTCTACAGATGTTAAACTTCAAAGTAAGTCATTTTTTCCTTTTGATATTGAAATAGTAATAATCATAATGAATATGTAGTATGGGTCAAAATCCTCCAGACTTCTAGGAGTAGCATTGTTGCTGATTCTATTCTCCCCCTTCCCCTCCCCTTCCTTCTTCCTCCCTCCTCTCTCTGGCTCCTTCCCTTCATCCTCTTCTTCCACTTCCTCCTCCTCTTCTTTTTTGTCCTGTTCCTGTGGCTTGAATTCAGAGCCTGGGCACTGTCCTTGATCTTTTTCACTCAAGGCTACTGCACTAGCACTTGAGCTACACTCCACTCCCAGTTTTCTGGTGGTTAATTGGAAATCAGAGTCTCATGGACTTTCTTTCCCAGGCTGGCTTCAAATTGCTATCCTGGAATCTCAGCCTCCTGAGTTGCTAAGCTTACAGGAGTGAGCCACCAGCACCCAGCTCAGGAGTGACATTGTTCATTCTTTTCTTTGCTCAATATCATCCTCCATCACTTCATCACTTTGCCACCTAGAATTCTCCACCTAGAGTAAGGACTACGTCATTTAGAATATACATTTGGCATTGGCATGGGTTTCATCTTGGAGCAGATCTCAAGCAAGAGCTTTGTTCAAACTTGAATGGCTTGATGCCCATAGTTTACAAGAAGGCATATTAAATACCATCTTAAAAGATTTCAGTTCCGGGCTGGGAAGGTGGCTCAGTGGTAGAGCGCTTGCCTAGCATGCATGAGGCCCTGGGTTCGATTCCTCAGCACCACATAAGCAAAAAGAAAAAAGCCAGAAGTGGTGCTGTGGCTCAAGTGGTAGAGCACTAGCCTTGAGCTGAAGAGCTGAGGGACAGCACCCAGGCCCAGAGTTCAGGCCCCACAACAGACACCCCCCCCTCAAAAAAAAAAGATTTCAGTTCCTTCCAAACTGTAAAAGGTGTTTGTCTCTGTGGCAAATGTTAAAGCTTGAAGGTATAAATTGATCCATATGAAATCCACAGGCCCACTTGCCTACCTGCTAAGGGTCAGACTATAAAGTGTCACTGAAAACAAGTTTTGATTGGTGTTGATTCACAGACATTATCAGAGTCAAAAGCAAGGCTCCCTTAGGGTGGGAAGGAGGCAGGCGAAGCTGACAGAGTTTTTTGGGTTTTAGGAAATATCACAGTTAAATCAATGGCTATGTCTCCCCAGGGAATAAAACAACAGGGTTTCTAAGGAGAAACCCAAACTCCCAGCTCTTTAACTTGAGACTCTGGGATTTCTTCCAAGTGACCTGGAAACAAGGACTGAAAGCAGAAGCATTTAAGGTGAGCATGCAGCAAAATCCAATACACTGCAAATATCCCATGCCTGCACATTCCACCTCTCCCATCTCCCTGCCCTGTGCTTCTACACAGTAATCTCTCTTCCATTTCACACAGCCAGATTCCTGACATTCTTGATCCACTCATGCTTTCCCCTTCCCTAATATTATGTTTAAAAAAATCTTACTAACAAAACCATAGTTTGTATAAGTATATTTTAGCTCATAAATAGCATTTAAAACTTCATGACCTAGAAAGACCGCTGTTCAAAATTTTGATGTATGCCTGCTGGTAGATAGGTAAGATGTACTGTATCTTATCTATCTATCTATCCATCTATCCATCTGTCTCTCTGTCTGTCTATCATACTATTGTGACTTTAAAATCTTGGTAAAGATTGCTGGCTGGTGGGATGAATGAATGGAGAATGATAAAGCTTCTAGACATAAAGTGGAGGGAGAGAGGCAGGGTGATCCTTTCCAAAGAAATGTGTCATGCCATATTGGGGCTTTTCCACCGAGAGTAATTTCTGTCTAAAGACATATATATATATATATATATATATATATATATATATATATATATATATATATATATATATGTATATAATTTGTGGAGGGGAAGGGAAAAAAAATCGTTTAAATAGGGATACAGGTAGACCCATTGCAAGAATGAGATGTACAAATCGCTATGTCGACAAATAAACTTTACAACTTTTGGGGGAGGGGGGACGGGGCAGGAGGGAAGAGACAACGGAGGAGGCAACAATGCTTGACAAGAAATGTACTCACTATCTTGCCCATGTAATTGTAACCCCTCTGTATAGTATTCTCACTATATATATATATTATATATATATATATATATATATATAAAATAAAAAAGGAATCTAACTAATTTGGTCCTCAAAATATTGGGATAATTGGTAGATTTCTTTTTTTTATTTTTATTTTTTTAATTTTAATTTTAATTTTTTGTGAACATGCTGTACAGAGGGGTTACAATTACATGGGCAAGATAATGAGTACATTTCTTATCAAGCATTGTTGCCTCCTCCTTTGTTTACCCTTCACATCCCTTCCCAGCCTCCCCCCGCCCCCCACCCAATCCCCCTCCCCCCCCCCCCCCGTACCAAAGTTGTAAAGTTCATTTTTGACATGACAACTTGTACTTCTCATAGTTGCAACGGGTCCACCTGTATCCTTAAACGACTTGTTTTTCCCCATTTCCTCCACAAATTATATCGACATCAAATACAGTAAAAGCAGGGGTTATACTGTGGGGGAGGGACATACAAAGCAATAAAGAAATAATCTTATAAATGAGTTAGAAACAAATGCATGAAAGAAAAAAACATTTAAATACATATCTAAGGGTTCATTTTCCTAACATCACATTATCTGACCTTTTCTGCTTGACTCATACATATACTAGATATTGCAAATAAGGGAAACCATGGGACCTATGTTTCTTTGGGCTTGGCTTACTTCACTTAATATAATTTTTTCCAAGTCTTTCCATTTCCTAACAAATGGGGCAATGTCATTCTTTCTGATGGAGGCATAGAATTCCATTGTGTATATCTACTGAGGGGCATCTGGGTTGGTTCCATATCTTAGCTATGGTAAATAATGCTGCAATAAACATAGTTGTGCTGGTAGCTTTAGTGTAGTCTTGTTTGTAAACATTTGGGTAAATGCCCCAAAGTGGGATTGCTGGGTCGTAGGGGAGCTCTATGTGAAGTCTTTTCAGGAACCTCCATACTGCTTTAATTGGTAGATCTCTAATGGAATCCAAATGAAATAAATTATTGTGATTAAAAGGTCAACTTTTGAAAGATATAACATGAGAATACAATATAAGTGACACATACGCAAAGGTAATTGTGGTCACAAATGCAAAACTCCATGTCAAGTTTATAAAATTCATAGACTTGTATATAAATTAAAAAACAAGGTCCTGTTTTTCGTCTAAAGCTGCACTGCTTACTTCATCTACTACTTAATGATCAATGTCTATCACCTGTCCTTGGGTAAGGCAGGAAAGTCTACCTACTGTCCACACTAGTGATTAAGACAATTTCTGTCATCTTGGAATATGAAACTCGGATAGGGAGACTTATCTAGTTCCAGTCTGGGGATATCTACACAAGGGCCAAAAGAGGAGGAAAACTGAGGAAGGCTGTAACTGAAAATACAGGAATGCTATTATACAAACCATCTGATGGTACCTGAAATGTGTATTTGGCACACTAAGTGGTTCTTCCCCACCTCGCCCCTATCCCACACTCAATACACCTTGTGGATTAACCACCTGGCACCTGGCCAGGCTTCTCCTTCACTGAAAGCCTGCCAGCACACTAGGGTTCCTTAGCACATATACAGATAACTGGCCCAACACTTGTCTCTCAGTTCCTTGACCTCTCCATCTTCAGCGATCTACATTTCCACTCCCTGAAGCATGGTCTTCCACCTCTAGAGTTAGGATACACACTAAAGAGTACAGTAAAGATATGTGCACACCAATGTTCATTGCTACACTATTCACCATAGCCAAGCTATGGAAACAGCACAGATGCCCTCAATGGATAAATCGATCCAAAAAACAATGATATAACTATATTTATGTATCTATACACACATATGTATATATTATATGTATAGACAAAATCCATTATAATAGAATTCCATTGTATCTAAGGAATTATATATACATTATACATATATAATGGAATTTTACTTTGTCATTGGAAGAATGATATTATATCATTTGCAGGGAAATAGATAAACCTGGAAGTCAGGCTGCAGAGAGACAAAGGATGCATGCTTTCTATCTTTCTCTCTCTCACACACACATACATATTAGATCTAAATTATAAATATACATGTAAACATATACAGTTATACAGGGTCCTATGCATACCTACACAAACAAATTCACTAAAGAATGGTATGTGCATGGGAGGATGCCAATGGAATAATTCTTTTGAATAACTTACATTTAACTAAATGAAGTTCGAATATGCATTGTCAGGGGTGAGTGAGATCAAGGGGAGGAGGGGTGGCAAATGAATTGTGAGAGAAAGCTTGAGCAGATGAAGTTATAATAGTCAATATACAAGAGTGAAAACAGAACTAGCTAAATTGAGAGGATGGATGGGTACAGAAATATGAAGGACAATGATGTGACTTGATCAAGATGCATTGTATTCACAGACTGACATGTTGAATGGAAATGCCTTTGTACAAGTACTTAAAGACGATTTTCAAAAATCATTTTTACAAAAAGAATCTCAGTCTCTGGTCACCGACTGTTCATCTTGCAAACTGCCTGTTCCATGTCTCTGGAGGGTGACTTTTTCCAAGCAAAGTAGACAAACCGGTCTACTGACTTAGCCATGTTCCTCCATCTCTAAGTCATCTATCCTGGGACTCCCCTACACCCCGTGCCTTCTCCCCTCAGTCACACCATCCTTCTTTCAGTTCTTCAAATATATCATTGCCTGAGTTAAAAATATGCTACTCTGGTATATTAACTGATTTCAATTCAAGGCACTTAAAAAATGTATGCACAATTATTGTGACTTCCTGTCTTGTCTAGACTCAGGAAATGTGAAAAACACCTCCTTTACAGCAGAAGAAAAGCAACTTACATAAAATCCAGGGCAAAAACAATACAAATGAATTTGTTGATAGACCTTGCTAAAATAGCTGTCATTTAAGTTTCCCCCACAGAATTTGGCTGTTTGTCACAATTCATGATTTTTTTTGTCCAAATCAGCATGTCGGTGACCCGCTCTGCTGCTTGGAGTATTCATTTCTTTAGAAAGCCACCCATGCCATGTCACACTTGTATTAAATAAATCAGTGTGGTTTTTCCTGTTGAGCTATTATGTTGATGTAATTCTCAGATGCAGAAAACATGAGTAATTCTCATATCTCTTTTCCGTTTGATAATAACAAGTTCTTCATAATAACAAGTTCTTCCACTCAAGGAAGCTCATCCTAATAGAATCAAATCCCTATTATTGTCCATCCCACAGTTCCAGTTCTATTGCCTTGCCTTATTTATGACTTCTTTTCAATTATAGGTTTTTCCTTTAATTCTGTCTTTGCAATAAAGTTCAGGACAGCAATACATGAGCTGATTTCTTCTTTTGTTCACAATTTTATACCTAGCACCTAAGGTAGTATGTGGTATCATGCAAACATTCAGTATATATTGATTAAAGGAACTCACAACTAAACAGGAAAGTACAAACAGGAAAGTACGAACAGGAAAGTCCAAGTAAACAAAAGTTGGGGGCATCTGTGATACAGCTTGCTTTACTTCCTTATTCAAGGGTCACAGAATCATCAGATTATCTGGTCAGATAATCTAGAGGCTACTGAAAGAGTCAAACAACATAGTATCACTTGAATAAAAGGGCCCGCTCTCACTGGAAAAGAATCAGGTTGAGTTTAGAAAATCCAGTCTTCAAAAAACAAAGGTAAAGTTAGCCAATGCAATATCAGAAAGCAAAAATATATATGGACATGCATATGGCAAAAACGGGAATTATAGACTGTGACCTGGGAAATACAATAAGTCAAATTTTAACAGCTCCATGTACACAGAAAGGAAAGTGGCTGCTCATGAGGACAGAGGATATATCAGGAAATAGAAATATCATATGTGTGTTATATAAAAAAATATTCATGAATGTGCATCAAAGGATATCTAGTAACATCTTAGTTCAAACGAAAACTGAGCACAGAGCCACATACCCATAATCCCAACACTTGGGAGGCAGAAACAGGAGACTCACAAGATCCAAACCAGCGCAGGCTACGTGGACTTATGTAGAACTTATGCCCAGAACTCAAGGACTGAGGATGCAGCTCAATGAAATAGCCTGAATTTGACCACCATCACCTCTGTGTGAGTGTATGTGTGTGCATGTACATATATAAAATACAAGCAAGAAATTGCATAAGTTGAAAGTATATCACCCAATAACCTTATTAACGTGAACACACACCCATGCAATCAGAACTCCAAAAGATACAGAATAGCAGGGCACCTCCATGGCTCACACCTGTAATTCTAGCTACTAAAGAGGTGGAAATCTGAGGATCGTGGTTCAAATCCATCCCAGGAAGAAAAGTGTATGAGACTCTTATCTCTAATTACCCACCAAAAAGGTGGAAGTGGAGCCATGGCTCAAGTGGTAGAGTGCTAACCTCTCACTTGAAAAAAGGTCAGAGATAGCATCCAGGCTATGAGTTCAAATCCAAGTACTGCTCTGAGCCCCAGCTTACCAAAAAGGAAAAATGTAGCTTAGGTTTATTAATGTACACACATAGGAATTTGTTCTCTTATATACCGTTTTAAATGCTTTTCTCTCTTCAGCTCATTTTTTTTCTTTTTATTGTGAAAATACTGTACAGAGGGGTTACAATTACTTGAGCCTCCTCCTTTGTTTCCCCTTCCCATTCCATCCTCCCCCTAACCCCCAACCCAACCCTCCAACCACCCCCTACCAAAGTTGTAAAGTTCGTTTTCGACATACGACTTGTAGGTCTCATTGTTGCAATGGGTCCTCCTGTATCCCTATTTAAACGATTCTAACACATTTATAAGATTATTTCTTTGTTGCTTTGTATGTCTCTCCCCCACAGTATAACCCCTGCTTTCACTGCATTTGATGTTGTTATAATTTGTGGAGGGGAAGGGAAAAGCTCATTTCTTTTCTTTCTTAATTCTTCCCTAAATACCTGACATTGAAATTAGTCAGATCTGGGTTTAAAATTCAATGATAATGTACTTAATTTTTTTTAAAAACAAGAGAAATTGTAAATATATCCCTGACCATGAATGAGATATATGCAAAAAAGGTAAATACTCTGTAACTGAGTTTGGACAAATCTGATTCAAAATATAAATTTTGCCAAGTTTTTAAATGGAAACTGAAAATTTAAGCACAAGCATGGAAACCACAATTTTCCATTACAATTTCCCATACACAGCATATGATTTCTTTGTAAGATGAACATTGTAGCACCTCTGGGACCCAGTTTTTTTTTAAACAAAGCCAACCAACCCAAACCATTTAGTAAAGAATAAAAGAAAGCCGGGCACTGGTGGCTCACGCCTGTAATCCTAGCTACTCAGGAGGCTGAAATCCGAGGATCGCGGTTCAAATTCAGCCCTGGCAAGAAAGTCTGTGAGAGACTCTTATCTCCAACAAAACACTCAGAAAAACCGGAAGGGGCACTGTGGCTCAAGCGGTAGATTGCTAGCCTTGAGCTGAAGAGCTGAGGAACAGTGCCCAGGCCCAGAGTTCAAGCCCCATGACTAAAAAAAAAAAAAAAAAAAAGAATAAAAGAAAATGAAGGAAAGGGAAAAAGGAAGGCCTATCTGTTATATATTTAATGACTTAGAAACCAGTTAAAGTTCAATCTGTATCTCATATATATATTTTTTTTCAGGAAGAACTGATAATATTTAAATGTTCTTTTAGATGCTCTTTTCCAAAGACTTTCTTTTGTGAGAAACGAAAAGCAAAAAGGGAGTTTATTTAGAGATTAAGGTGAGTAGAGATTTAAGTACAAATGTCACGAATAGAATGAAAAATGTCGTGTCAAAGTTTTCATGCCTTATACAAAAATCCTATTATATAAGGGACTGAAAGTTTCCCATGGTAACTTTGCTCTGTTTTCATGTGAAAATATAATTTCCAAATTAGTAAGGCACGTAATATGAAACAAGAGGTAAAGAAGTCCACTCATCTGTGGCTTCTATTAGTTCTCATTTCACATGATATTCTAGTTCCTGTCACTCAGCAGATTCTGTGAACATAGATGCTGAGACAGCATGTGTGGTACAAGATATGTTTAAAGATAAAATGCAGGATTCTGTTCTTTGATAGCTGTAAAAAGAAAGGACAGGGAGATTGGGCAGCATGAGAAACAGTTTTGAGGCCAACCTAACAAGGTCTCAGTTGAGCCAAGCATTCTGAAGCCATCTTGTTTTTATTTAACTTTTTTAAACTATCAAGTAATTTTAACAAAGGGTTTCAGTTCAACATGTCAGTGTGCATTTTGATCAATGTTACTCCTTTCATCATTCTCTTAACCCAACCACCCTTCATTTCCTGAGTTTCACTTTCACATACCCACAATGAATATTACGATTGCATGTGTCCACTCTTTCTTTTTTTTCTACTCAACTTTTTCCCTCTTCCCACTGGCACTCCCTCAACAAGACATGTGCCAGCTTCCTGGTACCAGTTTTGTTAAATGATGAGTTATATGTTCAAAGAAATCACATCATTGGAATCATCCCCTGAATACACTATCCACTAGGTAATACATGTATGTATGTTTGCATATAATTCTGAATATGTTTTGATATATAGTTATAACTCTGTTTTAACTTTCTACATGCAAGAGAAAACATGTATTCCTTATTTCTCTGCAGCCTGACTTACTTTGTTTAATACAACTTTTTTCCAGGCCCATCCATTTCCCTGCAAATGAAATAAAATCATTCTTTCAGATGGATGGAGAAAACTGTCCAGTAGGCCCAAATGGTTGTCAACTTCATCTGATGATGTGCACAGGAGGTGAATGACCTCAGCTCTGAGCCAGGACTATCCCAATTAGAGAGTTTCTGCTGACTACCTTTCCCTGCTTCTGGGGCAGTAAAACCTGGGAAATCTGTAGACAACTGTCTATAGTTGTAGAGGAGTACCTGGATGACAACTGTTTGTCACAGTTCTTTAATAGGACATGTGCTGAGGAAAAAGAAATAGGTTAATTAGATTCAAGTGGATGAGTAGGACAAGAGGAAAGAAAGAGCATAAGCAAGAACAAGTCTAGGGTAAATTCCTTTCAGGATCATGTGGTCATGTGCTTCCACTTTGACAGATGAGAACACTGAGGCACACGGGGTAAAATGGGCTCAGTCTCAAAGAACTTCAAGAAATGTTTCTGTGTCACTGGAAAGCCTGTCCTTGACCTGAATGTGGGTAACTCCCAGTAGGCTATGGAGCGATGGCTCATCCTGCACCAGGCCTGGGGACAAATGGAGGCCTCTTAGTGATAGCTCTGATTTATGGAACCCCATTCTCTAGGACAGAACCAGGCACTTAGCTGTCCTGGGTTAATTAATCTTCACCAGATCCCTGGGAGACAGGTAGGTCACAAATCAAAGTCAGAAGAAATGAAAAAGAAAAAAAATACATTTTTTTTCTATAACCATTCATTACATGAAGTACTACATAGAAACCTGGCTAACCCACCATGTAATGAAGTCTCGATTGTGATTTTAAAGACAAACTGATGTAGAAATTAGTCTTTCATTTAGATGACGTCCGGTTGAAGGTGCCAGATGACAGACCCAATATTTAAAAACAACTTTTTCCAGTTGCATTTTGTCTTTGGTTGCTTTTGTAATTCCAATATGTCTTCGTTCCCCAGCTCATGAAGTAGCTGAACTCAAAAATCAGATTTTCAACCCACGTATATGCCATAAAAATCCTAGGATACAGGACTGCTGGACCTGGGTTTGAGTCTCACTCTGCCCTTCGTTGTTTGGACCAGTCACTGGGCTCCCTTTTCCACCTTTACATTAGGGATGATGATACTGCTTCACAGGGGACTCTCTTGTGGAAATGCGTTGTAAACCAAAGGTTTGTGAGCCGGAGGCTAGGTTCCTATTGTAGCAATATTGGAAAGTGGTGGAAGCAGAGGCTAATAGGAGATGGTTAGTCACTGGGCTTCCACTCTTGTAAGAGACTCATGCCCATCTCCTAAAAATGGGTTCAATCTAAGGACCTGGACTGGAAAGATGACTATGAGAGCAAGTTATTATCAAGTGAATCCAGCTTTCTCCTTTTGTCTGGCTCTTTTGCTTTCTCCAGTGTTGTAATCTCTTTCAGGTGCTCCTGACATGTGATGCTACCTCACCTGGGCCCTTATAGGAAACTGATAGCTGGTGATATGTGCCAACCCTTCCCCCTCCTCTCCCTCCTCCCTCTCCCCCCCCCCCCGCATGCTCTAGGACTAGGAGTTAAATTAGCCTCTTTTCTTTATATTACATATATTACATCGCGGAACTCAGTATCACAGAAAACAAGTCAAATTACTTTAGTGACTTTAATGAGGGAAGGAAGTTCGATAATTTGCTTTTAATGTATTTAATTTTAACAATATAGCCACAAATTGTCTGAAAAGTAAGAGATATGGAAAATATCCTTTATAAACTTAGAAATAAAACACTGAGTTTATAAAAATAAGCCGCAGTAAAATAGTAGCTCCATTATTTTCTTTCAGTTGCAGAGTGTTGGCCTCTGACATCTTTACATATTTTCAACGTTTAAAAATTCTAGTTCTGCCCAAAAGTGGGACTGCTGGGTCATAGGGGAGCTCAATGTGGAGTCTTTTGAGGAACCTCCATACTACTTTCCAAAGTGGTTGAACAAGTTTACACTCCCACCAACAATGAAGTAAGGTTCCCTTCTGTCCACATCCCCTCCAGTGTCTGTTGTTATTAGAGTTCTTCATTTTTGCCATTCTAACTAGGGTGAGGTGGAATCTCAATGTTGTTTTGATTTGCATTTCTTTTATGGCTAGGGAGGTTGAGCATTTCTTCTTGTGTCTATTGGCCATCCTTCTTTCTTCTTCAGATAAGTTTCTCTTTAAGTCATTAGCCCACTTATTTATTGGGCAGTTGTTTCTTTGAGGATTTATTGTTGGGGGATTTAATATTTTTAGTTCCAACTTACCCAAATGTTTACAAACAAGACCACACTAAAGCTACCAGCACAACTATGTTTATTGCAACATTATTTACCATAGCTAAGATCTGGAACCAACCCAGATGCCCCTCAGTAGATGAATGGATCAAGAAAATGTGGTATATATACACAATGGAATTCTATGCCTCCATCAGAAAGAATGACATTGTCCCATTTGTTAGGAAATGGAAAGATTTGGAAAAAAAATTATATTAAGTGAAGTAAACCAATCCCAAAGAAACATAGGTCCCATGATTTCCCTTATTTGCAATATCTAGTATATGTATGAGTCAAGCAGAAAAGGTCAGATACGGTGATGTTAGGAAAATGAACCCTAAGATATGCATTTTAAATGTTTTTTTTCCTTTCATGCATTTGTTTCTAATGCAATTATAAGATTATTTCTTTGTTGCTTTGTATGTCCCTCCCCCACAGTATAACCCCTGCTTTCACTGTATTTGATATCGGTATAATTTGTGGAGGGGAAGGGGAAAAACAAGTCATTTAAATAAGGATACAGGTGGACCTGTTGCAACAATGAGATGTACAAGTTGTCATGTGGAAAACGAACTTTACAACTTGGGTGGGGGGAGGAGGATTGGGGGGGGGAGGGAGGATGGGAAGGGATGGGAAGGGTAAACAAAGGAGGAGGCAACAATGCTTGATAAGAAATGTACTCACTATCTTGCCCATGTAATTGTAACCCCTCTGTACAGTATTTTCACAATAAAAAAATTTAAAATTAAAAAATTCTAGTTCTGATATACTTGAATGCTATTCAGGTATCAACACAGGAAACTTTCAGAGTAAATTACAAATAGGCCAAGCTTGTCTCTTTCCTCCTTCAGCCTTTATATCAACTCAAATAATTTCTATCTCTTCCTGCTTGCACCTTTAATTTGGTATTGTCCTAGTTAAAATGAAGAATTATAACACTGTAGCATTTTAGTTCAGTATACACAAAAAAGTGTGCCTGCACTAACATCATGATGATGATGATGATGATGATGATGATGATGATGATGATGATGATGATGAAACTGTTTATTCATACATTCTTCAGATCAAGTTAATGCAAGTCATCAGAGCTTGGCTGAATAAAAGAGGAACTAAAGTACATGATGCTCTATAACCATAATAAACCAGAGTATTATGATTACTAGTATTTTGGCAGTACTGGGGTTTGAACTCAGAGCCTTGTGCTCTATCACATATGCCATGACGTCAGCCCTTGAGAATTCACTTTTTTACTTGGAGAAATAGGTTTCACCGTGACCAATCATCTGAGAAGCTAATAGTCTATGCAGAACTGGTGTAGGTTATTTCACCCCCTCTATGTAGTTTAATTGGTGCTTTCAACTCCAAGTAAGCTGGGTGTACCAAGTTTTCCCTCCCACCTCTTATCACACAGAGAGGAGAGAAACTATTGAAGTGGATGTAAATGGTTATGTTTCAACATGTCAAAATCCCCCACCACCTGCACAGGAAACTGACTGAAAACGAGACAGGTTCCTGCAAAGAAGCAGAGAGTACAGGGGGCAAGGTTGAGGGTTGATCTGGTTACTAGACAGGGGACGAGGTTACTCAGTGGAAGGCACAGGTCTGTAGGATTTGCAGTCAGGTCCAAGTTGCTTCTATTTTCATGCAGTCTAACATGCAGACACGAACAATGCTATCCATGAAGGAAGTGTTTTGCTTGGTATGCTGAGAACACAATGATGGGGTAAAGATTACTGCCTTCAACAAGCCCTACAAGGCTAAGAGGCAAAAACTACAGACATATAACCAACAATTTTTAATAAAAGAAACACCAAACAGGTACACAGAAGGTAGTGTGGGAACACTAGCAAGAAAAATAAGAAAAATGTGATATATATGTTTATGTATATATAAAATTTTATTTTTAAAACACACAATTTTAAATTTTATAAATTGTCTATATATACATAATTTATTTATGTATATGTTATATAATTTCTATATGTACACATTATATAATTTTTACATAATTTCTATATAAGTATAGAAATTGCACTCATCCATCAGGAAGGATAAATATTATGTAATTTCCAGAGAAAAGGATGGAAACCAGAAAAAATTAGTAAAGTGAAGCAACTTAGGTTCAGAGACACAGAATGCATGTTTTCTCTCAAATGTAGAAGGTAGATGTTACTTACAAACATATGAAAATGTACAGGGCCACACACACACACACACACACACACACACACACACACACACACACACACACACACACACACACACACACACACACACACACACACACCAAATTGACTAAAGCATGGTACATGCAGAGGAAAATTCCAATGGTGTAATTCTTTTGAATAATTTCCAGTGTGTCAAAGTGAATACCAGGAAGCTGAAACAGGTGCTGTGGAAAAGGGTCAAAGAGAGAAGGAATAAACACAGAGAAAGAAAGATTGAGAGCAAACAGTCATAACATTCAAAGTATAGATGAAAATTGGAACTAGATAGTAAGAGGAGATGGTAGGGTTTGGAGAGATGTAGAGTGATGGAAGAGTTGACACTCATTAAGATGCACTGTACTGATAGGTCAAGTTGAAATCCCTGTGTACAACTGCTTAAAGATGATAAAAATTAAATATTAATGCAAGAGCCAGGAAAAGAAACGTTTGGTACAATTCATTGAAAAAGATGAAGTTTGACTTGGCTTCAAAGAGTAAGCAGGGGTTTTCCACTTAGCAATGATGAAGGAAATTTTAGACAAATAAAAAAGAACATAGTATGATTCATATCACAGAATCCAAAAACTATATTTAGAGGGTGTGGAGAACAACAAACAGTCTACAGTACTTGCTTGGGGGTAACAAGCTCAAATATGAGCCAGAGAAAACAAAGAAGAGCTGACAAATGTGTCCTAAGCGACATAGTAAAGACGTTCTGTTGCAGGAAATGTGGATTTTAATCACAGGGGTGAAGCCATGGAAGTTATTTGCAAGGCAGTAAATTAATATATTGGTTAAATGTCCTGACACTAAGCAAGAATATGTTTAGGCCCAAATGTCACCTCTACCACTCAGGAAGTATGGACCTGGACCAGGTGTTTTTAGCTTACTGTGCCTCAGTTTCTTCTGCCATGAAATGAAGAACAACAATAATACCTACAAGGGATTTCATTCATAACAGTGCAGGCAGATTCTAAGCAACACCAAAGTGCATGACTTCAGAGAAATGGAGTGGATTGTGGAGAATGGAACCAGAGTAAGGACCACAGGCAAAGAATTAAACAAGGAAACTAATGAAAGTTGTATGTGAAAAAGCTGAATGGTTTTGAGTGCATTTCTCTATGTAAATTTCCATATTGAATAATCACATTCCATATAAATTAACACATAGCCTAATATGTACATATGAAAGTTACTTTTTTTTTTTTTTTTGCTGGTCCTAAGGCTTGAATTCAGGGTCTGGGTGCTGTCCCTGAGCTTCTTTTATTCAAGGCTAGTGCTCTATCATTTGAGCCACTGCTCCATTTCCAGCTCTTTAAGTAGCTAATTAGAGATAAGCATCCCAAGGACTTACTAGTCAAAGCTAGCTTCCTGAGTAGTTGGGACTATAGGCATGATACACTGGCTTGACTATGAAAGTTTCTTTTTATATGTTCAAGTTGTGTGTGTGTGTGTGTGTGTGTGTGTGTGTGTGTGTGTGTGTGTGTGTGTGTATTTCCAAGTCCATTAGGCAAACCAGTAAATATGTCAGATTATAAATTATAAACAGAAGCAGACTGTAAACAACCTCATAGGTGATGTGTGTTTAATTATGATTTAAAATTTAGCAAGTTGGATAGCGAATGGCTGAAAAAAAATGTTTCCTTTTTCTTGGGTTATCAAGGGACTTGCTCAGAATAAAAAACAAGGTTAGCTGGTGTATCGGCTCCAAGATACCCTTTAGTCACACTGTCCGAGACAGCACTCAGCAGGAATAGCAGAACCACATTGTTTCCCAGCTCTCTTTTTTTCTGCTCAGAAAGTCTCAGTTACTGGAAAAGCTACCGAAATATTTACCAAAAAGTCCATTTAAAATTCTGAAATTCTCTTTTTCAGGAAACACACACACACACACACACACACACACACACACACAAAGCAACATTACTCTTTGAGTCTTGAAATAACATCCAGGCTTCAGAGTGCTATACTGTCATTACTTCTAAAAATAACCTGAGTAAATCAAAGTCTTGAGGTCAGGTTCAAATAATGTGCAGCAGCTACAGGAGCAGCAGCAGCCCCACTGGGCCCCAGCTCGGCCCCACCCACCACAGGCCACAGGTCTCCAGGCTGGACAGGCCTGCTACCCCTCATCTGGGAAGAGCAGCTGCTGAGGATCTGCCACACTTTCCCACCCAGCCCTCCAGCAGCGAAGAGGCTGATCAAAATCCTTTAGTCTTCAGGAATTCTCCTCCACATCCACCCTAAGAGAACAAGCTGCAAATAGCACTTCAATGTTTCTCTTGAGTACCTTTAGGAGAAATGTTCAAAATTATCTGAATAATTTGCTGAATAATTTTCTTCTCACGTAAAAGAATCCCCGATCGTATGAATTTACACTTCAGACTTTAAGTAGGAAAATCATGGTAAACCTAGCTTAAACATTATGAAAACCTGGAGAAAGCAAATAAAGTTTTAGATAATTCTGCAAAAAAAAAAAAAAAGATAGCATGGAATATGGGCTTTTAAACTTTAGTCATTATAGTCATAAAATTGCCCATTTGGGAGAATAAAGAACGGATATGCTTGGATATGGTGAAACCTAGTGCTTCTGCATTTTCTAAAAAGATAAATAAATGGAGAACAATGAATGTCAAGTTGCTAAAATGCAATTAATTCTAGCAATATCTTTGGTTCAAGATATGGAAACAAGATTTTTGTTTGTTTGTTTCCTTAGGTACTGTACGCAGTTATTTCTTTTTTCTTTCATTTTCCCCCTTTGATTCACCCCCTGTTGACACTGTTTTTTTTTTTTAAATTTTCTGAACCCATTGTATTGTATATAAGGTTATCTGTTTGGGGATGGGAAGGGGAATCACAGAAATGGAGAGACAAAGGACAAAGGGTGAACCGATGCAACAACAACACATGTTGGAAATGAACTTGAACTTTAGAACTTGAGGGGAGGGGAGCTGGGTGAAAGGAAAGTAGGAGAAAATGGAGGAAGGGGGTAACACTGTTCAAAAAGAAATGTACACATTACTTATATAACTGTAACCCCTCTGTACATCACCTTTACAATAAAAAAATTATCTGGGAGAATCATTGGAAGAATTTAACGAAACATTTTCAAATCACAGGTGCCAATAGAGAAATGCCTGGTGAGCTACCTTCATCATATGGGTTTTTATTTTATTTTTTCTCAGCTTCCTGTAAAATATCCAAATAAGCAATGGTACTACACAGACATTTTAGACATCTCTTCTGCTAATAAGTTGCCAACATTTTCATGAAAGTCTCTTTCTCATACGCACATTCAATAGTTCTTTAATTTCTCTGTTCTTCTTAATAGCTAATTTCAGAACTTGGTATGGTGCTATCCACTTTTCATATTACCACTCAGGAGGCTGAAGCAGGCCAAGCATAAATTTGAAGCCAAACTGAGCTATGTGGTGAGTCTCTACTTCAAACAAGAGGAAAAAAGAAGAGAGATGAGGAGGGATGTGGGGGTGGGGGGGTGAGAAAGACAGAAGAGAGAAAATAGTTTCCAAAGACAAAACTGTAAAATTAATAGATTTAGTGGATAGAAATTTCCCAAGAAGATATGTATGTATGTGTGTGTACGTATGTATGTGTAATAAAGTCACACAACATATATGAAGAATTCACCAGAAAGTAAGTCAGGAGCACAGGTATCTTCCTTATTTGTTCCAATTGTGATCTTTCCAAATCAGAGCTGGGAAAATTATTAACAATGTTTCATTTTTCTCCTTCTCCCCTTTGAGAGAAATCACTTCACCAGTGTTTATGTTAGATTTTCAGCCATGTGTAGCTGAAGTAGAGCAAAATATTTGTAGGAGCAGACCAGGGGTTGAACATTTTATATGTTCTAAAATATTCTGTTACAAAATCATTACTAAATTGTAATCCACAGTAGTGAATCCCTGCAGAAAAATGTCTCACAAAATGGCTGGTTGGATACTTTGTACTGAACATCAACTGCCCTGGCATGTCATTGGCTGTGATCTGTGCTCATAAAACATCTGATGGGAAAATCAGGTCATCAACGAAATCCAATTCAAATGGTCTAAACAACTAGAATGGAAAAAAAAAGATAGTCTAGAAAGCTGTTTGTTTATTAGGAGCATTAGTGATTTAAATGGACAAAAGGATGTTATACGTTAATTCAAAATGAGCATGAAGTCAGGCAAGGAGAGAGAAAGTCTGAGACAAATAAGTGAGTTTCTCTTATGTCTAAACAAGGAAACTATTCAGTTGCTAAAACTTTTTCCGAGGTATATGTTTTATAAGAAAACCAAGAATTCTTCAGCTATACCTGCCAGCCCAAAATGGGTAGCTCCCGACTGTTCTTGTCAGCAACATAAATGCAGCCAAATACAAATGAGGTGCTCCCGTTTCCCTATTTCTTTAAGATGAAATAATAAGTCAGCAAATGCTCTTTTCTTCATCCCTTTTGACTTCATTTGGCACAGAGAATCTCCCACAATCATAATTTTCAGTTGGTTCTTTGTAGGATAAAACTTGTTAAAACTTAAGTTAAATGCAGATTTCTAAAGTGCTATGAAAGAATAAAGAATAAAAATGTTAATTCCCTGGGGGAGGAGGGGAAGACTTCTTTCAAAATAAACAGGCATTCATGCCTTATCAAATAAAACCACCATTAGGCAAATCAGGCTCTGCAAAGGAGAGGCTTTTAAATCTCTTCATTATTAAATAATGACTCATTCCTTACAGTTCTTTAAATGTAGTAACACCTATAATCCTAGCTACTCAGAAGGCTGAGATCTCAGGATCGTAGCTTAAAGTCAGAGACTCTTACCTCCTATGAACCAACAAAAAGCCACAAATGGAAGTGTGGTTCAGGGTGTAGAGGGTTAGCCTTAGAAGGAAAAGGCTAAGATCCAGAGCCCAGAGCCTGAGTTCAAGCCCCAGTACCCATGTAATAAAACTTTCCAGGATATAAAACATATGATAAAACCCTGTAGAAAATTCTGTAATCAAAGTTAATCTATCAAAACTATGTTCATTATAAAGCAGTCCCAAATTCCTGCCATCAGAAAGGATCATGAGGCAAAGCAAGGGGATTTCTATATGTGTTTTGCATAAGGAAGTCTCAAATTTCATCTGGTAAAAGAGCTTAAGGATCCTAAGGGGATGGGGGAGAAGAAGAAGAAGAAGAGGAGGAGGAGGAGGAGGAGGAGGAGGAGGAGGAGGAGGAGGAGGAGGAGGAGGAGGAGGAGGAGGAGGAGGAGGAGGAGCAGGAGGAGGAGGAGGAGGAGGAGGAGGAGGAGGAGGAGGAGGAGGAGGAGGAGGAGGAGAAGGAGAAGAAGGAGGAGGAGAAGAAGGAGAAGAAGAAGAAGAAGAAGAAGAAGAAGAAGAAGAAGAAGAAGAAGAAGAAGAAGAAGAAGAAGAAGAAGAAGAAGAAGAAGAAGAAGAAGAAGAAGAAGAAGAAGAAGAAGAGTAGGAAGACGAAGGTCTCTTTTAAATACATGAGAAGAAAAATAGCTTTCCATCATTTTCCAGGTCAAAGATAGCATTCTGTGGTATGTACTTACATTACAAATAGCACAGTAATTTTCTATTTTCACAATTCTCATCATCATGCACATTCCAGAATTCCTGTTGCTAGCCTGACCTCTGTTCTAATTCCCACACATCTCCAGCTCCCAGCGCTCCATCTTCCCTGGGCTGTTCTGCGAGACATTCCGAGAACACCCTTCCCAGAGAAGTCATCCTCTTCTAGTTCCTTGTAACAAAAATGTTCTTCCTTCCTTTTAATTCCACTCCTAGAATTCAGTCAGCTTCCTGATGGCTCGATGTCTCTTAAAACTTCCAACTTCTCAGCCGTGGTCCTTCAGTCCTACTCTGGGCAAAATCAAGGCTGTGTGATGCTGAATACCTTTCATTTTTAGCTCTGCCTTTCAAAACTCACCTGTATTGGATGATGGGGCTCACACCTGAATCTTAGCTACTCAAGAGGCTTAGATCTGAGGATTGCAGTTTAAAGCCAGCCTGGGTAGCCCAATCTGAAAGACTTTTATCTCCAATTAACCACCAAAAACTTGGACGTCGAGCTGTGGCTCAAATGGTAAAACATTAGCCTTGAGCACAAAAGCTTAGGGGCAGCACCTATGCCTTGAGTTCAAGCTTCAGCATGGGCAAACCCGATCCTCCACCCATCACCACATATAAACATTAAAAACTCATGAATAATTATGTACATAAATCATGTTGTTATTCAATTATTTTCTAAGTATTTGAAGACAAAATGTGAGCAATGTTATGATAAGGAAGGTCAATAGATGTCCTAGTACCCCTCCTCAGGACTAAGATTCTCCTTTCCCACCCATGCCACATGATAGGCAGAAGGATCTAAGCTGAGTCCTTTCTCCAAGAAGGCTCGTGGTCAGAAAGAGCTGCTTCAGCTAGACAGCAACTCAGCAAAGGTCATGCCTGCATTTATCAGCAATCTCTACCCAGTTACAAAAACCTGGGCCCTTGTCTAAAGCAGGGACATCATCCTCGAGCCTGCCATAAGACCAGCTGAGGCTTTTCTTGAGAGCCTATGAATGTGTATCTCATCACTTTCCAAGAACTCTCACAGCCTAGCCTGAAATGATCATGTTTATTTGACTATTTGCTTAAAGGAAATGGCTCCTGTCCTACCATTCTTATAACTTCTAAAAGGTAGGGACTCTGTGTCTTGTTAACCACTGTCTCTCCAAAGTCTAGAAAATGCCTGGTACCTAATGGATGCCCAATCAGTGTTGTGACAGTTGATAAAGCTATCATGTAGGCATTAACATTAAATGTGAATACCATCATTGTCACAGAAGACGAAGAGGTGGCATGGGAGAGTGTCCATGTACAAAGAAACAAATAAAAAAACAAAGCACAGCCAGACCAATAATAATAAAATTCTTGGTTATCCTTAGTCAAACAAAGCAAAACTTGTGAATTTCCAAGTGTGATAACTAAGATCAATATGATTTATAATTCCTCCAGTGACAGCCTAGTCCTATTCCAGTACTCACACTGGTAAAGGTGTTGATAAAATTGTAACATGCAAACAAAAGTTCACAGGTCCATAACCCCTGCCACCCCAGCCAATAACACATCTTGGCTAAACTCCCCTCACATTTAGCAAAGAATCTATGGGGGAGCATCCTAGGATAGTCAAGTGGTGATTTGTGAAGTAATAGAAAATAAGTTCTTCTGAGCAAATGTATACCTACAATGATCTCATGTCTTCTTCCCCCAACCAATTATTACTTTGGAGAAACTGAGATAGCAGTACTTACTTGGCGATATTATTATTTTATTATTTATTATATTGTTTTTCAAAGCATCTATTCAATGATTTCTATATTTCTGGGCATTTCCCACCAACTGCTTTTATCTTTTTCTCAGGTATGATGGTGATAAAACTTTTCCTTCACGTTAAAATATTTAATGTTTCCCTACTTAATGTTGAACAATTTTCAGGTCAGTCCTAAATTTGCATTAATTTACTCAACATACATGGATTACATTAAGACGCACAAACAACTACTCTGAAACTAAAATTCAAGAACTTCTATTCCATCTATGGATATTAATTTCTTCACTATATCAGACCGGTCATCTCCTCTTCATAAATACTTCTCTATTAAAACTGACAATAGATCACACAGGAAATATGAAAAGATGCTATGTTCCTTGAGACCCAAGACAGGAATAAACTTAATAAAATTAATAAAATTAATAAAATTAATTTATGGTCATAAAGAAGTTATCATTTCATGCAGAGAGTAATTAAGATTTACAATCACGTTGATAATTCTAACACAAAACATTCCATAATAGACTATTCTATAACTACAGCAAGATAAATGCTTTAAGACAAATCTCTTCAGGGAAGAACACAAAGGTGCCAAGGCCTCTGTGCTTCTGATCATGTAAAATAATATCAAAATGAACTCACAAAAAAAAAAAGGGAGACTTTCTCTCCCCCATCCATACATAATCATTACAATTAACAAGACATGGGTTCTCCATTACAACACTTGGATTTTAAAACAAGGTAACTAAAAACCCTACCTACTTTGTACAGATTCTTAGACTCAAGTACTATACCTAGTCTACCAATAGTTAGAATATGAAGGAAAATGTACTTTATTAGAGGAAAACACTTCATTCCAGGCTGAAAAAAATGAGTGGAGAGAAGCATACAGCCTAATGATGGAGGTAAAGGTAATTCCATTAGGCTGAGTAGATTTTCCTGAACTATAGCCATCCTACAGCCACGTCTACGTTGTAAAAGATTCATAAATGTTGCTGAGTGGCTGGGGAAATCCCAATTACATTTGCCACACTATTTAAATGGGTGAGGAGGGAAACCAGCCAAGCTACACAATATATCTTCTGTGAAGCATGGCCAATGAATATAATTCTGTGCTGGGCTTTAATGAAATGTTCTCCATTTTCCTGAGAAAAGGACAAGGAAAAATAGTAATACATGGAATGAATAAAGTGAACCATGAAACAATTGCATAAGCAGGAATGAAACTGTGGCTGAGGAAATCGGTAAAAACCTTACGAGTTTTTGCTGAGTGCTTCTCTCTTCAGTCTCTTGCTCTCTAAGAAAGGGTTATCTAGAGCTTTTACAGTTCTCCCACCAGTCCCAGGCTCCTTGTCTCTGTATAACATCTCTATCCATCAATATACCCAAGCCTCAGCTCAACTCTATCTGAGAAGACCTCATAACAAACTATATTTACAATAAGGTCTCGGGGCTGGGAAGGTAGCTCAGCGGTAGAGTGCATGCCTTGCAAGCATGAGGCCCTGGGTTCGATTCCTCAGCACCACATAAACAGAAAAAGCCAGAAGTGGCGCTGTGGCTCCATTGGTAGAGCGCTAGCCTTGAGCTGAAGAGCTGAGGGACAGCGCCCAGACCCAGAGTTCAGGCCCCATGACCGGCAAAAAAATAAAAATAAAAATAAAATAAAATAAGGTCTCTTTCATAACATCAAATCGTCAGTGTTTATAGACATTGTGAATGATGTCAAGTTTTAATAATTTATACAGTGCTAATTTTGGTTGCATTGAGTATTCACATACAACATATACATATACATGTATATGTATACGTATTCATGTACATGTATATATGCATATATATTATATTCCTTGAATCCAAATGTTTACAAGGTTTATAATTTACAAATAGTCTCTTTTTTTAAATTTTATTTTATTGTAAACGTGATGTCAGAGTGGTTATAGTTACATAAGTAATGAGTACATTTCTTGTCCAACATTGTTACGCCGCCCTTGATTTATCCCATTTTCCCTCACCCCCAACTCCCCTCTCGCCCCAAGTTGCAAAGTTCATTTCCAACCTTAATACTCTCTTTTTTTGTTTCCTCACTCCCCCCACACACACACTTTTTATTCCTCAAGCAAGATCTCCTTATGTAGTCCAGGCTGGCTTTGAACTTGTGACCTTCCTTCCTCAGCCTATACACAAGGCAGGAATTACCCTGCCAAATACTTTCTTTATTGACTATCTTTTTTTAAAAAATCTGTTTTCAAGTCTGTTTCTATGATTTTAAGAACTGTGCTCATCAAGTCACCAGGTTCAGGCAAGGTTTACTTTTGCTTTGTTCTTCGGGTCAGAAGCCACAGGAAGTCATTCTTGCTCCCTCTCACTTACTGGAGATGTGAAACGTAACTGAAACCATTTCGTTGCAGCTGACTGTATGGCTGCCAGAGCTGCTTCTGGCAAGGGAAGCCACGTACAGATCACAACCATAGTCAAGGAAGTATTCTGCATGAGGGGTCATGGGTAGAATGCCAGGGCTAAATGATATACCCCAGGAGCGGTCCTAACCACTGTGGTTTCATTATGTTGTCATGAGCAAGATTTGCAAAGTTTATGGGCTTCTAAGCTCCCATAAAAAATTTCCTATGAAACTAACCTAAAAGTAAAAAAAAAAAAACAGCTGTAGGAGGCCTTAGCTAGAACCTCAACAATGTTTATGGAGACTTTATTGGTGTAAGTTATTTGAAGAAAATCCAATAAATACTACCTTTATTGATAGTGTCAGCTGAGTCCTTGCTAAAGATCGACTACTCACTTGGCAAGACTCCAGCATTTCTCTGATTCTGACCCTTATAGAGAAAATGGAAAAACCAAGCAAAGGCTTGCAAGTATCTGAGGATGAAGAACTAGTGTTCTGAATTCTCCACCTCTCCACCCTGCCCGTGACTTCTGTCTCAATTTGTTACTCATATTCCTTGGATTTCTGCCAAGATGGAAATATTGGGGTTTTGAAAGGTTAGTGAGATTTAATTGGATTTTTTTTCTTGGGACCTAATAATTTAAAAGTATTTGCTGCAAAGTCTGAAATTAGTATAGATGTTTTGTTTCTCAGGTTATGAGTACAACCAAATATGAGTACAAAAATAAAGCAGTATCTTATTACCAATGAAAATGTTTTTATAGGTCCAGATTAAATTTATGTAGTGATTATCCAAAGGAAATATTTTAGACTTTCCTACACTACCAAAATAATATTTTTAATGTCAACAAAAATGGTCTCAAATGGAAAGACATATCTGTTATAAAACCATTCTTTTAAGCATTGAGATGTTAAATGGGTTTGGTACTTTTGTTTGTTTGGTTTTGTTCTGTGCTGGTATTGGCACTTGAAATCGGAGCCTGGACACTGTCCCTTAGATGTGTTGCTCAAGGCCAGCCCTCTACCACTTGAGCAACAGCTCCACTTCTGTCATTTTGCTGGTGGAGATTAGAGTCTCATAGACTTTCCTGCTCAGGATGGTTTGGACAAGTCTCTTGATTTGCTGGGATTATAGGTGTGAACTATCAGTGACCACAAGAATGAGTTTTAATGTATCCAGACTCCTTCATTTATTAGTGTTAGAGTAGCATTACCAAATAATATACCCCTTCTATATACAAATTTCTTGTGCTTGTTTAGTATTCAAAAAACTCACATTAGCTGGGCACTGGTGGCTCATGCCTGTAATTCAAGCTACTCAGTGGGCTAAGATCTGAGGCTCAGGGTTCAAAGCCAACCTGGACAGGAAACTCTGTAAGATTCTTATCTCCAATTAACCACCAGAAAACTGGAAGTGGTACTGTGACTCAAAGTGGTAGAGCACTAGCCCTGAGTGAAAAAACTCAAAAACAGTAAGTACCCACTCCCTAAGTTCAAGCCCTACAAGTGACAATAAACAAAACAAAACAAAAACTTACACGAAAACAAATTACACATTCATAACATACAACTGTCAATGAGTTTTTATGGAAGCATGTATACTAATCTAAAAGTGTAAGAATCAGTGAATTTTTTCCAGAGAATGGAAATGCCATATGACATCATCTAATCTCAAACTATAAGTCGTTCCTGACCCTCCAGACAAATGATACACAGAAACACAAAGTCCTTAAGAAAAAAAAGATTGAATGTCTTGGTATTTTTTCAATTTTTGTGTATATATATATATGTATATATATTATTTTCTTTAAGTAGTTGTACCAAGAGTTTTCAATTCAACATGTCACTTGGTGAGCACAGTGCCTCTTGACCAATGTCACCCCTTGAAGATCTAATTTCTTATCCACTACTGACTTATTAATGAAGCATTAATACCCACTTTTATTAATGCTCTTAGCTATTGTAAGAGAGCTGCCATCCAAGTGCTAGTGATGTGTTTATTTTAAAGTTAACAGTCAAGAAAAAAAGCATCCTGAAAACTACTAAAAAAAAGTATGTTATATGTTTCTAAAACTGTGTAAATGTCTATGAACGAATAAGCCATCATCCAGTGCTCTCACTGTGGGAATGTAGGTCACATGCTCACTGTGCAGCAGGTTTGACCCCAGTACCTCTAAGGCTATCATAGAGAACTGTGTGCATGGGGACACAGCCTGTCTGCTGTCTGCACCCCAGTACATGAAAAGAAAGTCATTCATCAGAACATGGTCAAAAATACCAAAATGTGAGTTTTAATAAGCATTCCCTAATATGTTTCATTACACAACCTAAGGCACACTCGACAGTATTTTACATTGTGCTCTAGTTGGTTTACCTGGGGGAGTGAGGCTCTGTACCAATCATCACCGCCACAGGCCCACGGCACCCATTTGACAGACTGAGTCCTAGAAGGCTACCACCTTGACTAGCATGTAGCCAATGAGAAAAGAAACACTGACAACGAAAGGAACATGAAAATAAGTTTCCAAGGGAGGACATGATCTGATCACAGCTCTCTACCCACTAAGCAGACCCCTCCACCTCACTGATGTGACTGTTTATGCTGATTATATCCCAAAGTGAAAAAGAAAACCAGAGAATGCACCTCCACACTCAAAGTGAGGTGATAACTTCTAATACAGTTTGCCATTCTGGGATCTGTGGGGTGGGATGCTGGGTAAGGTATAAGCGCTGTTGTCACTGTATTTGATTCCGGTGCCCTGCATCTTGTATATATACTTTTCTAATTTGGGGAGGGGAAGGAAAATAACAAAATGCTGAAATAAGGATACAGGTTGACCCATTGTAACAATGAGATGTACAAGACACTATGTTGAAAATGAACTTTACAAGTTTGGGGGAGGGAGGAGTTGGGGAAGTGGGGAGGGAAGGGATGGTAGGGGAAAAACAAAGGAGGGAGTAACAATGCTGGGTAGGAAGTGTACTCATTACCTTACTCATGTAACTGTACCCTCTCTGTGCAGTATCTTTACAAGAAAAATATTCTTTAAAAAAGATGAAAAAGAAAAGTGTTGAAGTCAAGGCAATGTTGTATCATCTATTCTCCCACATCAGAGTTTCAAAATGATTTATATATTGATAAGCCCAGGTGTATATCTCCAACCCTAAGTTCTCCTACTGCCAACTCAGGATCTTTGTACATCCTGACTCCAAGGCTTAGAAAGCTCCTCCCCTAGACATCCATGTAGTGAATCCTCTATCACCTTCAGGATGTCTCCAAGCAAAAAATGGAAATGAGGCCTTCCCGACCATCCTATGTGAAACTGCACCCCATACCTTAGACAATAAGACAGATAGACAGGCAGGCAGGCAGGAAGGCAGGCAGGCAGGCAGGGAGGCAGACAGACACACAGACAAACAGACAGACAGATAGACACACTCAAACACACACACACACACACACACACACACACCTTAGTCCACTTTTCTTGCTCCATTTTTCTCCACAGTTCTATTGCTATCTCACTTATATTTTACGTATGATTAAAGCAGACATTTTGTTTTGTTTTGGTCCCTACACTATCACGACGACCTAGAATGGCATCTAACACAAAGCAAAAGAAGCAATCATGATCTGTTTAAGCAACTACTGGACCTACTAAAGAGCAAGAGAGAAGAATTAATGTCTTAGAGGCTAGACATATAAGCAGCAGAATGTTTATCTGGGTTTGAATTCCAGCATCATTATATCACTCAGTCGCTCAATCAATAAAAGTATAGTTCTCAGAAATAACTCATAAGGAATCTTAAGTCTCCTCTGTCATAAAGTTGTTACTCAATTACTGACAATGTGCCCAAGACAGCTCATAAATTAGCCATGTTTGCACAATCTGGAGGAACTCTTTATCCTCATTATAAGGATATCTATATAGATACTGATGAACATCAATACTGATGCCTATAGTCATCAGTATCTATTTTCAATATTTTTATTTGGATTCTTTTTAGCTTGAACATATAACCCCAAATCTCTCTGTGCCTTAGAATTACCTTGCACAAAATGAAGTTCTCAGTATATATATCTTACAGGGTTTCTGTAATAATGAATAAATGCATGTTGCATGCATAGCACCTGGTCCACTATAAATATTCAATAAATGTTACCTATTGCCATGAGTATCTTATTCATTACAACATAATTTCCCTGTTCATACTTTAAAATCTCTTTTGCAAATATATTTCTGCTGAAGTAACTCAACCTGAAAAAGGTAAACTAGAAAATCTATTTCCTTTTCTCTGTCTTTTCATCCTATTCTTTTTTTAAAAAAATTTAAAATGTTTCATTAATCTTTACTCAATTGCTGAGGAGAACTGCTGGAAAAATATGAGAGGAGAGATCAAAATGCTTAAGATAATGCCATCCCATTCTTTAAAGGAATCATTGCATGTATTCTTCTAGACATATATTGTGACTGGTCACAATGGTGGTATACCGAGACATTTTCTTTGAGTGTATTTGTGCGTGTATGTGTGCACATGGGGACAGGATATTCTGGGGGCTTGCATTCAAAACAAGGGCACTGTCCCTAAGCTTTTTTGCTCATGGCTAGAGCTCCACAAGTTGAGCCACAGCTCCACGTAAGGCCTTTTGTTTTTCTTTTTTGGTGATTAATTGGAGGTAAGAGTCTCATGCACATTCCTCCCTAGGCTAGCTTTAAACGATGATCCACAGATCTCATCCTCTTGCAAAGCTAGGATTACAGGCATGAGCCACCAGTGCCCAGTTTCTTTTTTATTTATATAAGCTGAATCATATTATATAAACTATTCTCTAATTTGCTTTTCTGCCATCTAACCTGTTTTGTGCACATGTTTTCTTTATATACTCTATCTTACTCATGTGGTACATAGTGAATAATTCAAATACATGTGACACAATTTATTTAGTAATTGTCTAGTCATGGATTGTATACCCAGTATTCACAACTAATATCTGATGCTAAAATAAACAAAAATGATACATAAGGTTTAGAGATATTATACACAGACCCTTCTGGAATTACATCTGAGTAATCAATTCTAGAAGGGTACTGCTAATTCAATGGATATCTTCATTTCAGGGTTTTGAATCTGATAGTCAAGAACCTTACCACATGAGCCACACCCTTAAACTTTTTTTTTTGCCTTGGTTACTCAGTTCTGGCTCCCCTAGACAGAGATCTTTCTATTTCACATTTCACACCATAGCTAGGATGATACACAGCCACATTCATGTGGATGGAGTCTCACAAACTTCTTCCTAGAGTTGCACTCAAACCACAACCCCCCTGATTTTTGCCTCCCAAGTAGCTGATTTACAGACATGAGCCACCAGCACTTGGCTCAATAGTTACACCAGTCTTAAAAGTTACAGTAATCCAATAAAAATAAGAAGGATCTTTCCAGCTGAAAATAACTATGATGTAACCATTCACCTTATCTACTATCAAAGGTAGCTACAGATGATTGGTTAATGAACCAGTCTGACAAGCCCAGAAGTGCAAGGATGTTTGCAGGTAAATAGCTGAGATACAACACATGTGTCATGGAATTTAAAGAAAAATTATCCTGTGAAATACTACTGTTGTGCTGCATATCTGATACCCTTTTATTTTCTTTAATATCCATAATGAGATCCAGGGTACCTGAACTACCAAGATTTATTTTTCATTACAACATGTCCTCAGAAAAACACTGACATATTTATGGATCATCCAATCCTTTTACTATGATGCCAAGAGTATTTAAACACACAAAGTAAGGCTTTCCAAAGAGGTCCACTTTGACTTAACATCAGTCTAGATCTTTTAGAAGATAGGCTCCAATACCATATTCCTTCCTCTCCATTTGGTCTCATTTTCTAGTCTTCCCTTCCTAGGCCTAATCACCCGGGTTTGGTGATTTATGTAATCTATAATCATCTTGTCCCATCAAATATACCAAATGAGTGTGACAAAATGTGTGTATTATATATAAAAAACTCAATAAATAATCAAATGAAACACAATTTTATAAGCCAAAAACAATATGTAGAATATGTGTATAAAAGAACAAATAATTCTGACAAATTTAAATGAAAATAACCATTCCTATACATGTGTTCTTGTGGTATATATATATATATATATATATATATATATATATATATATATATATATATATATATATATATATATGTATATCCCAATTTGAATTTTGATAAACCAAAAGCATGAATTTAGAATTATGATCAAGAGACATTCCTTTTAGAAAACTACCAGGGTGCTTCGATAATACAAACATTCCTTGGGATGATTTGGGATGGCCAGACACATGAACCAGTTCTAGTCCTTGAGTATTTCATTTCAAATGACTATGGACTAAAACATTCTTGCTTTTCTAGAAACAGGGACTTTCTGAAAGTCAGGTTTTACTTGTGAAGACACTGGCATGTACCACTATTCAATGGGTAAATGCAACTGAAATTACTTCAGAGGGACAGACCAAAACAAGCAAAAATCAGGCTATTTTTTAAAAATAATAAAACACCTAAGATAATCTGCCAGTTATAAAACAGGCAACCATTTCATTGCCCTGTTAGAGGGTTATTTTTAATAAGAGGGTTATTTTTCATTGTATGCTGCTCTTTGTCTGACAGTTAAATTTAAATAAGTTATTTTCCATTTGTTTATAATAATAAAGGCCAAAGGAGGATTAGTCCATTCAGGTTGAGAAAAACACCACACATAAATATAGTATGTCTTTTTAGTGATCATTCTCAAACTTGATCCACACATAAAGAGGATGCTGTTTCAACTACAAATTACTGGCGTTGGCTCAGTTTTCCTGATACTAAATCCAAGTTCTAGGCCACATTTCCCAGCCCTGGTAACAAAGGCATTTCCTCCTTAATTCTAAATAATAGTATCAAATAACCAACTACTTCAGATTAAGAGACAACAACAAAAACAAACAAACAACAACAACAACAAAAGTTTCCCTGAAAACAAGTTTAAACTGCAGTGTAAACCCAGGCTCATCTACTTATTAAGGAGGAGGGCTGCAAGACTTGTCCTTCTGCCCCTGGGTATCTGTATGGACTTCTGTTTTCTTTCTCCTCTCCATAGAAGATCAGAAAGTGGTCACAGAAAACTCATCTGGTAAGAGAAAACTCAGCTGAGTCAGCTGAAGGGGGGAAATGCTGGTAGCCCTTTGGACCAGGTCAGGACACTTTAGAAGGGCAATCTTCCTACCCTCTTCAGGAATAGACTAAAGGCAGAAAACCTGATCCAGCCTTCAGAAAAGAGCCCAATGAGTGCATTGCCAGAATAGTTTCAAGTTCTTTAATTTTGTTTAACCATAAGGTTTTTAGTGAAATGATATATTCAACCATCATTTACTGATCATGCATAAAACCAGGCTTAGGTTTAAATAAAAACCAGCTAGAAACAGATACACTTTAACAATTTTGATTCCCTAAATCCCTTTAATTTGCCTCTGTGTGTGTGTGTGTGTGTGTGTGTGTGTGTGTGTGTGTGTGTGTGCGCGCGCGTGCGTGCGCACGCATGCAAATAGTGGGGCTTGAACTCTCAGGGCTTCATGCTAAGCTTTATTGCTCAAGATTGGCCCTCTACCACTTAAGCCACACTTCCACTTCTGGGTTTTTCATGATTAATTGGCAATAACAATTTCAAGACTTTTCTTACTGGGCTGGCATCAAAACTCCATCCTCAAATCTCAGATTCCGGAGTAGCTAAGATATAGGTATTTGCCACCAATGCTCTGCCCTAAAGTACCTTGTCTCTTCACATCTCTGCCCTTCCTAGGATAAAGCCTTAAAGTTGTCTTATCACCTATCATTTCAAATACAAACACTTTCTACTATTCAGGTAATTAATCTCTCTAATCTCCAACAGAGGTGTTATTTATTCTTGCCTCAGACCCTGTGTTTAATTCTCTGCTGGTAGTGGACTATCCACCTCTCTGCCCGCTGAAAGGTTACATTCTCCAGGCAGTAGCCTCTGTGTTGGGAGTTAGTAGGCAAAACACTAGACAGCCTTCTATGGAGGAAAGCCCCAAAATTAAAAAAAAAAAAAAACACAGGAGGATACAGAATTGAAAATTGAACCAGAGCATACACAAATTCCAGGACAGCCTCCACCAATGGTTCAAGGAGGAGCTCAGAGAAAAAATGATTCTTCATGATATTCTCCAGGATAGCTGACATGATGCATCTTTTTATGCCTCTTCCAATAGCAGTCACCAGACATGGCCCACCCTGAGCAGGACATGACCCTAGACCAGGAAGCTGCTCACAAAGCAGGAAAATGAGTCACCATGTCCATTCATCCTACCAGAATCTTCTCACCCATCACGTCCCACCTCTAGTTCACTTCTACATCATATGATGCTTGAACACATTTCTAACAGGATCTCTTAAAACTTTCATTTCAAAAGATATCTTCTCAGGGTCGGAACCCTGAGAAATCAGACAGTAGATGGGATATGAAGCTGTGCATTTGCAATAAACATATCATCAATGAGGCTCTGCACTACTTCAAGTTAATACTGAATAAGCACTGGGCCCAGAGGAGGTAATATTGTCAGGTAATGGTGGGTCAAGTCTATTATCCTAGCTAATTTAGGATGCTGAGATCTGAGAATCATGGTTCAAAGCCAGCCCTGGAAGACAAACCCAAGAGATTCTTATCTCCAACTCACCACTAAAAACAGGAAAACGGGCTCATATGGTACAACAATAGCTTGCATAAAAACGTTAAAAGCCTGTGCCCAGGTCCTGAGCTTAAACTCCAGTACCAAAAAGGGGAAAAACTGAATAAACTGTAAACTTTAAAGCAAGAGTCCAACAATCCACAGAAGACAAAATGGAAGATGACCAGCTGATTTCTTTGGCATTCACTTGTTGCTGCTGTGCTATTTTTGATCCCAAACTAGGGTGGTTTCCAGAAATACCTTTTCCTCCTTAAAAAGTGGTGGACAGAGCAGAGCTCTCTCTCTCTCTCTCTCTCTCTCTCTCTCTCTCTCTCTCTCTCTCTCTCTCTCTCTCTCTCTCTCTTTCAAAAGGTCCTCTGACTCGTCTCTCATCCCTCTGCCCAGACACTTTGTATTGTACTCCTTACCACCCACACAAGGGCCTCCACAGGCCATGATATGCCTTTAAAAGGTATCCAGGATCAGGTCCTTAAACAGTAGACACTGTAAAAAGGTTTAGCTTTGAGCTGAGTAATAGGTTATGTGAGAACGCCCTGAACCATCTTTGTAACTGATCTTAGAAGTGTAAAATCATTCCAATGGAGGGGGGGGTGATATGGGTCAAGACACATAGTACACAGATCATTCTATGTTGAATCAAATCCCCTTAGTACAACTAAAACTAATGTTTAAATTAACAATTAAAAACATAATACAAAATGAAAAGGTCCAACCAACATATTTTTCGGAGAGACTAATCAGTCATGGATTTTTTTTTCTCCTTACACCTGCCTAAAACAGAGATTCAATTTTCTTACAAATATAGAATGAATGTAGTTTAATGGGGAGAAACATTGCCTAGTGAGGAGTTAGGTATTGAGAAACAAAGCACTCAGAGAGGAAAGCAAGTATGAGGAGGAACCTGCGTATTTATGGCACCAAATATCCCTGCAGACACTTCAAAAAAAGGAGGCAACAATGACTACTCAGCTCTGATGTGCCTCAGTTAAGATCAAGGGATAAAGGAGTGGTGAAATGTCTTCCTTTAAAGAACTGTCCAAAGTCACGCCTGTAATGCTAGCTACGCCTGAGGCTGAGATCGGAGGATCAAGCTTAGGTAGGAAAGTCCATGAGTCTTTTATCTCCACTTAACAACTAAAAAGCCAGAAATGAAGGTGTTGTTCAAGTGGTAAAGCACCAGCTTTATGAGAAAGGGACAGCACCCAGGCTATGAGTTCAAATTCAGTACTGTGCACAATAAAGAACTGGTCCAATGAATGGATTATTCAGAAGCAAAGAAGATATTAATTAGCAAGTGAGAACAGATTTTGAAATGCTTTTCCAAAGCACCACCCTCCCCCCCCCCAAAAAAAAAAAACACCTCTCGGGGCTGGGAAGGTGGCTCAGTGGTAGAGTGCTCACCTTGCTTGCATGAGGCCCTGGGTTCGATTCCTCAGCACTACATAAGCAGAAAAAGCCGGAAGTGGTGCTGTGGCTCAAGTGTTAGAGCACTAGCCTTGAGCTGAAGAGCTTAGGGACAGCGCCCAGGCCGAGTTCAGGCCCCACGACCAACAACAACAAAAAAAAGAAAGAAAAAGAAAAAAGCTAGGATAGTAGCTACTACAAAACAATGTGATTTCAAAACTGTATATGTTCTAATGTGTGAAAGGAAGGAAGAGACTGGATTTTTCACAAAGAATATCCATTCTGGAGTAAGTCTGAAAGGGGAGGATGGCTAAAACTTCTCCTTATAGTTAGTACTATTAAAAATATATAACAAATGCTGGATAAGAAATGTACTCATTACCTTGCTCATGTAATTGTAACCTCTCTGTAAAGTATTTTCACAATAAAAAAAAAAAATATATATATATATATATATATATATATAACATAATTGATGACAAGCTTCATACTATTCCTATTAGTAAGTAAGGATATCACAGCTATAGCACTTTGGTGAGTAACAATCATGTTTGATATGTCTTGCCCAAGGCAGGCCATGTTCAGTGACTGCTATTGGAGGAGGTGTAAAGGATTCATCATTTCAGCCATCCTGGAGAATATTCTGCAGGGCCACTTTCTGTCCAAACTCCTCCTTGAACTATTGGTGGGGCTATCCTGGGATTTGGTTCAATTTTCTCAGGCCAATTCTGCATGGAATTAGTTTAATGACTGAGAAACTAGTATTATCAATTGTTTAGTCATAAATAAAATACTCCAAATGTCCCATTGTTTATAAAGAACATGTCTAATAACATGATCACTTTTAATAGATTTAAGTCTTTTAAAAGCTGTTTTTCCTCCCGCAAGAAGATATTCCTCATAGTTAATGCGGGTCTTCTTTGTTGTTTTGCAAACAGTGTTTTGGAATCTAAGAGACAGCAATTAGGTTAAGGGCTGGTCATGTGTAATAAGTGCCATGCAGCAGAGAAAAAAATAATACCTCAAATCAAAAACAGACATATCAGTGAAATATGATAGCACACCACCATTCTTGTATCTAAAGCAAGCACATTACTGGAGTTCATAAATAGAAAATTAGTTTAGAAAGCCTGAGGTAAGCTTCTTATTTTACTCTTTACTTCTTGACTCATATTGGGTATTCATACCCAGTTTTAATCTCCACAGCTCAAAGGGAATCCAGAGAGATAAAATGGAAGGAAACCCACATACATGATGAAAGGGTTGGGAAAAAGAAGGCAGATAAAAAGGCAAGAAGTATTCAGGCTGTGAGGAAAAGAGGAGGGAACTCTTTCTAATGTTCTAGAACTAGATGGGCTATTGTGTTGAGAAGAGTAACCAGCTGTTCTCCATTGCTATTTGGGGACACACTAGAAGAAAATGGCCTCATTCAAAGCAATGATATATTTGGGTTACTAAAGGAAATTGTGATTCTTTCCCAAAAGTACTTAAAATTAGACAGATATTGAATGCACCTAGGGTGAGTTGAGAACTATAATTTGCAGAGTCTTTAAAACTCTGGTTGCTCTTCTTCCTTCTTTCCTTCCTACCTTTTTAAAAATTTGGTGTTGGTGCTGTATTAGGGCTTGAACTTGCAACCTGTGAGTTCTTCCTTAGCTTTTCTTGCTCAGGGCTACTGTTCT
The DNA here is from genome assembly GCF_024711535.1 of Dipodomys merriami. Lineage (NCBI taxonomy): Eukaryota > Metazoa > Chordata > Mammalia > Rodentia > Heteromyidae > Dipodomys > Dipodomys merriami. Next base: position 27,185,641 of record NW_027202826.1, read on the forward strand.
ACTACTTATGCTGCACCTCCACTTCACCCTCTGGAGATGAGTCTCAGAGACTTTCCGGCCTAGACTGTCTTTGAACTACAATCCTCAGACCTCAGCCTCCTGATTGGCAAGGATTATAAGTATAAACCACCATTGCCCCCCCCCCACATGTACTTTTTCCGAATGGACACATTAAAATGAATTGAGAAAATTATTATTGGTCATAATCAATTATTTTGAATCATAGAAGAAAAAAGAAAGAAATTGTTTTTATATTGAGTCATAATATGAGAAATCTCCTAATTAAATCAATGGGGAAAATAACATTACGGTAAGTTTGACTCTTCATCTCTACAGAAAATGCTCATCAGTGGAAGGGGATCATCACAGCAATCCACATGTGAAAGTATTATAATGATATATATAAGAGATCGAGTACAATTTCTTAGATATTTTATACACTCAGTTGTATTAGTTTCTTAATAGATGCAATGCATAACACATGAAATATTCCAAAAAGGAGTGATTTATAATGCCATGAACTTTCCTTGAGTTTCTGCTCATGTTATTTACATAACTACAACATGGAAAGGTGCAAGGGTACCATCTAAACAATCTTCTCTGAAGTCTAGATTTTCATTCTCTCAACTTTTCTTCCAACTGTCTTGCTATTTTCCTTTTGTTCTCATAGAGATGAGCCATATTTTGGATGTGATGAGTTCACTGTGATGCAAAAGACTCATTTCTGATTATCACAGTCATTTTTGAAGTGGTGTAGGGAAAGGTCAATACTACTTATAATAAAGGCTTGTGAGGTATTTCAGTAGTGAAATAACAAAATTTGGCAACAGATTCTCTCAGAAGCAACTAACTCTATACATGACTATCAAGCATTAGACTGCATGGCTGCAGTCTCTTTATTGACAAATAAATAAAGATATGGAAAATACTGACTGTTGTCTAGTTCTTTTAGCTTGATATCAGTTGCCTGGCAACTCTCTCCAACTCTCTCCAACTCTCTCTCTCCTCTCTCTCTCTCTCTCTCTCTCTCTCTCTCTCTCTCTCTCTCTCTCACATACATACATACACACACACACACACACACACACACACACACACACACATACACATACACTGCCTGCAATTTTTACAACAGCAAGAGGAGTCATAGAATTCCATTATATATATATATATATATATATATATATATATATATATATAAATATCCCATTTCCTTGATCCACTCATCTACTGAGGGGCATCTGTGTTGGTTCCATATCTTAGCTATAGTAAATGATTCTGCAATAAACATAGTTGTGCTGGTAGCTTTAGTATGGTCTTGTTTGTGATCCTTTGGGTAAATGCCCAATAGTGGGATTGCTGGGTCATAGGGGAACTCTATGTGGAGTCTTTTGAGGAACCTCCATAGTGCTTTCCAAAGTGGTTGAACAAGTTTACACTCCCACCAATAGAATGTCATCATCCCATTTGTTAGGAAATGGAAAGACTTGGAAAAAATTATATTTAGTGAAGTAAGCCAGGCCCAAAGAAACATAGGTCCCATGGTTTCCCTTATTTGCAATTACTAGTACATGTCTGGGACAGGTAGAAAAGGTCAAAAGCTATGTAAGTATGACTAGATAAGATAAAGTTAAGCAAAATGAACTCCAAGATATGGACACTAGTGGTTTTCCCTTTCTTTCTATTGTTTCTAACGTATTTATAAGGTACCATGTGATATTTTTGTTGCTTTGTATGTCCCTCCCCCATGGTATAATCCCTGTTTTCACTGTATTTGATGTTAGTATAATTTGGGGAGGGGAAGGGAAAAACAAAATGTTTAAATAGGGATACTGTTTGACCCATTCCAACAATGAGATGTACAAGATACTATGTTGAAAAAGGACTTTACAATTTAGGCGGGGGAAGGAGGTTTAGTTGTAGAGGTGGGAGGGAAGGGATGGTAGGGGAAAAACAAAGGAGGAGGCAACAATGCTTGATAAGAAATGTACTCATTACTTAGCTCATGTAACCTTTGTACAGTATTTTCACAATAAAAAACTTATTTAAAAAAAAGAACAAGAGGAAAGTTATCCTCAAAGCTGTAGGAATATTTTTTTTGAAAACCTCCCTGGCATTCGGCATGTGAGAGAGAACATAGAATAGGTTCTCAAGCAAAATATACTGTATTGCCTTCAATAGGGATCCCTAATTATGTTAAGTTTCAAGGACAGGGGAGTGTAATTACAGTAAGCTCATGAGAATAAAATAAACAGTAAAGTAGTTTCTATTTCATTGTTTTTGTAGACTTACCCCAAATGAAATTCTTTCAAAATCAACTCATTTTTTTTCTGAGTATCTGTATTTCTTTCAGAAAAATTTTACACAAAACAAAATAAAATGATTTTCTCCATTCTAGAGAAGCAATGATGTTTGTGTTTAGTCAAATTTCTGCCACGGTAACAAAAAGAGCAGAGACTAAAACTTACAGAAAGAAGATGGATTCTTCCTGATGATTTCAGAGGTTCAGTCCTTGGTCAGATGGTTCTGTGGGTCTGGGAGTCTGGGGTGAGGCAGGGATATTTTGGTGGAAAGGTGGGGCAGACAAGAGCTATCCACATCATGGTAGCCAGGAAGCAGAGAGACTGACCAAGGCTCCAAGGGAAAATCCATTCCTGATGACTAATAGCTTCCAACTAGGGTCCACCTTCTAGTAGCTCATTCCTCAAAGGATGAATCCATTGGTGATGAAGCCAACACTCTTAGGATCACATTACTTCTCAATAATGCCACTGGCTAGAGAACAAACTTTCAATGCACGAGATTTTTGGAGGGCCAATTCATGTCTAAACCACACAACAGTTTTGGTTTGGGGCCACTGAAAAGCACTACAGTCAGGCATTGGTGCTCTTTCCTATAATCCTAGCTACTCAGGAGGCTGAGATTTGAGGATTACATTTCAAAGCCAGCCTGGGCAGACAAACCCAAGAAATTCATATCTCTAATTAACCATAAGACAAAAATATCAGAAGTGGATGTATGGCTCAAGTGGTAGAACACTAACCTTGAACAAAATAACTAAGTGAGAGCTGGTGGCTGTCAGTTCAAGCCCCAGTACTGGCACAAGGCTTTTTTTTTTTCTCCATCATATTTTAGTTTTCCGGGTAGTGAAGTCAAACCCCAGTATCAGCATGAAAAAACAAAAAGAAAATAAAACACTGACATATTTTAACTTAAATACATTAATATTTAACTTAACGACATTAATATTTACCAAATATTCATGTTCAAAATTAATAGAAGGGGGGAAAAAACCTTAGCTGGGTGCTGGTGACTCACAACTGTCATCCTAGCTACTCAGGAGACTGAGATTTGATGATTGCAGTTCAAAGCCAGTCTGGGGCAAGAAAGTCCACAAGACTATTATCTCCAATTAAAAATCAGAAAAACAGAGTGGCACTGTGGATCAAAGTGGTAGACTACTAGCCTGGAGCAAAAGAGCTCAGGGACAGCGCCCAGGCCCTGAGTTTAAGCTCCACCAACAAAAAAATAAACCCCAAACAAAACAAAACCAAAACAGAACAAAACAAAACCCTTATCCAACATATCCCAAATCAATTACAACACAGAATAGCAGAAAAACTGTTAGAGAAGGTGAGATTGGTTTTAAGCACATGCACTTAAAAGAGGAAAAACATGGGGTGGAATGAGTTAAATATTCTGTGGGCTAATTATGCAAGTCTAAGTACAGTACTCTTCACAATCTCTCTTGCCTGCCATACTTGCAAATACCTACGTGTTCCTGGATCAAAAGTACCCCAAATCAAGAAAATGTGGCACATGTACACAATGAAATTCTGTGTTTACATCAGAAAGAATGACACTGCCTCATTAGTAAGGAAATGGAAAGAGTTGGAAAAAATTATATTAAACAAAGTAAGCTAGATGCACAGAAAACTAGGTTGTATGGTTTCCCTCATTTGTAACAATTAGAATGTGCCTAGAAATCTATGATGAAACCCAATGGAAAGCAAAAGACAAAAAAGCTACAGTTGGACATAATAAATTAAACAGGACTCTAAACACTCACAAAATGAGAACTAAGGTGGATATTTTAGAAGAGGATCACAAGAGCTCAATAGCTACGTGTATATGACCATATTAAAAAAAAACACTTATCAAAATGAACTCCAAGAAGTGGAATCGAGATGATTTTTATGGGGCTGGGAAGCTGGTTCAGTGGTAAAGTGCTTGCCTTGCATGCATGAGGCCCTGGGTTCGATTCCTCAGCACCACATAAGCAGAAAAACGTGGAAGTGGTGGTGTGGCTCAAGTGCTAGAGCACTAGCCTTGAGCTGAAGAGCGGAGGGACAGGCCCAGGCCCAGAGTTCAGGCCCCATGACTGACAAAAAAAAAAAGGGATGATTTGTATTTTACTTTTTGCAGTGTTATTTTTTTCTGTTTTCTTCCAGTTTGTCCCTGCTTTTTATTTCTGTAGCTTTTGTCTTGTATGTAAGTTTATCTGATTTGGAGAAGGTAAAGGGAAGTCACAAAAATGATGGGGCAAAGGATGAATTAATTCAGCAGTGACACGACAGTATGTTGAAAATGAAGTATACAACTTGGAGGGGGGAGGAGGGACAGGACGGGAAAAATGGGAGAAAATGAGGGAATGGGTAACACTATTCAAAAAGAAATGTACTCATACCTGACTTACGTAACTGTAACCACTCGGAACATTACCTTTACAATAAAAATAAAAGCCTTTAAAAAAAAGTTTAATGCCATTTGCTAACTACATAGAGGCAGTAGTCAAACACACTCTTGTTTCTAGGATGCTCTTGTAAGTGGAATGAAAAACTAACCATTACGAGAGATCACAGGGGCCAATAAAATAACCTTTAGGTCAGAATACTAACACCCCAGAAAACAAACAGGAATGAATTAGGGAGAACACCATCTTCACTTGTAAGCAAAAGCAGCCCCTTTCAAAATGACACTGCTCTTCAGTTAAGGCCTTTGCCACAGCTTCGTTCTAACACGAGAGCCAACATACAGAAAGGAAGCAGCATCTATAGAAGGAAATCATTGAAAACTCCAACCTTTCAGAATTTGACAGATTGCAGAATTACAGATTTTTCTGAGTTCTAGTTCATGATATTTAAACAGTACATATGACCATATAAAATGATGCTAAGGGAAATGAACTCCAAGACATGGACATAAGAGGTTTCTCTTTGTTGTTGTTTTTAATGTCCTATGTGAATGTTTTGTTTCTTTTGTACACATGTTCAACACCTTGTTGGAGATCCTCTGTTTTTACTGTATTTGTTTTTGGTACCCTGGTATTGTATATACATTTATTTGAATAAGGGAAGGGGGAAAATAGAATCATGAGACAAAGGACAAGGGCGAAACCAATGCAACATCAATATACACAAGACAGTATGTTGAAAATGATCTGTACAACTTGGAGGGGAGGGAAAGTAGGAGAAAACTGAGGGAAGGGGTAACAAGGTTGACAAGAAATATACTTATTATCCTTTGTAACTAAACTCCTCTCAGTATATCACCTTAACAATAAAAAAGGAAAAAAGTAGGATACTTTGAAGACTTACTCATATTATTTTTGATTCAATTCCTGTTTGCTTTGTAAAGAAACCCAAAAGACAACCATGGCATGTGCATAGACTAAAGTAGGGTTTTTTTTTGTGTGTGTATTCTAGCATGCCATATATTTATATATATGTATATATCTGATATATATAGCAATATATATATCTGTATATGTATATCACACTCATAGCTGGCTAGCCCACCAAAAGAGGACTATTACAGAACTCACACTATTCACATCAGTTCACTGGCACAAATTCAAAGTATGCAAAGTGTGTTTCAGGTTGATGAACAAAGTGAAGGAACTAAATCTCTAAATGAAGAGATATTCTAATCTCTTCAGATTATCTAATACCAGGTGTTTCTACACCCTGATGGAAACAAGACAATAAACACTTGCTCTGTGACACCTACCTGAAATTATTGCCTAGCCCCTACTTGCTGCCCTTGTCCCTCCCCCCCCCCAGGTTATCAGTCGCAAGTGTTGATCGAGTATTCCTTGCTCTATTGATACAAGAATTGGAAATAAAGGGATCACAAATAGTTAATGGGTTATTCAGTTGAGTTGATAGTGCTTAGTAGGGTTGGCAGAATGAGTCTGAATTAAGGGCCTCAAGTATGGCAATGCCACAAGTGGAGGGTGAGTCGCTGTCATTTTCAGAGAAAATACCAAATCAGAGAGTGCTGACTTGCAATACACTAAATTCACACTCATAAACAGGACACTGTCTGAACAAGCATGAGGGTATTGATCAAGTGCACAACTCCTATGACCAATTGGAAGGATGTTGAATGTGCACCTTCTTTGGACTCTTCTGTTAAACATACAAAATACTTTCTAGTTTACACGCTCTCTCTTTTTTTTTTAAACCATCCTAGGGCTTGAACTCAGGCTCTGAGCACCGTCCCTCGGCTTTTTTCCTCAAGGCGACCACTCTATCACTTGAGCCAAAGCTCCACTTCCAGTGTTTTTTTGAGTAGTTTATTGAAGATAAGAGTCTCAATCCACCAAAAGAAAAAAGAAAAAGAGTCTCAAGGACTTTTCTACCCAGGCTTGCTTAGAATTGAGATCTTAAGATTGCAGCCTCCCAAGTAGCTAGGATAACAGGTATGAAAAACCTGCAACCAGCCTGCTTACACTCTTTAAAGTTTGAATCAGTGGAATTCCAAAAAGCTCTGTAACAGTAGCTTTAAGTTCAAATAATGATTTGGAATTTCATATTTCAGTGAATTTATAGAAAGGGTATGGTTTATAATATTTGTAAATAAAATACATAACCTATACAGGTTTTATTATCTATTTTATGATATGTATTTCAAGTATGTATGTGTGTGCATATATAAATGCAGATATATATGCACATTATGGCTTTTCCTTTGCAATTCAAAAAGTAGTAATCTCCATAAAAGTTTCTACTGAGTCTCCTTGCACATAAATTATCCCAGTAGAAACTGTAGTGTGCTTAAAAACATTTAGTATAAAAATAAATTCACAATGTCCATTAATATATAGATAACCTGTATTATGATAGCCGTTTGTGTTAGTGTGAATATATGTCTTTTTGAGAGTAAAATCTGCCTGAGCTGAAAGAGAAATTTAAATGAATGAATAAAGTTGGTCCTCAAAGCAAGTACACAACTAAATTGAAATAAAACAATGGCAATGATTTGTAATGGCATATTTATTACCCAAAGATGCATACCAGCCTGAAAGCTGCTTTTATGCTAAGAAACAGGAATATAGAAAGTTATGTATGATGGCCATTGCAGTGAAATGCACCTTAGAATTCACTTATTAGATGACCATCACTGGCCTTACACTGAGTGTCCAGGGTATCATCTTCTCAGCTTATGAATACAGAGTATCAGAATATTAAATATTTGTCAAGATGATGAAGTTGTGTGTCTCCTAATTTTCCCTTAATTTACAATTTAAAAAATTAAATGATTGTTTCCACAAATACACTTTTTCCCTCAGTCATTTGAGTTAGTCAGGTACCATTGGCTTATGCCTGTAATCCTAACTACTCAGGAGGCTAATATCTGAGGATTTGGGTTTGAAGCCAGCCCAGTAGGGAATCAGTGAGACTCCCACTAACAATTTAAAAGCCAGAAGTAGAGCTATAGGTTAAGTGGCAGCATTGAGTAAAACACTAAAGCTAAAGGATTGAGTTCAAGCCCCAGTACTGGCATGCTCTCTGGCATGTGTGCTCTCTCTCTCTCTCTCTCTCTCTCTCTCTCTCTCTCTCTCTCTCTCTCTCTGACACACACACACACACACACACAGACACACACACACAGACACAGACACACACACACACACACACACACACACACACACACACACACACACACAAACATGTTCATTAATTCTCCTAACTGTGGTAGCCATTCTTAAGGTAATGAACTTTAAAGGATCTTAGGCAAGCTCTTTGTCAAAATAACTATTCCATCTACTCAGGAGACAGGCAGAAAGATTGGGATGTAGAGATTTGTATGGAAAATTCAAAGAGAGAGCAAGAAAATACCAAAACAAAAGGGTTAGAAACATAGCTTAGGTGTTAGAGAGTTTATAAACCTCTGGTTTCAATTGGCAAGTATGGCGAGTACAAAATAACTTCCCCAAATATGTACCCCCTACTCTACTGAAGAAAGCTTTAACTCTTCTTTTATAAAACCATTATTTTAAGTCTGAACATCCTTAAGATATTACCACGGTCACTTATGCTTAACTGCATGTTGATTTATCAGCTCTGCTCATGACAAAAGATTTATATAAGACACGAGATTGTCACAAATTCTTAGGAGGCAGAGACAAATCTGAGAAACACCTAGGGTAGCTGACAACTAACTGAACTACTTGAGAATATGCTCAATTTTTACCCAGCTATTATCTCTTATTATTCTTACAGTTAAGTTGGAAACAGTGTTCCCCAAGCTGAAGTGAAAATATGTTTTATACAAATATGCATTGAAGATTTTAACTGCTCGGAGATCACTTAAGTGTAACTAACCAGCAAAAACTATATCAAACTAGACTGTGGAAGTTTCCAATAGGTTCAGATGTTATTGCAAGAGTGAGCAACTCTGAAAGGCTTCTTCTGCTCTGAAACCACAAGAACTTAAATCTGAGATTGCTCTTAGCTTTAATTCTATGGTAGTTTAATCATTAACAAAATAATTAACCAAAAGTTGTATGCACCAAACATATAAAACCATATGGATATTTATATACACGCAACCTGTCAAATTTTCATCTTTTTTCTCCCTTCTACCAAGGGATGTTTTTAATTAATAGATATGAATCCCATGGTTTTTTTTTCTTAGATTCTTATAAGTACTGTGCGCTGACTGCACCACTGGAGCTCCTTATTTTAGATTCTTGATAAATACATTTGCATTCATAAACAATATGCACTATTGTTTTGTGTTTAAACTTTTCCACAATTGGCATTGTATTAAAAAGTCTTGCTTTTAAAATTTTTATTATTCCTTCTGTATTTTCTGAGATGGACTATACTTATAAAAATAATAAATTCCACCATTTTAATCATTGGATATTTTATAAAATACCCCAATTCATCACAGTTTAGTTAGCAATTATCTTACCAAATGATAGTTGAACTATTGCCATTTCTTTTCCTCCTTCTAAACACTTCTAAGAACCTGAAAGAACAATTTGAAGTTTTCTATATTGTAAACTACTAGTGAAATCCTGGAGCGCTGAACTGAGAAGCTGTCTGTTTAGAAACTACCAAGCGGTTCTCAATGTGATGTTGCAAATGTAGACTTGTGTTCCTCCAAAACAAGCTTTTTTTATGATTAGTTGCCAAAGTAATTGGTGCAAATTTGCTTCTCCTAGAACTTGCACTTTTATTATTGAAATAATTGTGCATATTTTATATGTGTATCGGTAATTTGATTAAATTCTCTGTTATGGTTATGATTTCCTCTTTCTCCTTTCTTTCCAATTTTTGCCTTTTTCTTATTAAATTATAAGCTTTTCCAAAAACAGCCTGGGTATGTATACCCTTAAACTATTATGTAAGTAATAAATGTGATCAATATTTTTCCCTCAGATTGTATCTTAGGCTTGCTTTTCCTTAGAAACATCCTTTCTTGTTTGTTTTCATATCATAATTCATACTCAGGAGGCTGAGATCAAAGGATCACAGTTCAAAGCTAGCCCAAGAAGGAAAGTCCTTGAGATTCTTACTCAAATGAATTACCAAAATGCTAGAAATGGAGATGTGGCTAAAAGTGGCAGAGGACTAGCCTTGAGCACAAAAGCTAAGAGGAAGAGCCTGGGCCCCAACTTCATATCCTAGAATCAGCACCAAAAACAAAAACAAAAACAAAACTAAAAAACATAGTCATACAAATTTCTCTAGAACATTTATTTATTTTCATTGATTTTTGTTAATATTGTCAGATTATCTAAATTTCTTATTTAGGGCATCTTTGGTGATTTTCAAAAGTCAATATATTCTTCCTTAGCCTGTAGACATATCCTCTGATAAGATTTTCTAAAAGTTCTATCATTTTCTCTTATAGTTATATAGTATCCATTTTTACCTTGCTTTGCTCATTCATATGTCAATGGTGTCATCTCTATTGATTCAGTAACCCATAATCCTGTTCATTCATTATAGTATTTTTGATAAATACCAAGTTCCCACATATTAAAAAAAAACATGTTAGACTACTCCATTTCTACCCTCTATTTTTTTCTCTACCCTCTATTTCTATACTGACACCATATTCTTCCATTTAACACAAGTATGTTTTTGATATTGGCAAAATAATGGCCTGCCATCATCTCCTCCTAATCCACTACTTTTCCTATTAAAAATAGCCTTTGCTCTTTTTTTATGATTCTGTATGAACTTCAGAATCAACTTTTCTTTATCAAGTCTTTAGAACATACAACCCCAAAATATGGTGTTTGGGTGTGTTGATGATTTTGAACTAGAGACACCTGAAAAATAAGAGGACTAAGAGCACCCTGGCTTCCCCTTTCTTCCTAAAAGTGAGAGATGAAACTCTAACATAACAACTGTGTAAACACGTATCTAGCCTTAAACACACAATTTATTTTTTTATTTTTTACTGATTGAATAACATGTATTTTATTTTATTTTTATTGTGAGAATACTGTACAGAGGAGTTACAATTACATGGGCAAGATAATGAGTACATTTCTTATTAAGTATTGCCTCCTCTTTGTTTCCCCTTCCCATCCCTTCCCATATTCTTCCCACCCCACCCCACCCGATACTCACCCCCCCCACCAAAGTTGTAAAGTTTCTTGACATAATGACTTGTACATCTCATTGTTGCAATGGGTCCACCTGTATCCCTAATTAAATGATTTGTTTTTGCCCTTCCCCTCCACAAATTATACCAACATCAAATACAGTGAAAGCAGGGGTTATACCGTGTGGGAGGGACATACAAAGCAACATAGAAATCACCTTATAAATATGTTAGAAACAATTGCATGAAAGAAAAAAAACATTTGAATACTTATCTTGGGGTTCATTCCCCTAACATCCACACAATTTAATTTTAGCTTCTGAGATCAGACGAGATCGGGCGTGTTCAGGGTGGTATGGCCGTAGACTCAACACAATTTAATTTTAAAGACATTTAACACATTTAGCAACTCAGAACCAAAATGTCTTACAAATGAGCATTCAACGTACTGAGAAAATTTTAAAGTAAAAATGCATTAAAATTCTCTTTAATAAGACTGGTAATTTGAACAGAATGGGATATGAGCCATCTAAAATGCCAAATATCCCCAGATAGCCTAAGATGTAATCTCAATTTAACAAAAAATTGGTTGCTGTCTGATTCAGCTTCCAATGAAAGTGCCTATTTAGATTCAAATGTAAGAAACAATTTGTACAAGAATGATCATAATTTCACCATTAAAATCCCACTATCTTTTCATGTAGTGGCAAGTAATTTCAACATTTATATTGATTTAAAATAACTGTCATATTCTCAATATGAAATTCTGTGACAGAAAAACATGATCAAATATGGTCCCTGATTAAATCATAGGTCTTACTAAATATGCCCCTAGTACAGCTATTAAGAACAAATGATATTTTAATGTTTCTAGTAGACTACTGAGAAACAAATGTAAAGATGAAACCAGGTTGTATGTGCAAAGACAAATAATCACTGAAAGATAGCATTTAAAACTATGTATCCAAAAAGACTTAAGCAAACATAAAGGAAAAAGATGTATGGTTGGTTTCTTTAATCCTATTTCTATAAATATCATTACTGAGTAGTCAAGACGGAATAAACTATGAATAGACCATGAATCTAAGGAGCTTAAGGAAGATAATCATCTCAAAGTTATAGTTCAAGTGGTAGAATGTTTGCCTAGCAAGCAGGAACCCCCTGCCCCCAAACTATACTGAAAAAAAAGGAAAAGAAAAACAAACTATTTACACCTGCAGCAATTGGGGTTAATTGTAAAGATGCTATGCTAATTTTAAAGGCTAATCTCAATAAGTTACCTAGTATAGGACTGTATTTACATAACTTTCTTTAAACAGTATAATTACAAAGATGAAGAAAAATTAGCCACTTCCAGGGCTTAGGCATGAAGGATTACAAAAGGAGGGTGGGCTGTGTTTATAAAAGGACTTTAAACTAAGCAAAAGAAATGTACATATCACCCAACGCGGAAGAAATAGTTGTACTGTCAAAGCTGGTAGAATTCGCAAACCTTATAGATCAAGATAATGGCAATTTGCCTTGTGAAGATTAAAATGTGTTTGTAACTTTAACTATCACTATCCTGCAATACTGTGAAATTCATGTAATTTAATCTCAGTAAAATTATTATATAAAAATAGAAGATTATGTAAAAAAGGACTATAAGAAAGATTCTTGCTGTAGTTATATATCATGTTCATGAATTTAAAAACTCAATATTGTTAACCCAATTTTCTCCTCATTGCTATCTAAATGTATTATCCTATAAAATGAACCCCCCAGTAATGTGGGTTACAGAAATTTACCAAAATATCTAAAATACAGATTGAAGTAGAAAATCATAAAAATGATATAGATTATTTTAAATGGAAAAGAAATACTTAGAGGGCCATTTAACTTCATTTCATTTGCAATAATCAGAACGTGGATAAGTATAATGATAGTAAAATAAACAAGATGCATGCCAAATGCAGTAATTCTCCAGCATTTATGTGATTAATTGATTGATTTTTCAACAAAGAGCATAAAACTCAATGAGGAAAAGAATGCTTTCAAATTAAGTGTAAGAATAGTTGCATATCCTTATAATATAAAATGTTCCTGGAATTTTATTACTGTGTTTTAAAGACATTTTAATAGTATGTACACAGGTCTAAAGACTTACCCACACACATACAAATATAGTATAATTTTTCTTTTTCTCTTCTAGTGGAAATAGCTTTAGTTGATTAGTACATTTATCAAGCAATTTTATTTGGTAGAATACTGGACAATTATGTTGATGAGTACATGTTATACTAGAAAAGGGGAGGGATAAATGTGAAAAGTCAAGTATTTTTTTTGAAGCAACTACTATAATAGCCTAACCTGTAATTTTTAGCATGGTAACCAGCTCATCATTTAAAACACCTTTTGCCAAAATTACCACAAGTTACACATGTTCCATTAGCACAGGTGATCATGGGTGCCTTTTAATATGTAAATTCTAGTGCATCTAAAATTATCTGGTCCCTTTTATTTGGAATGAGATCTTCTCTTAAAAATCTTATGCATAAAAATGATAGAACTTGAAATTAATCTGTGTACTGATGATGAAAAGGAGCTAAGAGGCCTACAAAAACATCACAGGTGAGTTCCAATGCAACATGATTTTTTGTGGGATAGTCAGGACATTTTAAGAAAGCATTATTTAATAGATGGACTTCTCTTCTGGAAACCCTATCTTCCTTATTTCCCATAGATGCACCCACTAAAACTTTTGAAAATCATGAATACTTCCACTGACCGTTAGCATATTAGGAATAGAAAAGATAGTATGTGGCAATGTGGCAAGTGAAACCTAACTATCCAACAAAATTCCATGCCAAAGCGGATCACTGGGCTCTTGCATATCTTTCTAATTTAGGCCCCTGTAACATACTTAAAACATTTAAAATATCATCAAAATCTGAAAAGCAATCTTCCCTGAGCTACCTGGCACAACTAGATTTAAGGAACTAGAGATGAATTTCTACACAAACATTCGTATCCTACACACATAAAAATAAAAGGACTTGTAAGACTGAATCTAGTATTGGAGGTATGAATTAAGTGGTAGTGCACTACCAGTCGAGGAAAAAAGCCAGGAAAGTGTGAGGCCCTGAGTTAGAACTCCCATTGCAGCATTAAAAAAAAAAGTCTAACCCCATTAATCATGCACAATTTCAACAACGTGTTTGGAATGAAATTTTATTTTCATTAATATGTAAAATAAATCGTCACTCTACTAATCACTATTTGCTTAAATAAAAGCCAAATGATCATTATATTACATTCCTATGCCATTCTCTCTCCCTTCCAGCATGTCTGTTCCCTTCTCTCATTTATACTGATTAACAATACTTAGAATGAAAGTCTCTTATATTTCCAGATGGTTAACATTTTTTTTTTATCAGTTAGCAACATCCATCAAGCCCCACTTTGGAAATTAAGGTGATATAATATCTCAAAAAATGCACACAATAAACTTCGTTAGAATATAGGAAATAAGGCCAAAGTTAAAATAATAATACTATGGATCCATAAAATAATCCCTGTACTAGATTAAAAAGTTTACAGTATTTTTTTCTGCTAAATGAGCAATGGTTTCAAATTCAACAAAAGGGGAAATTATGTTAAGTAGACTGCTCAAAATATAAACAATATTTCACATGCATAGAGACGCATGCACAATATTTTTTTCATGTGCCAAGAAAATAGGAATCAAAGTAATTCAGAATGTGAGAAAAGAGGTACTTCTGCAAAGCATTTAAAATATTAACATCTACAACAGTGTTTCAAATCAAAAATACAGGAGATGAAGGGGTAAAGCAACTGCTCTGGCACCCAGAGCTTGCCCTGAATTTAAGGATAAAGAAATAGGCACTGTTGATATATCACCTATAACAAACAAGCAGTGTGCACTGAACCTGAGGAATACTTCCTGCTTTAATCCCCACAGTAATCCTGTGAAATGCAGTTTACATTACTCCTCCCAAATTAAAAAGATGAATGCTCTGACTCAGTATTGCCACTGCAAAGTTCACATTCTAAGTTACTTATGTTAGCTCTGTTGTACACATTCCCTCTGCCTTTAAAAAATGTAGAGATAGTCACTATATACTGAAAAAGCCTTTCTGACTGTCTCCAGATGGATTGTGTGATGTCTTATATACATTCTTTTGATACATGATATACGATATTTTATAATATGATATTTTATAGTAATATTGGCCATCCCAGACTAGATTATTTGGTAATTCAATTAAACATAATACAACATATAAAAGCCGGGTGCTGGTGGCTCACGCCTGTAATCCTAGCTACTCAGGAGGCTGAGATCTGAGGATGGCGGTTCAAAGCCAGCAGGGCAGGAAATTCCGTGAGACTCTTATCTCCAATAAACCACTCAGAAAACTGGAAGTGTTGCTGTGGCTCAAGCAGTAGAGTGCTCAGCTGGAGCTGAAGAGCTGAGGGACAGTGGCCAAGCCCAGAGTGCCCAAAGTTCAAGCCCCACAACCGACAAAAAAAAATTCAACATATAATACATAACAAGATTATACAACATAATATGTTATATATGTAATATATGCGGTATAATATTAATTACATATAACTAATATATATATATATATATGTAACTTTTAAAAGGGCTACACATTTGTGGAAAGCAATGTTTCAAAAATGCTGAAATATTTAACCTGTTCCTAATAATGCACTGTAGCCTAGTTCACTAATTTTTCAATTCAGACAGTCTCTCCCAATACCACATGTGTGTTTTCTGAAACCCAGTGTTCCAACAGACATTAAAATAAGGAGAAAATCTATGCCTGTTAAGGGGAATTGTTCACATAATCTAAGCTTGTTAAATAAACTGAAAGATGAAACAATGTATGTGATTGGAAGATAATAGGTTACATTTTTAAAGAAATTGACAAGCTGCTCCTAAAAAAATCCTATGAAAATAAAATAAGCTCAGAGAGCTAAAACTAGCCTTACTAAAAACCCTAGACAACATACTCTACAGGGTAGAGCCACGGTTTACATGACAATATGGTCTAGAATAAAGATAGACAAAAAAACCCATGATACTTTGTGTCTAGAAACTGACCCACACACAACCAGTTGATTTGCCTAAGGTATCGAAGTAAATTAATAGAAAGAAGAAAGTCTTTTAAATGCTATGGATAAGTATGGGGAGGGGGAAAGAAGCCTAGTCATTTTCCTTATATCATATTTTTAAAACATAAATTCGAAATGGATAAATATTTTTAAAAAGGATGAACATAGGTAAGTCTTCAAGAGAAACATGAGAGAAAATCTTGTGACTCTGAAGCAAAGATTTCTTAGCATACATAAATCTGTCACTTCAAAAGAGAAAGGTGACAATTGGTCTTGCATCAATATTCAACATTTCTGCTCATCAAAAGGCATACTGCTAGGGAAATGGAAAGATAAATCACATTGAGAGAGAACATATTTATGATATGTACATCTGACAAGTAATCGAACTTACTATATATGAAGAATTATTATTAGAAATCAGTACTTACAATATATGAAGAATTATTATTAGAAATCAGTAACAGAACACACATAACCCCAATTCTTTATGGGTCATATCTTCAGAGAAAACATACAGATGGCCCACAGGTACCATCCAACATTACTAGCAATTTGTAAAGTAAAGCCACAGTTAGATGTCATTTCACCTCCAGAAGACCAGGTGAAATAAAGCTTGAAAATACAAAGTTGGGTGCCAGTGGCCTACACCTTTAATCATAGCCACTTAGGAGGCTGAGATCTGAGGATCCTGTGCAGAAAAAGAAAGAAACTCTTTGAGGCTGGGAAGGTGGCTCAGTGGTAGTGCTAGCCTTGTATGCATGAGGCCTTGGGTTCAATTCCTCAGCACCACATAAGCAGAAAAAACGGAAGTGACACTGTGGCTCAAGTGGTAGAGCGCTAGCCTTGAGCTGAAGAGCTGAGGGATGGTGCCCAGGCTCAGAGTTGAAAGAAAGAAAGAAAAAAAAGAAAGAAAAAGAAAGAAAGAAAGAAAGAAAGAAAGGAAGGAAGGAAGGAAGGAAGGAAGGAAGGAAGGAAGGAAGGAAGGAAGGAAGGAAGGAAGGCAGGCAGGCAGAAAGGAAGGAAGGAAGGAAGGCAGGCAGAAAGAAAGGAAGGCAGAAAGAAAGAAACTCGTATCCAATGAATTAACCAGCAGTAAGCCAAAAGTGGGGCTCAAGTAGAAGAACATCACTTTTGAGCACAAAGCCAAACAAGAGCACAAGGCCCTGAGTTTCAGCCCAGTGCTGTCACAAAACTAATTAATTAATTAATTAATCTATTTGAATGATTAGCAATGCAAAATAGATACAGAGCAGCTGTTGTTCACAAGCACTGCTGACCGGGAAATAAATGGTGTCACCACTTCAGAGAACCATTGGGCAGCTAGCTTCTTACCAGGGTAAACATAGCTCACCCTCGGAACCAACAATTCTGCTCTGACATATTTACTCAACAGAAATGAAAACAGAACTCTTGAACACCAATGTTCAAAACAGTTTTATATTAGCCAACTAACAAGTAAGAACTGGAAATATCTCCATGTCTCTTGGCAAGTGATTAGATCTGTATTCATCAAATGTAACACAGTTATAAGAAAAATCAACAATAAGCCACAACACAAATGAGTTCTTCAAACATTATGTGTGATCTAATTTCATTTGAATGAAATCCAAGAAGATGCAAGACAAACATATCATGATAGAACCAGAAAGTAGTTGTCTGTGCGGTGAGAGGAGGCTGGAGGTAGAATATACCATCAAGGGTCATTCTGCAAGCAGCACTGCCGATTTATAGTGGGGACGTAGCTAGAATTTATTAAATTATCATTCTTAAGGTTCTTATGTGTAAATTATGCTCATTTTTGAGCTATGGAGTCAGACAGTGTGAGATTCAAATTCTAATTTGTTCTCTTTGCATCTGGTTTCTTGCCTTTTGTGACCTTCACTTCCTCCCTCTCTCATCTTTGTGGTTCTGTTTCACAGGGAGATTGCCTACCTCTTATACTGTTAGGAAGATTGCTTAGCATAGTAGACAAAGCTGAGAAGGTGGCTCAGTGGTAGAGTGCTTGCCTTGCATGCATGAGGCCCTGGGTTCGATTCCCCAGCACCACATAAGCAGAAAAAAAAATTTAAAAAAAAATCACTTACTGTACAGCATGAAACAGCTCACTAAAACCTTTTACTACTCTTCCTAATTCATGACTAATTAAAGCTTTTCAAAGAACATGCCCAATAAAATCATCGGTAAGTACATTGTGATTATTCACCTAAAACTAATTTTTGGCCACAGTTGGCTACCACAAAAAGCCTCTTACAGCATTGTGTTTATGGTTTTTACAACAGTGAACCCTGGAAAACTGCTTTCTTAAAGATTATGGAAAAATAGACAAAAATTCTCACCCACACAACAACTATATAATTTAAGTTAAACTTGCACTAAAGTCATCTTTATCATCATATCATCCTTAGATTATTTCAACTACTTTCACATTTCACATAACCAATTTTTACATCCATTCCCCACTCTCAGAGAAACCAATTAAATCATGAGCATGAAGCCTTTGGGATTAGCACTGTTAAGAAAAAGGCCCCTGATCAGGGAGAGCTCCCTGGCTCTTCCACCACGTGAGGACACTAACCAAAAACAACTGTCCATGAACCAAGAAATGGACCCTTCCCATACACCAAATCTACCAGTATCTCTATCCTGAACCCCCCAGCTTCTGAAACTATGAAAAATAAATTTCATAATACCACAGTTACCTTGTCTGTAGTATTCTGTTACAGTAGCCCAAAGACAAAGTCTTTAAGTGTCTATATATCTATGATATATATTTCTTATCTGTATCCAATAATACAAGACAAGCCTCTTGAGCACTTAAATTGTCCCTTGTTTACCCAGAATCCCCAGATTAATTCTTTAACTTTTGGGATTACATTAAAAGAAA
This sequence comes from Dipodomys merriami, assembly GCF_024711535.1. Lineage (NCBI taxonomy): Eukaryota > Metazoa > Chordata > Mammalia > Rodentia > Heteromyidae > Dipodomys > Dipodomys merriami. The sequence goes on from NW_027202826.1 coordinate 27,204,500, forward strand.
ATTCACTTCAGCTACATATGCATTGTCAACTCCCTTTTTTATAAACTCATTTTATAGTTCTATTTGATTCTTATTCTCACTGTCTTCAATTTGATAGATAATACTTTCTTCTAAGTGACATGATGAAATAAAAGATAACAGCAATAATAATGTAAAGCTTCCAGAAAAGAAAAGATTTCCTATTTTTTAGAAACATTTCACTAAGGAACTCATGAATAGTATTAATTGCATGCTCTGTATTTCTTTTGCTATAGATAGAATGACCTTTTATACTAAAATACAAGCACATCACAAAGAATTTCATCAAGGACAACCCCCCCAACACACATGCAAAAATGTATCATTCAAGAGAGCTTCTTGTCCTGTGATATAACTCTTTCTCAATGCAATTAATGGAATTTAGGGATCTTACTCCTTATTCATTCACCATTCTACAGTACAGATTAAAAGTACTTGCGCTGAAATAATTTCCTTCCTAGCATTTCTGTTCTACTTGCTCACTGGTTCATCTCACCTACATGGCAATCCTTCAGCAAAGTATATGTGGTTGACATTTTTCTGTCTGTTTATTTTTATGGACACAACATGCAAGGTAGCATGTTTATATCTCCTTTTGCCAACTTGCAAGATTGCGGTAAGACTTGCTACTTACTTGGTAGAAGCTTTTATAAGCACGAGCAGATATTATGGTAATATGCATTTAAAATTCTTGGAGTGAAACATGCAACCTACATAATGAGTAGGTTTCTAATATAATTAATTCAATTTTATTTGTCATCCACTTCAGTAAGTTCATCAACTGATTCTTCCTAGTACTAGCAAAAAAGGCCTAAATGCCAGGCAAATATTTCTACTTCTTACCCCAAAATCTCTCTTACTAGATGAAACACAGAAGAGCAGACATAACACCAAGGTAAAGTATGTAAGTGATACAAAATAGAACTAAGGATTTAAGAGACTCATAGTTCATAGCTCAGATCACTTATTAAATTTCTCTGTCTTATGAGCATTTGTATGTCTGAAAACAGTTCACCAAACACTTCTTACTGGTTTCTCGGGCTTCACAAAGATTTAAAAAATTGTAACAATTCAAACAATTAAAAGCTTAAGATATTCTTCAAACACTGCCTCTGGTAATATTAATGAGTTTCTTGAAAATAAAAATAACATTATAATAGATGAAACTATTTTCACCCTGCATGATGGAACACTCTCCTTATTTCTCAAGCTTTTCCTTGCGTCTTATTCTCTAAGGGTTAATACAATACTTCAAATTATAAAAGATAATTGAAGCAAGGTTTGTTGCTCTCTCACAAACAAATTTCATTCCCCTGTTGTAAGTCTATTGCACTATGGAGAAGTGAAGAAATGACAGAGCCTCAGGACCCCAGCTCAGTGCCCTTGAACCTCCCACACCCTCAGAATGATGCTGGTTGAATCAATTGCATGTTCAGGTTCAGTGTCCTCATCTTCAAAATTAGGCAACTCTGCTCCAGCACTGGTGCCTAGACTCTTGGGCATCAGTATCTGCATTTGAATGTCAAAACATTTGCTCTAGTTGGATGCCTGTGGCCCATGCCTATAAACCTAGGTACTCAGGATGTTGAGATCTAAGGATCACTGTTCAAAGCCAGCCCAGGCAGGAAAGTCCTTGCTTGAGACTCTTATCTCCAACAAACTAAGAAAAAGCCAGAAGCGTCACTGTGACTCAAGTAAAGCACTAGCCTTGAGCAAAAAGCAGCTCAGGAACATAGCCCAGACTCAGAGTTCAAGCCCCAGGACCAGCCAAAAACAAACAAACAAACAAACAACAACAACAACAAAAAGCCTCCCTTGCTCTGCCATGAGACTACAGTGATATTGCTAAACTGTTTCAAATTCAGTAAACTCTGTAATGAATTGAACTTAAATCACAATGGCATTAATTCACAGTGTATCAGTTACACAGCAGTTCACATATTTTTACATATTTTAACTAGTGGACATGAACTGAAGACTGACAGAAGTGATGAAATAGCAAAGGTCCTGCACCTGTAATCCGTGAACTTTGTGACAATAGCTGCTTTAAGAGCTCCCCCAGCTGACCCCTGCCCAAACACTAGTACATGGCAGGATTCTTCAAGAAAGGGAAGTGTGCTGATACAGGAAAGAAACAGTACTGATAATAACAGTAGACATTTCAGCAATATCCACAGAATAGGTGAGTGGCTCAAAGCTAGTGCTCTTTCCACAAGAACTTCCTTTAATATGACCCTATTAAAAGCTTAAATTCTTACTTTCTATCATTATCATTCTTTGATCATCTTTTAAATGTGATTTGTCAAGTATTATTTAAATAAAACAGCCCAAATTTGATTTTCCATTTGTTTCTGACAGATTCTCATGAAGCTCATTTCATGTATTTTAAATAATAAGTGCCCCATCTATTTAGGCTGTCCTGTAATATAAATAAATCTTTATTTAATTATAGATGGATAGTAAATGGTAGCTATATACATATGTAATGATGATGATAGATAAATAGATACTAGACAGATACATAGATAGACACACATACATGCTAACAAAGACATACCCATACAAGACAAATAAAAGGCAAGAATAGTTATAGTTTCCAAATCAACAGAGGGTAAAAATTAATATAAACATATAATGGGTAGTAAGTAAAGAGTTCATGCAGGACAGATTTAACAACAATAAAGAAGGTTTAAAGGGAGAGATCAGGTAGGCCAGTGAAGAACTTTGGGTTTTGGCAAAGGTATATACAAAAATTGAGCTAACGAAGTTGGGAATGTGATGTATGATGTTGTCTTTGGCAAGCCACAATCAACAAAAGTATCAATGAGTAATATTTCTGGGTAATTTCAAACAGGAATTTTTGTGAATCTCCCATACACCAGTCCCAGTTGCCTGCATTTATGGATGGCATCTTGGTCTCTAATGTCTTTTCTCCTGTGTAGGAAATTTTTTCTTTTTCTTTTTCTTTTGTTTAATGTCCAATACAAATACATCAAGAGGAAATAGATGGTGATTTTATTATTATTTAATACAACTGTTGTTAGCAAGTACAAATTCTTTTATTGCAGAACTGAACATCTAGGGGTTTTCTTTCTTTTCATGGCATTTGTTTTCAAAGTGTTAGAAGGCCTCAAATCAAAGCAAAAGTCAGGTTAAGAGGTGTCCATGGCTCATGCCTGTAATCCTAATTACTCTGGAAGCTGAGATCATGGTTTCAAGCCACCCTAAGCAGAAAAGTCGTGGGACTCTTATCTCCAATTAACCACCAGAAAACCAGAAGTACAGCTATGGCTCAAAGTAGTAAAGTGCTAGCCTTGAAAAGCACTCAGGGATAACACCCAGGCCCTGAGTTCAAGCTCTATGCCCAACAACAACAAAAAAGGCAAAGGATCAATCATACTAATATATCAATAATGATAAAATTATCAGAAATTAAAGTTACTACTATATTGAAAGTTTAGATATACTTCTAAAACCAGAACTATGGGGAAAATATAGATCTTTAACATGTTTGTGCATAAAGACAAAATATGAAAATATTTTCAAATATGAAAATATAAACTTGGTTCCAGTATGGACCTTTAAAGTATGAAGTTCTATAAATGGCATTTTCATCATGAGTAAACGGTGATGCATACATCTAATTTATAATGTGCCTCTTTATAATGTGATTACTTGACACAAAATGCATGCACAAAGAAAGTTTGTTCATGACTCAACCATTAGCAAGCCAAAGGCCAGCCAAAATACGGGCAAAGGAGAACAAGTTTCCATTCTGCCTTTACCCAGCAAGCGAAGGTATTTTTAAGGTTTAAAAAAAATCAATTTTAAAATAAAATGACGGTGCCTCACTTGACTTTTATAACAGGACAGAAAAACTGAAATTGTTTCAAATCATCTTGTCTAACAATTCTTAAATAAATGTCGTTCACATATGTCAGCTTCAATCTAAAAATTAAAAATAGCCTGTACACCTGAATCTCTATGAAAACCAAAGGTTGAGGAGTAACTTTATTCTGGATATTGCCCACAAGAGGTTAATTCAGTTGCTTCTTTCTATAAGAAAACACTAAACAGGCTTGGGAAACCTGTGGTAGTTTTTAACCAAATTTTCTTGAGTGAACAACTGAGAAGAAACTCACAGGACTACTGAATGAATAATGACTTACAAAATTACAAAATAATTGTAGTTTACTCTAATATACCAGAATATGTTAAATTGCTTTTTTCCCTCATTCCTATAGAAACTTTCTGATTTAACCATATCACAACAATTCCAAACAGCTAGTACATGCAAATCAAAGAGTTCATTATTATCTATTGACAGCAAGAGATTAAGAAGTCCTGGTATTAATTCAAAAGCAATATGTCCATTTCAAGAACTAGCTGAGAGTCTGTAGAGTGATTATTAAAACAACAATTTTATAATCACAAGTACAACAAATCTGAAAAGCTGATGAGAGAAGACGTTTACTGTGATCATTTTTAAATGTAATGAACATATTTGTGTTGATTCAAAAGGAAAACCAAGAGAAAAATAACACAAATGTGAGTACTCCCTTTAATTTTTTTAAAATTTACTGAAAATGTTTTAAACTAATATTCCTAACAGCTTTAGAAAAACAAACACAACAAACAATAACAACAAATAATGAGATTTTTCTTTATTATCTTACATGAAAATCCTTTATGCTATTTTGTAATCACCAAAGGAAATTCCAAAAATACCTAAGACACATAAGAACCAAAACATCCATGCACAAAACAAATGACAGTAAAATTTCATTTATCAGAGAAACCACAATGCCTAAAGAAGTAGAATCCTAATCAGGATATTATTAAATAGCATATGCAAAATTCTGCCGTTAAGACACATGTACTATATATAAATCTATGTAATTGTAGAAGTGAATATAATGCGTATGGTGCTTTGTAATTTGCATAATAGCTTATAGTCCATCATTGCATTTTTGCAACGACCTTGAGAAATATAGAGAAATTTATTTCTGCCCTACTAGTGAAGAAATAAAGCTGAGAAATATTAAAACATTAACATAGTAACTTCAAAACAGCAATTGTGTAGGAAACTATGAAGTCGCCAAGAAATACTGACATTTTATGTAAACAGTTTTAGAAAAGCAGCACATAAAAATTACAATAGTACAAAGTGGCATCAAAGTATATGTAAACCTATCACAAAGAAAAGTGAGAGCCTAAAAATACAAAACCAAAACCAAATTCAGACTCCAAGGATTTCTAATGACTTCTTTCTCTACTTATAAGTTTACTTAAAAATATTAATATAAAATCAGATCTTTCAAGACATCCTATGTATTTCAATACAACTTTTAAGTACTTTTCTTCAAAATAAATCTTTTAGTTTCTGTTTTTTGTTTTTATAGTTCCTGGGGGCTTGAACTCATGTCCTGGATACTGTTCCTGAGCTTTTGTGCTCAAGTCTAGCACTTATCACTTTGAGCCATTTGTGTGTGTGTGTGTGTGTGTGTGTGTGTGTGTGTGTGTGTGTGTGTGTGGTGTGTGTGATTGATTTGAGATAAGAATCACACTGGGGGGGGAAAGAGGGGGGAAGGAGAAGGATTGGGATTGGGAGGGGAGGGGGGAGGCTGGGAAGGGATGTGAAGGGTAAACAAAGGAGGAGGCTGCAATGCTTGGTAAGAAATGTACGCATTATCCTGCCCATGTAATTGACTCCTCTGTACAGTATGTTCACAAATAAAATTAAATTAAATTAAAAAAAAAAAAAAAAGAATCACACTGACTTTCCTGCCGGGGCTGGCTTTGAACCATGATCCTCATAGCTTAGCCTCCTGTGTAGCTAGGATTACAGGACTGATCCACCAGTGCCTGGATCAAAATAGAATAATTTAAATATGGGTTGATTGTATCTAGAGTTAGGCAAGAAAACATATGAAGCCTAAAAGTCTTCATAATTTAATTCCAAAAACCAAGACAAATACATTATTTCCAAAGATAATTATTTCTTTTAAATGCTATTCAAAATTGGAAATAAAACAAAAACAAAACATCAGGCTCTCTATAAATGTGTTGGGAAAGAGAAGAGGGAAGATGTCACTTAGGACAATCCATTTGGAGAAATTTAGTATCATACCTTTCCAATTTCTCTCCATCTGGGAAAGCAAAGTCACACGGTCTTTGTGCACCAAAGATAATATGCCTTGGGAGCTTCTCACTTCACAACTGCAAATTAGGCTTTTGCAAATCACAGTAAGTTAAGCAAATTGCCTTAGGTCATTTTCTAATGTCAGAAATCAAAGTTTCCAAATTGCTATGAAAGAAATAACAAATCACAGCTTTTATAATATCACAAGAATCCACAAAATGTTAAAGTATTTTCTTTGAAAATCACTTCCATAAGGGAAGAAATTAAGTTAGATGAAATAATAAATCAAATTCCTATACAAAAAAATCACTGTACCTACTTTTCTAACATTTTTTCAATAAATTAGACATAAATGTTATTCAAGATATTCAATAAATGCCCCCTTCCAACCTATCCTTCATAAATAATGGTTTTGGCTCTTTAAATATAGCCATATAAAAACCACAAGGAAGAAAGTATGTGTGGGAAAGTAAACCAGCCTCATACTTCATTTCCAGTTAACTTACCAACTACTGTTTTAAAATGAAAATACAATCTTGCACAATGAGTGAATACAAAAAAGAAATGTTTTAATATCCTCTCCTGCTTTTCAGTAGATTCTGGCAAAATATAATCATACTTTTTTATGATCTTATATCTATTTCCTTGAAATCACGTTTATATATGTATATGAGTATACATATATTAAATGTAATATATCAATGTGCTAAACATATATTCATATACTAAGCCATACTAAAATTAAGCCTACTATGAAATAACATTAATAGTACCCACTATGTCAAATGTGTGTATGTGTGTGTTTCTGTGCATGCATATGTTTCAGTTTATTATAGCATGCAAGTACTCCTCAAGTACTCTGCTACAAGTTTAAATATTAAGGCAAACTTTTCCAGGAAAATTCTATATGTCACCAAAACCTTTTAAGAAGTCAATTTTGAACAGCTTAAAATGGTATTAAACCAGTCTAGTCTTTAAAATGAATTAACACCTTATGAAAGATGTAGCACAGAAAATAATACTTACTAACTCACTAGAAAATATACAGCAAGTTATAAATATTTATAAATACATATGACCAATCTCCAAAATGCCATGTTGTTTATGCAAAGTGCATTCATTAAAAATTAAAAGAAATATGAATGAGAATATCATCTGCAAAATAATCAACTTTCTTCTTTTCTGTTTCTTAAACTGTGCATAGTACTTAGAACCACAATAACATGAAAAGTTTCAGCGACAAGACATGCCAGTCCTGCTCTACCATGCAGGTAGTGAAAATACAGTGCTGTCAAACACTAAAATTTAACATTCCAGTTTCACAGGAAAGAAAGGCAGTGTATTACATTATTAGACCTGCAAGGGATCCAAAATTCTCCCTTTTACTTAAAATATTAAAATGCAAACTTCTTACTGAATATCTAATACAAGGTTGTAGGGCAAGACAACTTCTGCCTACTTCTCCTCGGGTCCCGTGTGCAACATTCCCTCAAACAGCATCTCCCTCCCAAAGCAAAACCTAGGAAATTGTATGCCAGTGAGAATATGTAAGAATCTACCACTGTCAATACGCAATATACAGAAAACGAACCTCTCTCAAAGTAGGGAAAAAAGGGGAGGTCGAAGTGGCTCATACCTATAAACCTAGCTACCCAGGAGGCTGAAACCTGAGGATCAGGGTTGGAAGCCAGCCAGGAAAAAAAAGTCCATGAGACTTATCTCTTATGGTTACAAAAACACTGGAAGTGGAGCGGTGGCTCAAAACGGTCAGGGACAGCTCAGAGTTCAAGCCCCAAGATTGACCAAAAAAAAAAAAAAGAAAAGAAACGAAAAAAGAAAAATGAGGAGAGTCTTGGGTCAGGAAACTTTCTATTCAACTGAAAAAAAAAGTGCCCATCTACATCAATGAAAAAACAAAATAAAACATGATACAAAGAAATATCCCCATACTGAATTCTTTCTAGTAACAACTGATTTAAGAGTTCATACAGTAATAGACAGACCAAGTTAATATTTTGTTGACATATAATAGATATTCCTCCATCTTAGAGTATAGTTCATTTAAAATGGTGGTTAAATTCTTTCTTATATGATGTGATATCTCCTCTTCTCAAACACCAAGAGCACATGGTTATCGTTCAATTTCTTATTCTGCAGCACCTTCATTTCATTTTCAACATCAACTTATCTATAGTGCAAAGTTTTTCTCATTAGTTAATTATATGCACATGTTAATTAGTTAATTATATGAACCCACACTAATAATCACAAATTCCTATATGACAAGATACTGTCTGTATCTTATATTCTTAACTTGATATCTGTTGTGTATGTGTGTGTGTGTGTGCATGTGTAAAATATTTCCTACAGTTGTCAGTATATATGTAAGAGAAATAGAAATCTCTCACACAAAAAAACTGAATGTGAATGTTCATAGTAGCTTTATTCAGAATAGTAAAATATGTCAAAACATTCCAACTGGTAATCAGTTAAAAATGGTTAAACAGAATATGGTATCAAGTACAACATGATTGTGTAACAATAAAATGTGCTACAGCTTTGATAAACCTGGAAAGCACCATGCTAAGGGAAAAAAGCCAGCCACAGAAGACTCTGGTTCTAAATATAGTGTCAAAAATAGATTCATGGTTGCCCCATTGGTGGAGAAGAGGTGAGGATTGAAATAGCTGACAGCAGAGACAGAGTTCATTAGCAGGTGATGAGTTTCACAACTTTGGAGTGTCTACCCCAACTTAATTCTTGTCCACTTTTCCCAATCTCAGCGACAGCACCAACATGACTATCTATTTGGTCCCTTCCATTCTCTTACATTTTAAATAACAAGCCATATTTTCTTCCTTGAATGTTTCTATCCTATTTCAGTTGCCACTTTCACATAGACCAGACTGCAAGTGTCTCCTCACCAACATTCCTGATTTGCACTCAGACTTGTTGTTGTTTTAAACAATGTATTCTCTGCATGACATTCAGCAATCTAGTCTGATCATCACACCATTTCCTGCTGTAACCCTCAAGATTGATACATTCAAATAAGCTCTAAATTCTAGCTAGAAGGCCCTACACTCTATGCGTCTGCCTGTTTTCCAACTTCACCTCGTACTTTCTCCTCTGGACTCATTAAACTCCAGCCTGTGTGCTTTCTTCTCAACCTGTACAAGTTCAGTGTCACCTTGATCCTCTGGCCTAGAATGCTTCTCCCTTCCATTTTCTCATAGTTTATATCATCTCACCATTAATAGCTCAACCCAAATGTTACATCATCAATGAGGCTTATCTAAGCTAATTCTACTTCCAATGACTATCTAATTTATAGACTTCATTTTCTTTACCACATGCATCTGCACAGTGTTTACTTACCCAAATGACTCTTCCCCCTCCTCCCACTCAACTTGTCTGTTCACTCCTGTATCCTGCAAAGAAATGCACCTGCATCTAGCCTATACTCAATCAAGAGTCTTTAAATGAATGAATAAATGACATAACGGAGGTAAAGCAAGACAAGAGATTTCTTGTGAACTAGAGAAACAAGATCTAGGTTTGAAAAATCATCATTATGAGACATAATATAATTTCTACCTATAAGATGATAATGGAAAAGTGTGAAGATCCTTTTTCTTGAATATAAAAGTTTGACCTTATCTTGTTTATTTTTAATAAATGGATTGAAAATGGAGGGGAAAGGAGGAATAACTTGATAGTCAACATAGAAATATTTTTACAAAGGAGGAAAGAGTGGAAAATAAAATGATGTTTTAAAAATATTTTATGTAAAATAAAAATTTAAAATAGAACAAGGACTTTACAATTACATGTATCCAAATAAGAATCCTTACATTCAATGATTTTCTTAGAGAGTAAACACAGAAAACCTTTGTTTAAAGAAATGCCCAATCTGGGGCTGGGAAGGTGGCTCAGTGGTAGAGTGCTTGCCTTGCATGCATGAGGCCCTGGGTTCAATTCCTCAGCACCACATAAGCAAAAAGAAAAAAGCTAGAAGTGGCGCTGTGGCTCAAGTGGTAGAGTGCTAGCCTTGAGCTGAAGAGCTGAGGGACAGCGCCCAGGCCCAGAGTTCAGGCCCCATGACTGGACCCCCCAAAAAAAGAAAAGAAAGAAATGCCCAATCTTATTAAACTTCAGTAACAGAATATCCAGGATAAACCTTCTTCCTGGTCTATAATAATTTTTCTCCATAAATAGTGCTTTTCTACAGATAAAATTATATACAAACCTGAACTCAAAAGCTTTCCATACAGTCTTTTGCATATGCAGAGAAACAGAGTGAAGGTGAATAAAATAAGGAAAATAGTCTAACATTTAGATTGTGAAGCAAATATTCTCCAGGCGTTGTTTTCAGATAGAAAAAAAAAAAAGAAAACTAGAACAAATATTCCCAAGCTATGTCATCCTGGAGTGTAAAACTTTCTTAGCAATTTTCAGCTTTCTAACCACTTGCCTATCTCATCTATCTTGCTAGAAGCAACCTTAAAATGACATCATAGTATGATGATAACAAAGGCTTTTGCTGTTATGTAGGTTGGCTTAATTTCAAATCACAAATTAAGGCAAAGTAAAATGGGAACTGAGAGGGCAGGGAGGGAAGGTAGAGAGAACTGGAAGGAGGGAAGTGGGAGTAGAGAGAGGAAAGAGAAATTCCCTTGAAATCTTTTTTCATGTCAGATTCACTATGTTTACTTTGCTATGTCTTGGTAGCAAGAGCCCTCCATAGGAATTCTGATGCCAGATTTCAAGTCATTGAGTTATACCTGCAAAACATTCAGGTTCTTAACCACCACTGTACTAAGTTTTGGTTGACTCTACAATCTCTAATCTGTTTGCCCCAAACTCTTAATCGCACTTGTATTTCTCTTTTTCTCCATGATTTTCTTCTCCTCTTTCAAACTTCTCAGGGCATGTGCTGCCTTGTCTCTTCTGTTCTTCATTGAGGAAAAAGAATGCCCTTTCCCCAAATAAACCCAAGTTAATTCATGTCCAGTCTCCTCTGGGACTCTTCCAAGAAAACTCGACTCTCTTTCTTGAAGTATCAGTTTTTCTCTGCCTTGTCCATTCTTTTTGTCCTGTTATTCCCAAAACAAGCTCCACTTTTATTTATCACAAAAGTTCATTTGTCTGACCTGGCCAATATTACTCTGATACCTGTCTGTTTCTGATGTCTATCTGTCTGTCTGTCTCCGTCTCTATCCTCTACTTTCTCAATGACACTTCTCTTGCTCTTCAAAACTGTCATCACGAGATACAGTGAAATTCTCACATTACCTCCTGGCACACATCTTTATTTCCTTCATGTATATTTTTTATTAGTCAAACAAGAATGTATTTTTTTTATTTAGGTGGAGACTAGCCATATTTTAACATCTTCATCCTCTCTCCTATTTGCTTTCCATTAGAATAAGGTAAATGGTTCTCTTCTGATATTTTTGAGGTAACATACTAACCTTGCTTTCTCATCTCATCAATAGTAGATATAGGCTATCATATTCCTCATGATTAAATGTTAGCTTTCAAAGGCACAGAATCCTCTAGAAGAAAAGTAAGGTAGAGTTTATTTTCCTGGAGATAAAATGGGACATAAAATGTCCTCAAGGCGGAACATTTTTATAGGAATATAAAGTTACTGACCCACAAACCCAATCACTTCTGTTTCCCTAATTCTTCTACTATTTTAGCCGGTAATTGTCTATTCTTCCAGGAATGCAGCATGCTCTCAGAAACAGCCTGAGATGCCCCCTAGTAATGTCTGGCCTCACAGCACAGGGCAGAGGCCAGCCAGAGTGCTCTTTACCCAAAGGTTAAGGTGAGCAAAGGAACTTCTCCAAGACTTATTTCTCACCCTCCATCTCCCTCTTTCTCTAAGCTTAAAGTGAAGTGCTAATTGTAAAACTGACTTTCTATGCATTCACTATATATTTCGATGACAGGTGCTTCTAGATTTAGGTTTATTTGATTTGGATGATACCAAACTTATACCTAAAAGCTTCCTACTTAAAATAAAAAAATTAAGTGTGTGTGTTAATAAATACCAATTTCATTTTAAAAATGTAACTATCTCAGTTATCCTTGAGACCATCCCTTCTCATCCTGAAGTATAATTTTGTCATTAAAGAATCACAGATGTTATCACCATAAGAGGACATATCTTGATAAGTAATCCACAAACTGTTTTTTTTTTTCTGTCAGTATAAGGCATGATATATATGATGTGTGTGTCTGTGTGTATTTGAAATAGACTTAACTGTTAGCTTAAACAGTTAAATATTATTTTGTCTTTCCTGATAATACAGAGACACATAGGACACAAGGGGCAAAGTTAACCAAAAGAAACCTTATTCCAAAAATAATTTCCAAGCTTAGAGGAAAGTAGGTCTCAGCTCCATTTACAGGAAGCAAGCAGTTCTTTCTCCTTGATAGTTTTTCTTCATATTTTTCTCTAATTCTAAGATAACAAAATAAGGCTTGATAACAAGAGACCTACATTCCAAAACAGGAGTTGATTTTGACCCTTAAATTCTGCAGGTATAATTAGAATGTTCCCAACTTGCTTTCTAAAGACTCTGCCAGAATTTTTGTTAAAGTCAATACAAGGCTTTCTGCTGAACTCACAAAGCTTCTACTTTAACACCAAAATTTTTTTTTAATGTAAAAAATTCTACTATGAATTATATATTTACATTGAATAAAATAATGATTTTCCACTTTAAAACATAAGCATGTAGAGCTTAACACTAATAGTTGAGGAGGGTTGAATTTTCTGTAGCTACAAAATCCTTTTATAAATGAGGGAGAAAGGCTCCAAGACTGAATCTACCTAGAAAGGTTAAATATTTGAACTGAAGTTGTCTTCAAGGTAAATAAATAATTTTTCTATATCTAAGTATTAAGAAAACGACTTTCCAACCATGAGCTCTGCTAAATTCAAAATTGTATCAGAGAATTGCTTTTTTAGTATATATCTGAGTTCTTTTTTCTTTAAAAAGAAATGACAGAAAGGCAATAGTTTGATATCATGCCTGCAATGTTACTTTTAAAGTTCTGGTTTCTACAGGAGCATTCACAAAACATAAGATAATGTGTCCTCACTCTGAGATTCATTTATTCCTTCATGTATTAAGGAAATACCTGTGAAGGATAGGTACGATTCTACAGACAGACATTCCAGCAATAAGTAAAGTTGATATCATTTTCATACATTTCACGTATTTGGTTCAACTCAGGGCCTAGGCACTGTCCCTTAGCTTTTTCCACTTGAGGCTGGAGCTCTACTATTTGAATCACAGATCTACTTCCAGTGTTTTGGTAGTTAATTGGACATAGTCTCATAGGCTTTTCTATCAGGGCTGTCTTTGAACCATGATCCTCAGATCTCAGCCTCCTGAGTAGCTAGGATTACAGGCAGTGAGCCAGTGCCGGGCTTACTTTTGGTTTTGAGCAGATAACTAAAACACTTTCAGAAGTTGTTAGATCCATTATTGTACTGCAGATACCAGTTTTCCTGGTTTAAAAGTATACACAGGATTCTCTAAGGTCTTTTCTTGAGAGGGTTGATCTTTGAAAATCACTAATTATCTTCTATCTTTACTTTCTACATAGTCACTCTTATTTTTTTTGTACTTTGCCCTAAGGCTAAATAAAACAAAATGCCTGTTGATAAGAAGTTAGTGATTCTTCTTATCTGCAGTTCATCCCTAATGACTCACTGTTGTAAAACTCCCACAATTCACCTTATTAATACATTCCAACAGCTTGCCACACTTAAATGATTCACTGAAAGAAAAAGTACATATTCCCCTCCTTCTCACTGGTTTTTACATGTTTTCATGAAACTACACAGGGTAAATTGGTCACTACATTTTAACTCTTTACTGGTACTTTCCTATTTACTTTTTATTAGATAAATTCCTAGTTTCCCACACAACACTAAATTCACAAATGATTCTTTTCGAAGCCCATTACAGACATCTGCTCCTATATATCTCTCTGACATTTCATTAACCTGTTATGACTGATACTTCAAAATCCAATAAACAGTTTGGTGGTGACACTTACCAACTTGCATGATAATTTAGGTGTCACCATGTGAGTTCACATTCAAAGACCTCAAATCGTTTAACTAGGGATACAGATGGACCCATTGCAACAATGAGATGTACAAGTCGTTATGTCGAAAGCAAACTTTACAACTTTGGTGGGGGAGGGGGAGAGCCCGGAGGATTGGGGGGGGGGCAAGGGGGCGGAGGATGGTAAGGGATGGGAAGGAGAAACAAAGGAGGAGGCTACAATGCTTGATAAGAAATGTACTCATTATCTTGCCCATGTAATTGTAACCCCTCTGTACAGTATTTTCACAATAAAAAAAGAAAAAGGAAAGACCTGAGCTTTGTACCTTTACTGACATAGGACCTAACAGAGAGATTAGGATACGGTGAGAAAATATTTTTAAAATAAATTGAAATTGAAATTAAGAATCTAACTCCTAGCCAGGTGTTTGTGGCTCAAGCCTGTAATCCTAACTACTCAGGAGGCTGAGATCTGAGGATCATGGTTCAAAGCCAGCCCTGGTAGCAAGGTCCCTGAGACTCTTATCTGCAATTGACCACCAGAAAACTGGAAGAGGGGCTGTGGCTTAAAATGGTAAAATCATTAGTTTTGAGTGAAAAAATTCAGTGACAGCACCTAGGCCCTGTGTTCAAGCCCCAGTACTAAAAAGACAAAAAGGAAAAAAAGAAAAAACAATCTAACTCCTCAAAAATCAAACATAGCATTGCACTTAAATGACCAGGCTGAAATGTACAAAACACTCAGGAAGCAATCTTTATGAGGAATTTTGATAATACTTAATCTCTTACTCATTATCAAAAGTATAAAAAGTTTTATAGAACTTTTTATAGCTGTATAATTTCAGATTATTCAGATAATTAAAATAATAAAAAAATTTTATTGTGTATAGCTCTACACAATAACAAATGTTAAACAAAATGTTTATCTAAACTTATTTCCCAAATTACTTTTGCCACCATGACAGCTAAGTGCCATGTATAAATATGAACAGATTTTTTAAAATTCTATTATATCACATATTTTGAATGCAATGGAATTTACATTATATTACCAAATATATACATATATATGCACATATACATAATACATATATTAGCATTATAAATTCTCAGACTTAAATATATCACAAGAAAGTCCCTCTTGAAGAAAAAAATAAAAGTGATATTCAATAAGAATCTGCTGTAAGGGGGCTGGGAAGGTGGCTCAGTGGTAGAGTGCTTGCCTTGCATGCATGAGGCCCTGGGTTCGATTCCTCAGCACCACATAAGCAAAAATTAAAAAGCCGAAAGTGACGCTGTGGCTCAAGTGGTAGAGTGCTAGCCTTGAGCTGAAGAGCTGAGGGACAGCACCCAGGCCCAGTTCAGGCCCCATGACCAGCCCCCCCCCCAAAAAAAAATAATCTGCTGTAAGATCCTTCATGATCTCTGTCATTACTAAAAAAAAAAAAAAAAAACAAACAAATCAAGTAATCCCTAAAAAAATAGTATCCATGACTTGATTTGTGTATCAATATCTCTACAGAGTCAACAAAAATGCTTTCTAAATGAGCTTTGTATTAAAAAGATAAATGTATATTTAAGTAAGCATCTCTTTAGAATAAATAAAAAATTCCAAATAAATACATTTTAAAATAATTTAATGATGTTGATAAGTAAATCTAGTTCTGACACACAGACCATGAAAATGCTACTCTCATTAAAGAACATGAGTAAAGGGGAAATAAATAACAAGCAATGAAAATATACAAGTAGTTGGTCAAAAAATACTGAATCATAAAAATTCTGTTTAACAAAGCAAAATTTGCCATAGAGAAACTTAAGAAATAAGGTGTAAATAAGTAATTAATGTATACAGTTTGCTCCTTCAATTCACATAAATCCTCAGGTAATTTTCATTTGCCTGTCATGCCTTTTTTTGGGGGGGGTTATGTTTTTTTATATTTAATTTTATTTTATTTGTGAACATACTGTACAGAGGGGTTACAATTACATGGGCAGGATAATGCGTACATTTCTTACCAAGCATTGCAGCCTCCTCCTTTGGTTTACCCTTCACATCCCTTCCCAGCCCTGTCATGCATTTTTGAAGTGTGTGTCTGTTTAAGAGATAGCATCTTACTTGTTCACTCAATCACTTTTCTACTCTTTCAACATTTACAATTATATATATATCACATTGAAATTACTGTTTCAAGCACAGGTTCAAAGATAAGCTAAGGAATATCCCCAAGACATCTAAGTTACGCCATATCAAACTTCAGTAAAAGGCTCTGTAAGAAACTTGAAGGAGCTATTCAAAAAGCAAAGGATTGAAAAAATAAACCATTTCTGATCAGAGATGGGAAGGAAGGATGACAAGGTTAGTTTCATGGGGGAAAAAAAAGCTGGAACTTAAAAGGAAGGATTTAAACACTCTTGTACTTACAGCCCATCTAGAAAGTGAAATCGGAACTTCCTTTCTCTAAACATGTCACTTATAGTGCTAGGAAGTCGTTTTTCCCTTCTCTATCAGACTCAATTCATTTAAAAAACAGCCTCATACATGAATCGTTTCAAGAAAATATATACCTCCTGTGCTCTTTTCTTTTTTAAGTAACATGAAATTATTTTCTTTTTATTTTTCTTGGTGAAGTTTCACTATGAAAGTGCCTACACATTGAAACAAAACAAGCCTAATTTGTATAAGCAAATTTGTTAAATATAAATAGAGAAAATGTATCAAATTTTAGTCTTTTCTTATGAAGAATTGAGATGTGCACGATGCCACTAGTGTTTAAGTGAAAATTTTATGTTTAATAGGGAAATAACAATGTTAATAAGAATGTTATATTTGAGGCATATTCATTACCAACACAGCCTCAAGCTCTGCATGCTTTTTATAGGCTCACCAGACCTCCGCTTGCTGTAAATGGTGCATTTATTTCCCCAAGCTTTCCAGCACACTTCACTTCTTATTTTTCCTGATTTCATCTCAACACATTTTCTGTTTTCCACCATTCATCCTAATTTGAATTTTCTTTGCTTGTTGCTTCAACTTTTATATAACTTATATAACTTCCTAAACAAGTTTTCAGACAACAGTTGGTGTTATTTTCATACATTTGTTTTTGCTACCAGTTAATTTTTTTCTAATACTGTGCCTACTATAATCCTTCACAGTTTATTAAACATTTATATAAAATAAGCCCCATGTGACCATGTTTAATAACCCATAAAGTGATGTGAACTACTAGTTGCCAAAATAAGATATATTTATTGGCAATACTCCATTGAACATACTGGAGTGCAGGTTAGTTTTGTAACTTAAGATGTTTAACATAGCCTACTATGTAAATAACCACTAATTGACAATTAACTGAAAATTAATTGACAACATACTGTGTACCTATGAATATATTAATTAATTGGGTGGAAGAGTTAACAGAGAAATATATCAATCCAGTCCGAGAGGTACAAGTTAAAAATTCAATTAGCGAAAAGTATTCAATGCCCAGAAGAAACCTAGCATGTAATTTCTAGTGGTTGATTGCATGTATTAAAATTTAACTGAGTACTAAATTTTAATTTTTAAAGAAAGTTTATTCAATTATTTAATGGAAATGCAAAAGCATTCATCTCATTGCATAAACAATCAAATTCCTTAGGAGGTCTGATATCCCAGAGATCCAGCAGAAGTTGCCAGTAATCATTAATATTACAGTAAGGGGCTTGACAACCATATTTATTCTTCATTAAGTTTACCTTTTTTAATGATGCTGAAAAATGGGAATATTTTTATTATTCTTTGTAACTGTGGGGATATATTGTTTTATTAATTTTATCTTCTAATTAGTAGCAATGATCAACAATATTGTCATTCACCAAACAATGTAAACCTTGAGATAATAATTTAGCCAATTAGTCCCAAATCACCAAATCAATCACATACAAGGAAAACAGTTTAATTCAGGCATCCAGTCTCCATTTTCCTTCTAGTTCAAAACAAAGAACCCTGAGGTTGATAAATTACCATCACATCTTATCTACCTGGATGCCCAAAACTTAGAAGTAGTAAAAATTAAGTTTGTGACTCTCACAGTCTTAAGTTTGTGACTCTCCCAGTTCTTTAAAGTCCTGATTCATGTCCTGTTAATATTACCAATTTGGAAATTAATAGAACTAGTTAAATAAAAACAAAATTATTTAACTACACAATGACATTTTATTGATATATTAAAGAAAACATTTTTAACATTGGCAATGGAGTGAAGGTAAAATATATTTGTAGTACCATTTACTATGAAAAGTTTATAATGCAATTTATATTTTACCAAAACAATAACTTGGAAGTGGAGATGTGGTTCAAGTGGTAGAATGCCAGCCTTGAGCAAAAAGCCAAGCAACATGAGGCCCTGAATTAAAGTCACAGTCACAGCATTTATGACACACATTTATGACATACAATGTAAAGTGAGAATTTCTTATCTTTGGAGGTCAAGGAAAGGGAGGAGCTGGTAAGAGAAAGGAATGGTACTATCATCATATTCCATATGAAAACTGAACCAGGTAGATTGAGGGAATGGGTGGGTTTGAGAGATGGGGGAGAAGGATGGAAGAGGTGACATTGATCAGGATTCATTGTACACAGAAACTGACATGTTGAAATGAACCCTTTTGCACAACTACCTAAATAAAAAATAAAGAAATTAAAGAATACCTTGTGTCATATCAGACTACGTAACAACAAATGGTTCCAAAGAATCAAGAAATATACCAGAAGATGTCAGGAAGTCATTACTACCACTCAAGTCGTTAAAAACAAAATAAGTTGTGTCTGGTTGCTCTCTCCTGTAATCCTAGCTACTCAGGAGACTGAGATTTCAAGATCATAGTTCAAAGCCAGCCTGGAAAGGAAAGTCCATGAGACTCTAATCTCTAATTAACCAGAAAACAACAACAACAACAAAAACTGGCAGTGGAGCTGTGTCTGAAGTGGAAAAGTGCTAGCTTGAGGAAAAAAAAAAAAAGAACCTCAGGGATTATGTCCAGACCCCAAATTCAAGCTGTAGAATCAGTATAAATAAGTAAACAGACAAACAAATAAACAACCTATTTCTAATAGCATATTTTAAAAACCATCAGTGCACTGGATTCTGAACTGCCATCATAGCCCTTTATGAACTTTATATAATCGAGCAACAGCTTCCAGTGTTAAGCAGAATAAATTAGCATTTGGTAGAAACTATCCTAATTGGTAACAAAAATGATCTAATGTCTAATTCTTAGGGGTATATTTGAGAGAAAAAATTCTATTGTACTACTAGGCATGCCCTCTATTACTAAACTTTTCAGAAGACAGAACTGGCAATAAAAATTGGATGTTAGAGATGTTTCCCTCACTATTTTTTTAAATTTAATTATGTGAGTTTACTTACCTACACAGTAATGTTGATACTGAATGATCTCTGTGAGCATACACTTATGCAAAAGGAAAGAAATCCCAAATATAGTATAAGTATATGTATTCAAATATGGTATATGCGACTAACAGCTGAGATGTAATGCAACGGAGATGGCTGGAAATCCACTAAAATCTAGGCACACAAAATGCTTAAGAGCAGATTGCAAATTTGTGCAGAAATGTAGCAAGTTTTGGCAAATCTCTAATAGTCTCATTTATTAACAACTGGCTTTTCTTAAGAACATTAGTTAACTGAAGGACCTACCTGAACTTTAACACAAATATTTACAAATGTTTGACAAGTCAAACACTACAAACAAAATATCCCACCATAATTGTACATTCTGCATTATTGCATACTGCAGCCACCCAAAACCAGTAACTTAGAAAAAATAAGCATATTGCTTTGCATCTCATTCTACATTTTCCTTAGAATATATATGCCATTTTCTTCTATTCTGAAGATAAACAACATTTTTGTTTTTTAAGAGAATCTTATTAAAATAAAATTTATATTTTAAAGCCTGTGCAATTAATACACTAAAAATCTCTTTTAGCATTTACTTTTCTTAGAAGTAAACAAAATACTTAACTCCTAAATAACTTAATAACTATTTTTGATTCTAGAAACTATGTCTTGTGCCCCTTCCTGCTGTATATTTTGAATATTAAAGCAATAAGTTGAAACATGTCACCTTTCCTTCAAGAGTCTACCATTTAATATGGATATAGGTTAAAAAAATACATATTTAAAAATACAATAATCTTCAAGCAGCTCCAATTATGTGAAAATGCAATGTTGGTAAGCATTTTATAGGAAAGAAAATTTTATGGTTAAAAGCTAATACTTTAAGAAGGGATTCTCACAAAATTGATAAAAATAATCAGTCCCATGAGATTTGGTAGGTCCATTTTCCTATTTTATTGATGAAAAACCTGAGATCCAGGAAAGGTAATTAATTGAACCACATTAAGCACTAGAAACCAGATATTTAAATTGGGCTCTACTCGCTAAATCAAAATTATGTCTAGATTTGTCATTTTCATATAATTCAATTTGGTTACTGTGAAAACCTTATCAGATAATAGTAGAAGCTAGTGTTCATTTAGAACATAACATGTAGCTGTTCTATAGTATATTAATTTATTTATGTCACACAGAACCTCACCAAGAATGTCTCTAGTATTATCCCATTTTGCAGAGGAAAAAGTGAGGCTCAGGAAAAAAAAAAGATAAAGAGCCCACTCTCACATGAGTTCAGAGCAATTGGTTCCAGCAATAACGTTGTTTTTCATCACCTCCCTTAGAAAAGGGTAACATTGAAAAGCTGGTTAAGAAACTTGCCCAAAGTCACCAGTTAAAGAATGTGTGTGTGTGTGTGAATAAGGAGGATATGTTCTAACTCAACACCTTAGACATGTGTTTTGTTTTTTAAAAAATAATCCAATACTTGAAAAAAATCTAACTCAGAGGATTAAAACACCTTTGCCTGTGAGCTGGAGAGGGACACAGGCAGAATGGCAGGAAGAGAAAACTTCAAGAGAATAATGCCAGGGAAGACTTATATTCTACAAACAAGAAGCAAAAGAGGGTAAAATAAGTGTGTGTACAGGGACAAGTGGATTTGCTATTCTGATGGAGGGATTATGAACTGCAAGGATAAGGACGGATGATTCTAATTAAGGAAGTCAGTAAGAGATAAAGACTAGACTGACTTGTTTTGAGAGAAAATTTAAAGCCACTGAAAGATTTGGAGAGATGTTATAATTCCCCACTAAAAAAGAGATACCTCATATTAATATTATTTCAATAAAGTGTCTATTAAAGATACTTAAAAAGTCTATCACACTAGAAATATAGAATTACAGTAAAATCTTTTTTCACATTTTCATTCTTCCATCTTTTTTTTCTTCCTAAAGTGGCATTTGTACTTTAGCAATGCCTTTTCATTGTTAAAAATCTTACTGTAAAGTGGAGGCTAAGGAAGGAATAGAATTAGAATAATGTGCTTCTCACAAATTTTTACACCATGATTCCTTGGTGCTCGGTACTTTGGCATATAGATTTTCCTTCAAATTGTATTCAACCAGATGAAGGAAATCCCAACAAAGTCTCACTGCAACAACTAAGTGGAAATGCCCGCCTAAACCTTAGCACATGTTAAAAGTAGAATTTCCAACAGATACAGGAAAGTAAGCATGGCAGAGAACAAAGACAATGATACCAGCACATTGGTAAGAAACATAATTTAAAAGAAAGAGTCAATGAGGAAAATTATAAATATGGAATTTCTTCTCTCCTTACTTATAATAAACCAGGTCACTGAGATGGGGATCAACTATAGTATTGTGTTCATTTTATATTTTATCAAACTATAAATCCCCATGGAAACACTTTAGACACGTGCCCCAAATAACTGAATTGCCTTACCATATTAGTATAAGCGCTTTTGCATGAGTTCAACAAAATAGAATGAATACAGTCAGAAGGGTTTTTTTGGTTTATGTCAACAGCTATTTTATGACTATGAGTTATCTCAGTGGCTAGAAACTGCATGTGTAAAATACATTACACAGCTTTCATGCTGAAAATCAAGTTAAGGTCTAAACTGCACCCAGAAATACCAAATCAAGCTTCACTTCCTAGAAGATAGTAACATTAATTCTCCTCCCCTAGCCATGGCTGTTAAATATACCTTGATAAATTAAGTTCAAGTGTAACTACAATTGGAATATATGATTCAACTGAGCTATGACCTATTTTTTTTCCCTCTCAAAAGCAAAAGGGTAATTGTGAGAGTTGTGAGACTAACAATTCTCCATTTAAGGATCCTTCTCAAAGTTATTTTACAGTAGAGCTAAAAGCAAAATGTACTTTGTGACAATCCTTTGCTTTACAAAACAGTTCCTTATGTTACTGCTCATAAGACAGCTAGAATTTTAATTATTTATGAAATAATTGTACATATATGCTCATTTCTTTTTAAGCTGCACACAGAAGAGGTACTCAGGAAGGAAAAAATGTCTATATTTCCTAGGATACCTAAGTCTAAAATTCAATTATGACTACATATTCACTTACAAGAGAACTAACAATGAACATGACAAATACAAAATTAAAGAAACATACGGTTGAAAATACCCACCCCTAGCAGAAAGCTTTTTGGTGTTGATAATTTTGGCTGCATACTCCTGTCCAGTAGGAATTTTCATACATCTTCGTACCACCGAGAAAGCCCCCCTGAAAAATCAATAAATAATAGGTCATCAATAAAATGACAGGTAGTTTTTATTGAAATTTACAAAACTGTCAAATCTCAGAAAAGTCATATTAAAAAAGCTACTTTTCCTAGAAATCAGACCATTTTTTTATTCTTTAATACTGGGGAATAAATTTTGTTATTTAACTGGAAACACAATTATTAATCAACAAAAATGAAAGGAACTGCCAACTATCATCATTTGTGCTTGCACATGGAATTTGAAAACACTTTTACAATTCACACTCACACAAGCACCAAATGCTCTGGGGGAGGGGGGGAACCTGTAAAAAGCAGAACTGAGGAAGAACAACAAAAGAAAGAAAGAGAAAAAAGAGAAAGAGAGAAAGAAAGAGAGAAAAAGAAAGAAAGAAAGAAAGAAAGAAAGAAAGAAACAAAGAAAGAAAGAAAGAAAGAAAGAAAGAAAGAAAGAAAGAAAGAAAGAAAGAAAGGGAAGAAAAAAGAAAGAAGGAAAAGAAAGAGAGAGGAAATAAAGAATCTGGTGTCTATTTTGGTAGAGAAATATAATTAAGGTGGTGCCAAGCCTAAGGGAAAATGGAGATTGCTTTCCCACATATAATATAATATGTACATTATAATATATATATATATATATATATATATATATATTTCTCCAGTGTACTGATGTGGTTTAACAAATCCTGGGATGGTGATGTGTCTCTGCCCTGTTTGGGTCTGGGCGAGGGGAAAGGATTGAATTCAGCAGCTCTTCCGACATACTGCCCATTTTTAACAGCAGACAATATAGAAAGAGGCGATGTTTATTACATTAAAACAAAACATTTACAGCGCCCTTCATCTACCTGCATAAAACAACAGCACAGGCAAAACTAGCAATAATTAGCAACTGGACTTGAGTAGGATACTACATAAATCCGTGTGCGCGGCGCGGGTCCTCCGTGGACATGCTGTCCCCTGCCCTGTCATCTCCCGGGGAGTTTTGTCACTTGAGTGTAGGAAGTCGTGTTGGTCCTGTGCTAGGCTAAACCCCTCGGGAAGCGCTCTGCCTGTCTCCACAGGGGTTTTCCGTTGCCTGTATAAATAAATCCGCCTGGAGAAAGCAAAGATGCCTAACTCGGAAATCCCAGGCGGAATAGTGAACGGGAGCGCAAAGGAGGAGAATGGAAGAGCAGAGCAGGAGATTTGGGTTTGGTCGGGTGACCTTTTTTTTTTTTTTTTTTTTTTTTTTCCTTTTCTTTCCTGGACAGAACAACTAACTACTGGATGCGAAACAAGACTGTGCACTATGGCCAAGTTCAACTTTCGGCATCCATAAACATGGCACCGCCTGTGACAGCCCAGTGCTCCCTCATCCGGGATTGGGGTGCGGGGGGGGGGTCAGGTCACCGACCCACACTGGCCGGCGAACCGGGAGACATCTATTTATGGAAAACGGGGGGAAAATGTGGCATTCGACCCGGGTTCTAGCTTCCTCTCCACATGCAAGCGCGCGCACTCACACACACACACACACACACACACGCGCACACACATACACTTATTCTGGTGACAGCTACAACTGCAGAGATCGTAAATTCTGTCTCCCTCTCTAAGTCTCCGGAATGACATGGATGCATCAATGATGGGGTGAAGGTGTGTGAGGGGGGGCCTCCCTGGCTAGGTCCCCTCCCCTGACACCGCATCTTCCCCAGACACACGAGTAAGGGGTCCCCGTCCTTCCCGTCTCCGGAACTCCCTCCGGCCCCGGGCCAGATGGAGGTCGCGGGGTCCGGAGAGGGGGCTGGGGAGGAACCTCCTGACCCGCCCTCCCTCCGCCGTGGGGAAGGGGAGCTGAGATGCCCAGCACAGGCGCTTACTTTCCGAGCTCCTCGAAGAGCTGATACTCGTCGGTGAACCTGGTGCAGGTGGTGGTGGAAGCCATCCTGGCTCGGGTTCGGGCTGTGCCCTGGCCGGGAGCGCGAAGGGCGCGAGGCTATCCGGCGCGCGGCTTCCCCGGGACTGTCCCCGCGGCGCTGTCACCAGGGCCGCCCTCACTTTCCTCGTCCGTCCGAGAAAGTAGCTGGTCCGCGGCGAAGGAGTGCGTGTAGGGGCGGGGCGGGGCGGGAAAGGAAAGCTGACCAGAAAGGGGGGGTGGTGGTGGCGTGGGGTTCCTCCTCGGCGTCCCCACGCTCCGCCGGTCCTCTTCCAGTCGGCTTAGCCAAAGCTTCCTTTTCCAGACCCTCTCCCCAAATGTGGGGTGGGGTGGGGGGTAAGGAAACAGGGAAAATGAGGGGTGGCACCGAGCGCACGGTTGCGAAACGATCTCGGCACCCGGGGCAGGAGGGGTGAAGGGTGGAGGGGAAGGCGTCCGATCGGGGCGGAGGCGGGGAGACGAGGGCGGAGGGGCCGAGGCCGCGGCCGGAGCGGAGCCGGGTGGAGCGGAGCCGGGCGCACAGCCCCAGCCCAACTGCAGCTGTCAGGCAGGCGCGGGGCGCCTAGCTTGGGGCGCGCCGCACTCGGTGGAGCGCGCGCACCCGGGATCGGGGGTGGGAGGGCGGGGAGGAGGAGACTCCCTCCCGCGGGGTGGCACTAGCGGGGGGTCCCCCGCACCACCGCGGCCTCGGGCTCCCCGCGATGGCCCGCAAAGGCTGGGAGACGGCGGCGCGGCGAGCGAAAGAGCGCTGGGCTCGGGCGCTGTGGTCCGCAGGGCTGCGTCTCCGCCCTCGGCGCCTCCCCCCTCCTTCCCCTCCCTCCGTCCTCCCTCCAGCCAGCGAGCACCCCTCCCTGCCGAAGCCCCCTCCCTGCCGCCGGCCCCACACCTCCCCCTAGCGCCCCGCGGCGCTCCCTCCCTAGGTCCCCAGCGCCCGACACCCGTCTGGGGACGCGGGGAGAAGCTCGGGGGGCCTCCAGGTGAATGGCGCGAGGTGTCCACATCACCCACGGCGCCCCACACACCGCTCACACCAGCGGCTGGCCGAGCGGGGCCGCGCGTGGATGGCCAGCTGCGGGGTGGGGCGGGGCCGGGGACCCGCGCCCCACCCGGGAGCCAGCTCCGGCCCACAGTCCCCGGAGCAGCCTGGCAGGGGGTCGCCACCGCCGGGACAGACGCCACTCGGCGCTGAGCCGGATGTCCTCGGCTTCCAAACACGGGTCCCCACGCGCCACCGCCCGGGGAAGCGACGGGGGGGGGAGCGGGCCTGGGCTGGGGTCCGCACCCCGAGGGGCCCGGGCAGCCCGGGGCGGGCGCCACGTTTCCATTTGGATTGGACCGTGCCACCCCGCCCCGGCCGATTCCCCAGGAGTTTATCAGACTCGGGCCATCCCCGAAGGCCCGGCCAGACCGGGCCTAGGAACCTCCGGGTGAGGGGGGGGGGGGCAGGCGGACGAACTCCGGTCCGGGCCACGCCTTCCCTCCCGGCCCGGCGGAGCGCGCGACTCCCGGCCAGCCTCCCAAGTTCTGATAGTAAGTGAGATCTCGCGAGATCCCGGCCCCGAGGGGGCGGGGAGAGTAGAAAGTTGGGTGTCCGTCACGCGACCCAGTGGGGGGCTGACGTCACTGTCGTCACGTGAACGTGTCTAGTCTCTCACTTTGCAAAGGGAAGGAAAAAGGAGAGGTCATGCATGCATGCATGCATGCGTGTGTGTGTGCGCGTGTGCTTGGCTTGCACGCGCCAACAGGGGCCAGATCTGCTCTGGTAGGAACCACCGAACAGTCCAGAATTTACATCTTACACTCCATGGCATGTCTGCCATTGTTTTATTATTTTTTTTCTGTAACTAGAAGACATAATTATGCACGACATTTAAAATAGATGAGTTACTGGGGATTGCTAAACATAGCTTCTGGGCCTTCTTCCCTGAGCCAGGACTTTAGTGAACTGTACACGAAGGCAAATTTGGAGGCAGAACCAAAAAAGAAAAAGGAAATTGGAACTGTAATAGTTCAAGTGCATACCTTTTGTTTCTCCATACAGCCTGGGACCATGAAAACTTTGTATTCCCCTTTCTCATTGGTTCATAGTTAGTATTACATCATGAGCTTAAACATTCACAGTTGGAAGATGGAAGGCTTATTCACAGCAGAGCATTGAAGGTTTATTAAAGGTTGTGTTGCTGGTTTCCAAGACAGGCTGCTGTAAATAGATAAATTACCTACTGTCACACAGTAATCTTCATTATGTTATTTCCTGATCAAAAGACCACTGTTTTGCTAATGTCTGAGATTTTACTGAAATACTCAGGAGGTTAATAAAACATTTTAATGCTCTTTTTAAAAAATATGGTTGTAGAGCTTGCAAATATTATCAGCACTTCAGATATACTTTCCCACCACCAATCAATATTTTTGTGTTACATTAGTATTCACTGTCTATGGCATTAGAACTATGAAATGGTGCTCTGTAATCCAGTGTTACGGTTTAGTGAAAAAATTCCCTTTGCTTGATTTTATTTGTACCTGTTGTTAATTCTTCCCATTTCTTTCAAATAATTTCTCCACATAATTTTCAACAATGCCTAGCACATCAGCCTATCCCTTGTTTTCTTTCTTGGATGTGTCCCACTATGGTATTTTTTTTCTTGGATATGTCTTACAGAGACCACTGCTGTTCTGATGCCATGGAGCACTCTGCTTCATCCCTAAAATTCTCTGCCTTTTCTCTAATGCAGGTGCCTTTTCTTATATATAATTTCTTGTTTTCTTTGAAATATAAATATATATTATCTTTCAGGTTCATAACATTTTTTAAGACTTAGGAGAACAAAGTTTGTGTTTGAAGTTTGTGCACATCTTGATTCCCAGCCATAAAAAGTACTTTGTGAAAAATGTAGTGATTTAGAAAAAGATGACACCAGAAACTACACAAAGGAAGAAGATGTAATAAGTGATACTTAAATGGTTTTTGCTCAGAAACACTGACTACTTCCTTGTGCCCACAAAGTAACTCAAAGCAGAATAAAAGCTAGACATCCTTGCCTCCATTTTTTTTTTTTGTCTGTGACTCCATCCTGAGTCTTTCTCCAACAATCACCTTGGGACACCAGGAAGGACAAGATTTATGGATGACAAAAGACAAAACTTTCGCCAAGCAGGAGCACAGCTCAAAGCTCGGGATCGACCACTTGACAGACAGCAGTGACTTGTTCCCTCTAATGATGTAATTACAACTTTGGACAAATCTCTTTGGAATCTCAGGAAAATGAAGACTGAGATAATGGTCAACCAGGCCACAAACTGGAACTGGGACTGTTTATGCATTATGCACACCTGTATCTTCTTGCTTTCAATTCTCTGTTTAAGCCTAAAAGTCATGTCTGTACCCCAAAGATAGCTAAACATGGCCTTAAGTGTCTTAACATCATAAATCTTCTTTCTCTACTTTCATCGTGCCTGTTTATTTAGCTTGTGGAGAGGTGGTGGTGGCCAGGCTTCTGGAGTTTGGGCCTGTGGCCTAAACCTCTGGTTTCAGAAACATGGCATTTAAACATTAATAATAAGGCTACAAAAAAAATCTGGCCTTGGGTAAAGATTTTTGATTGATAGCTTAGATAGTAAGCAATACTGCCCTAAGTTATAATGAAATAATTTAATAGCCTTCTCTGAATCTAAAAATGAAACAGAAAACAATAAAATTAAAACAATAAATAATGGTAATATGAAACTTTGCAACTCTGGAAAGAAAATTGTTTCTTAAATAGTAAAGAAATAAAACCTACATAATTACAGTATTTATCTCAGTTAAGCTACAAATAATTGTGAATAGCTATGATAATTGTACACTATAATAAAGGAAACATAGCTGAGTTTCATTATTGGTATATTATTAGACAACAAATGTGTACATTTTTATACAAATGGTGCTTAATCAGCCCTTAATGTTTGATCTATATTTTGGACTAAAATGTTCATCTAATGTGCACAAATATTTACTATATTGATAAATTTTGAATTTCCTTAAGATAGGAATCAAAGATTGCTGTTATCATACTTTAACAGCATTTCAGAAATAGCTACAAGAGTTAAATTTTAAACCATCATATCTAGATCAATAACAGTAGACTAACACTGAATGCTACTCTTCAGTTTAGTGACAGATGTATTTACATTTCATCAAAAGCTTAACTGTTCCCCTGATCAAAAGGAAAGGAAAAGAGTTAAGTATTCATGAAATTTATTTAACTTGATGAGATAGGCTTCACTCAAATCAGACTATGGGACAGAGAAGGCTGGTTTTGAAATTGGGGAGTTAACTCAAATCTGACTCCAAAAAAGACGAGTGGAAGTTTATAATCAAGGGGGTTAGTGGGTGTAAAATTTCTGAATAAATTTAATAAATATTTGGAAATGCAACATTTATTGATTTTTTTCCTTGATACAAAATTGTTAGAAAAGAAACTATGTGGAGAAAATGTTATTTCTATTGATGCCAAAGCACAAGGTCCTACAATCATAAGTAGATCCTATTAAAATTGTACCTGAGTGTATTTAAGCCAATCTCTGCTGCAGATTTGAGGCAGCCAGAGGAAAAATACAACTTGCTGTTGGTTTCTCCAGTTTGCCTTGCTATGTGAGCCAGACACAGATACAATCTAAGATAACATCTCCTTCTCATAGGACCATCAACTTGTGCCAGATGAGTCAAAATGGCAGACAAAGAAAGAAAACCAAAAGAAATAACAGAAGAGACTTAGTCTCCAGATGCTGAAATCTTTTTTTCCTAAAAATAAAGATAAAATGAGTAGATATGCAAGAAAATAATGTCAATCTATCAATGCAATGAAGAAATGGCTGTTTTCCATTATCCTCAACTACCTGCATTGATTAGCCTACTTGACCCTCAGATAAAAGCCATCTTTTCTATCACCGTGTGAGGCCTCCTTTCTGTCATATTTCTGCATTAGCTAGGGGTCTTGGCCCTAGTAGATTGCGTTGTACTTACAACCTATTCTTGTTACACTTTAATTAAATCCTGTTACAAGCTGTTTCCAGTTGATTAAGACATCTTGTTCCTGTTCACGAAGCCAAATGGGATTGCAAATTGTGAATCTGAACTCAGCTAGGCCAATCTGAGCAGAGGGGCAGGGCCCACTGCTTTAGGGATAAAAGGGGAGCAGCCTGCCATCCACACATTCAACTTGTCTTGTCGGATTTGAATGGAAGGTACACCCTTCTGCAGAAGTAATCTTTGCTTTACCTAGTTCCTTTCCAGTTGACATTCTTTTTCCTACTTGACACTGAAGAATCCAGAAGCATATTTCATGATCCCCTAATAGCCTTCTACTAAAAAAAAAAAAACAATTGCAGTAAGAAATTATATTAAGTAAGTTATATAAATCAAAATACCCATATTGGTTTGGGGTCCTTCACAAGGTAAAGATAACAAATTAACAAATTTTGGGCCTTCTTTGGTATCCTTGTAATGATTATTACTTCTTCTTTTGTGGGTGGGGTTTGCTGGGACTTAGACTCAGGGACTCAAGATATAGCTTGGCTTTTTAGTTTAAAGCTGGCTCTCTGCCACTTGAGTCCACACCTCTACTTCCAGGGTTTTGCTTCAAGGTAAGAGTTTCACAGACTTTTCTGCCCAGCCTGATTTAGAACCTTAGTTATCAGATTTCATCCTCCTGAGTTGCTTAGGATTGCAGGTTTACATAAGGCACCATGGCCTGGATTTACATACTCTTATTTCAACATATATATCAGTGAATTGTACAAAGTCTATTGGAACTGTCATTCGCCTACCCCAAAACAGCAGTAACAAAGACTGTCTCTAATATATGCTTCAATATTTACTTTTTTTGTTGTTGGTTGGGGGGCTTGAACTCTGGGCCTAAGCACTGTCCCTGAGCTTTTCAGCTCAAGGCTAGTGCTCTACCACTTGAGCCACAAAACTACTTCTAGTTTTCTGGTGGTTTATTGGAGATAAGAGTCTCATGGACTTTCCTGTCGGGGCTGGCTTTGAACTGTGATCCTCACATCTCAGCCTCTTGAGTAGCTAGGATTACAGGTGTGAGCCACCAGCGCCCAGCATTCAGTATTTACTTTTTAATAAAATGAATATGTGTTCTTATCAGATATTGTCTTCCAAAATAGTCTGTCATAAGTCTTTTTTGTTATATTTAATAGATCTTTTTAGTCCTTAAGTAATTTGACTTGTGAGCATCATTTCATACTTTTGACCTGAAATTCTCTCTCTCTCTCTCTATATATATATATATTATATAATGTTATCTACTCAGAATCTCCCATTTACACCACAAGATTTCTATCTCCAATGTTTTACAGTCTTACACTGGACTCTTTCTCCAACTTATGATACACTCTAACACTTTCAGCAGTTGATCTTTGGTTGCTTTGTTTTCTTCTTATTATTTTAAACAGTTTTCCTGGGTTATACAAATTGTTTAAATAGGGATACAGGTGGACCTGTTGCAACAATGAGATGTACAAGTCTTTATGTTGAAAATGAACTTTACAACTTTGGGGGGAGGAGGATGGGGGGGAGGATGGGAAGGGATGGGAAGGGGAAACAAAGGAGGAGGCTACAGTGCTTGATAAGAAATGTACTCATTATCTTGCTCATGTAATTGTAACCCCTCTGTACAGTATTTTCACAATAAAAAAAATAAAAAAAAAAACAGGGGCTGGGAAAGTGGCTCAGTGGTAGAGTGCTTGCCTTGCATGCATAAGGCCCTGGGTTTGATTCCTCAGCACCACATAAGCAGAAAAAGCTGTAAGTTACGCTGTGGCTCAAAGTGGTAGAGCACTAGCACTAGCTGAAGAGCTGAGGGACATTGCCCAGGCCCAGAGTTCAGTCCCCATGACCAGCAAAAAACAGACAAACAAAAAAAAAATAAAAAAATAAAACTCTAGACTACTACCTGCTGTCTTCATTATAGTTTGACTTAAATTTGGCTTTCCAGATGGAGATTCCACGACAGGAATGAAAAAGGCACACATTGAGTCATGGCTCTGAGAGACCAGGATAATATTAAAGACGACATTATTCAATGGCCTTTGCTGAAGTGCAGTTAGACTTTACCAGGATGGGTATCAGAACTACTGCAATGGGAGTCTGCAACACAGAAGAGAGATTGGGCTCAATAGAAGGAAATACAAAGAAAAGTGTCAATATATAACTAAGAAAGAAAAACGAGGAGGGGAGTGAGAGAGAAAAAATACTTCTGGGGTAAGAGGGAATGCTGGCTAACCTGACCTAACAAGATCTTGCTGGAGGCAGGCTGGGAATTCTAGATAATCCAACAAAAGAGGATCATTGCTAAAATTTGAGTAATGATGGAGATGGAGGTCCAAAAGTCAAGAGAAAGGAAGGAGACAACAGAGCCTAACAAGAATTTGGTCAAGTGCAGACTGTCAGCAAAGAAGTAGGGGAAACTGGACAAAAACAAAACCATCCACAAAGTAGTATGTGTTTTCAAGCAAGCCTACGCTTGAAGGAACTTGGAAATGTGTAATATACACAGCTGTGATCTTCAGTCAGTCATTGATATCCAAGTATGAGAGAGGAGAAAAAAAGAAAGAGAAAGAAAGAAAGAAAGAAAGAAAGAAAGAAAGAAAGAAAGAAAGAAAGAAAGAAAGAAAGAAAGAAAGAAAGAAAGGAAGGAAGGAAGGAAGGAAGGAAGGAAGGAAGGAAGGAAGGAAGAAGGGAAGGAAGGAAGAAGAAAGAGTCCACTCTGGGTCAGTCAGGTCTTTATTCTTTGCTGCTAAATGGCTCCACTATCTCAGGTGTACCACGTAGGAAAGAGTACCAGGTTCAGGCACCTACAAGTCAAAACTACAAGAATAGGGAAGGGCTAGAGTGTGTACACAAAATGGGGTATAAGCACTGAACTGGGGTGTGGTCCTAGAATGGTGTTTCTAGAGAATGGGGAAGAGGAAACAGCAACAAGGAAGTAAGATACCTTTATGGTAAGGACTCTGAAATTGATATTTACAGTTCAGATCTCTCTCAGAGATACAGGTGTGAGGAGGTGACTCCCCACTGGAAAGTTCCCCTTGGGTATTACACCTGTATCTTCATGCCTAAAGTGAGTCTGCCTTCTCTTTATGGTTATACCTCCTCCATATCTCAGTTAAATTTGATGACCACCTGCAATACCAAAACTCCTGAATTACCATACACAATCACAAGTCCAGATACTTTGTACCATCCCCCCACCAAGATCTCAATTAACCAACTATCCTGTCTTACTATGATTCAGAGAGAAGGGCAAACTTCTCCAGGGAATTTACACCGAAGTAATCTAAGGTATCTCTTCAAGGTGTCCATACCATTACTAACTCGAAGTAATCTAAGGTATCTCTTCAAGGTGTCCATACCATTACTAACTCCTTACCTTGCCTTAGGGGGAAAATTTTTCTAAAATCTTTAGTATACCCTGCCAGGTACTTTCAAGATAGGATCCTGCTGAGTTTCCTACTCTTCTCCTGTTCCCATGCATGTAACCAGTGAGAAGCATTTCTAGAGTTGTCTACTTTCCTCCATATCTCAACCCTGGCAGGTTTTCTAGACTAAACTGTCATCTTTTCTAACTCAAGTTTGCAGAAACCACTTCCTAACTGTTCTAATACTTCTGCCTCTTTCCATTTCCTACACCAGCTGAGAGAAACACCTTTTGAAAATAAAGCTGAAACCATAATCCCTTTGCTGAAATATTTCAACTGTTTTGAGAGGGATCTTAAAATAGAAACCAAAGTCATTCTTTCATGTTTCAAAAAGCCTATATGATGTATTTCCACTTCTTATCTCAGTTAAGAACCCTTTCCTTAAAAAGTGGGGAGGGATAAAGGAATAAGAGGGGATGAGGTTGATTGAACCCTGTCGCATACATGTGTTGACATGACATACTGAACCTCCTTCTTGTGAAAGTGATGTATGTTAATAAAAACTTGTTTTTTTGGTGCCAGTTCTAGGGCTTGAACTTGAATTTAGCACATGGGCACTGTTCTTGAGCATTTTTTTTTTTTGCTCAAGGCTAGTGCTCTACCACTTGAGCTGCAGCTCCACTTCTGGCTGTGTGGATGCGGAATTGGAGATAGAGCCTCACAAGGTTTTCTTCAAACCACAAATCCTCAGATCTCAGCCTTCTGAGTAGCTAGGATTACAGGCATGAGCCACCAGTGTCCAGCAAGCAAAATTATTTTTAAAAAGCCTTCTCTATCCACCAAGCTATAAAGATAGTCTCCCATATTTTTCTTTATCTTATTATATATACTCTGATCAGTATTTAAACTTGTGTGCAATTTTGTGTGTGATTATGAAGCAAAGATATACTTTCCTTATTTTTTCCTCAGACAGTATGTGTTACTTACAGTAGAGCACCTGAGACAATCGATTGAAGGAGGGGAAAAGTTTATTTGTCTCACAATTTCAGAGGTATCACGCTGGTTTGGTGGGCCATTGCTTTTGGGCCTGTGGTGAGGTAGCATATTGTGTCAGCACATGTAACCAAGGAAGCTGTTCATACATGGTGACTGGGAAACAAGAGAGACAGGGACAGAGACAGAGAAGGCCTGGGAACATCCTGAAGCCTTTAAGAGCTGAATTTCCTCTCACTAGGTTCCATCATCTAGAAGGTCTACTTCTTCCAACAGCACTGCAGGCTGAGGCCCAAATCTTCATCACAGGAGTTTCTAATCTCATTCAAGAACCAAGTTATAGCAGATTGCTGCAGGGTCTTACAAATACATTAGCTTATTAGTACATTTTCTTTCCCACTCACTGAAGTCCATCTTTTCTCACTTACTGAAAGGAGTATATATATATATATATATATATATATATATATATATATATATATATATACACACTCTTATATATATAAGATATATATACATATATAAGATATATATATGTATTTATATACATTATATATAAAATGTATATAAATATATATGTATATATGCATTATATAAATATATATGATGAGTATATATTGTATAGTATTTAACTTATATAATATATATTATATAATGTTATATAATGTATATTATATCACACATTATACATAATATACATTATATTTTAATAAATATTATATAATGTTTAATATTATATAAAATATATAATATAATGCATATTGTATAAAAATATAATATATATTATATATGCTATAATATTTAATATGTTTTATAATATAATGTTTTAAAATATAATATAATATAATATAATACGAACTACAATATAATATAAAATATATGTTATATAATTTATGTAATATATTTATAATATATTATGTATTTACATATTATAATAAATTTATTTTTATTTATATTATATTTCTATATATTATATATAACATATTGTATTTACATATTTATACTTATATAAATGCTCATGGCTTCATTTATACTTGGGATTGCTTATTTATTCTCTATTAGATTCTAGTTATCTACTTATCTATTCCTAAACTGCCTTAGTTCACACAGCATATTCTTCAGTTTCATCAAATTTACCTAATTATAGGAGTCCCCTCCAATTTACATTTAAGAAGTCCAGCTGATTTATTATCATGAAGGTGCTAACTTACTCAACTCTTAGATCATCTGGTATTTCTTATTCTTGAGCTTTTTCATTTCCCAGAGATCATTATGGACTTCTTTAGTAACCACTTCAAAGGCCTAAAAGATATTATTTTACAAACTTCTGGAACATAGGATAATATCTATCATGTGACTGGAAAGTAGCATGAATATTTCTCTGTAAATCCTTCCTTCCCACTATCATAGTTTTCTATTTCTTTAATATATCCCTAAAGGATACCTCTCAATTACTAGTTATTTGTGAACAACACTTCTTTTTGCAACCTTCATTTAAAAAGAAAGGTGTCCTCTCAACCTAACAGTGTTTATGAAAGTGAAGGCAATTAAGCAGAGTTGGTTGTTAAAGAACACAGCAAGAGAAAACAAAACAAAGTGCACCTCCCCCAGTTTAAATGGGAATAATGCTATAATTAATTTTGCAACATTTATTTGAGATACACCATGTGTGCATGCGTTTCATGAACTTAATATTCAGACAAATGAATGATATCCCTTTTACAGGATTTACTTGTTAGTGGAGCAAAGAAATAACAAATTATTTTTGAGAACAACTAATACAAAGGAAAACTATATGGAATTTTGAGGCTGTTATATCTTTATGCTTGGTGGAGTAGACACCGATGATTAGTATAAGAAAGGATGAGCAAAAAATATAGATGAATGGTAATTAACTAGATAGAAGAGAAAGTACAGGGAAAAGCACTCTAATGGATGGAACATGAAATATTTAGGAATGGTGGGAGAATCAATGTTGGCAGGGTACAAGGTGAGCAAGGTGAGCATGAACAGGAGAAGATTTTATGTGTCAGTGAACATTATACAAAAACAGTGTGGTGCTGGAGGTATGGGTCAGTGGTAGAGTATCTGCCTAGCAAACATAAGGCTCCGAGTTCAAATTCTAGTACTAGCAGAAAAAAAATGTAGAAATACTGAAACAATTCTGGCTCCCTGGAGAAAAAAAATGAATTTTACTAATCTCTGGTGGTTAACCTACAAAATAAACTAAAATAAAGCTTAAGTGTTGATAATGGTGGTAAAAATACAAGTAAATACATATATCAAATCTATTTGGATAATATGAAAAAGATAAATTATTTTTAAAATCAACATCAGCCAGGCACGGTGACTCACACTTGTAATCTTAGCTACACAGGAGGTTAAGATCTGAGGATTGAAGTTCAAAGCCAGCCAACACAGGAAATTCCAGAAGACTCTATCTCCAATTGATAAAACAAAAAATCCATAAGCGAGCTGTGGCTTAAGTGGTAAGTGATAGGCTTGAGCAAAAAAGCTCAAGGACAGTGCCCAGATGCTGAGTTCAAGCCCCAGAAAAAAAAGAAAGAAAAAAAAGAAAACAAGAATTGATATTATCTATATTATTATAAGTTAGACAAGACTATAGACCACCTATATTATCATGACTTATTTAAAATCATTTTATTGAGATTAAGTGATTATATAAATTTCACAGTATTGCGAGATAGTGATACTCAGTTAAAGTCACAAACACATTTTAACCTTCACAAGGAAAATTGTCATTATCCTGGTCTATAATGTTTTTGAATTCTATGAGCTTTGACATTACAACTATTTCTTCCACATTGGGTGGTATGTACATTTCTTTCCTTTTGTTTAGTGTTAGCTGATCCTTTAATCACTCTCATTCCCTCTCTCCCATCGCTGCCCTTGAATTGCTTAGTTCATTTTCATCAATGTCCAGTGCAGCTAATGGGCCTCTCTGGTGTGTGTGTATATATATATATATATATATGTATGTATGTATATATCATATATCATGATTTTTTAATTCTACCTAATAAATAAGATGATAAATCAATAAATAATATGTAACTCAAAACATTCTTTGGTTCAGGTTATTAGATACAGCTCGTTGCTTGCTTATCATTTTATGACCAAAAATTGCTTCACAAAACTGGGCACCAGTGTTTCATGTAATCTTAGGGTTTTATGAAGCTGAGATCTGAGGATTGCAATTTGAAGCCAGCTTGGGCAAGAATGTTTGTGAGATTCCTTATTTCCAATTAACCATCGAAAATGTCTGAAAGTGGAACTGGGGCTCAAGTGTAGCGCTCTGGCCTTGAGCAAAAAACTCAGGGACAGTGCCCAGTCTCTGAGTTCAAGCCCCAGAACTTGCAAAGCAAACAAACAAAAAACCTTACTTCCTTGTATCCTCTGACTTTAAATTGTTATCATGGAGTCTTGTTTACTTTGGCACTTAGTGACTGACATGCTTTCCGTACTATTTCATCTACTACAATGTTCAGCCTAGTTCTCCATTCTTCTTTTTTTTTTTTTTAGAATTTTTTTTATTGCGAAAATACCGTACAGAGGGGTTACAATTACATGAGCAAGATAATGAGTACATTTCTTATCAAGCATTGTTGCCTCCTCCTTTGTTTCCCCTTCCCATCCTTTTACCATCTTTCCCCATCCCCCCCACCTCGTCCCCACTCTGTCCCCTACCTGCCCCCGCCAAAGTTGTAAAGTTAGTTTTTCGACATAAAGTCTTGTACATCTCATTGTTGCAATGGGTCTACCTGTATCCCTATTTAAACAATTTTTTCCCTTCCCCTCCACAAATTATACCAACATCAAGTACAGTGAAAACAGGGGTTATACCAGTTAAAACAAGGGGGACATACAAAGCAACAAAGAAATCATCTTATAAATATGTTAGAAACAATAGCAAGAAAGAAAAACCATTTGAGTCCTTATCTTGGGGTTCATTTTGCTTGACATCAACTTATCTGACCCTTTCTGCTTGTCTCAGACATATACTAGTTATTGCAAGTAAGGGAAACCATGGGATCTATTTTTCTTTGGGCCACTCTACTTTGAGCCATCACCTTCCATTTAAACAGTGAGCTCCAGTTCAGAAATGAGGTCTTGAAATAAAA
The DNA here is from genome assembly GCF_024711535.1 of Dipodomys merriami. NCBI lineage: Eukaryota > Metazoa > Chordata > Mammalia > Rodentia > Heteromyidae > Dipodomys > Dipodomys merriami. The sequence continues at coordinate 27,242,894 of NW_027202826.1, forward strand.
TTGCATCCAAAATGAGTAGTATTTATTTAGCATCTACTATGTACCAAACATTTGGCTAGTCATGTAAAATTCTGAAAACAAAGCTTGTTATCCTTATTGTACATTGAGCAAACAATGTAAAATATTTGCTTTGATGAAGTTACACATCCTAGAAGGCCAATAATTAAGCTATCATTTGATCCAGGCCTCTTAGATGCTATGATCATCCTGAGAACTTAATATATTGATACTACCAAGATTCATTTATTAACCAGTCACCAGATGAAAACGAACATATGGGACCATATGAAAGATTAGAATTTTCCGGTGTTAGGAAAGTACCCTGTAAGGACCATGATTCTTCTGTATTTTCATAGAAGAACAACAAAAACAAGGACATAAATGGGAACCCAAGGCTCACATGCAGCCCGGGAATTACAAATACAATGAATTACAAACATAGCCTACTACCTCAGTTTTCAGGACCACCTCCTGAAAGCCCACCTTACCCTAGTCTTCAAAGCTAACCACCCAGCATAGATATTGAACAGCAGGCTGACTCTGAAAGCTTGAATCTTTTTCTTTTCTTTCTTTCTTTTTTAAATTTCCCACGGAAGACCCAACATTGATCAGTCAGGACTCCATATTCTCTGTGAGTTTGAAACCCTTATTTGCATGAATGGGAATTCTTAGTGGAAACTCGCCCTTTATTAGCTACTTTTCCTTTGTTCAAGGAGCCCTGGGAAAACTTGCTTTTATTAGGAACTATATTTCTCATCTATCTCAAGCTTATTACTTAATAAAGCCTGTCCTGAATTCCTCTGGGTGCAATCTCATGTCTACTGTTTCTGGGCCCAAGAACCTGGCTCTGAAAACAAATCTGATGAAGTTCAGATATTCACTGACTAGAAAAGTTTGTTGATACAGAACAAAATTAAATATTCATATATTTATTCTATATTTCTTAGCTCCAATTCAAGAAATGGTCATTTTTAGGTCAGCCAAGTGTTTAATTCTAATCTATAATCATAGCTGTAAGAAGAGAACTTATTTTATCACACAGCAAACATGGACAGAGGCATTTTCAGGATGGCAGAACAGTGAAATGGATACTTGTAAACACCCGATTACAAAGGAGGTCACTAATGACCTATGTACACAGGTGAGTTTGCCTCTCATGTACCAGATAAAGAAAAGAAGTAATTCTATTCCACCAGCTGGAAGGGATGTCAATTTGTATGTGAAAATAGCTCTGTGAACATCCAACATGCCACAGTGTGTGAAATAGTAATGCTTTCCTCTGTAATCGTAGAACTAACAATTTTATAACACAGCAGAACAAAACAAACATTAGTAAGTAAAAGTCCACTGCCTGGGAGGGCTAATTAACGTATTAAGTGGTTCCAGTCTTCTGTTTGTCCACTCTTTTCCCATTTTTATTGTTTTGATGTCATTAAGCAATATTGGCAAGAAGCTCTTGTTCCTTCTTTATATGTCACCTTTTCTAGTCTATGTTTTTGAATTTTTCTGAAAAAAGAAAAGGCATTTATACTAAACAACACAGCTTATTGATCAGCCCAAGGAACCCATTATATAAAATAGATGAATGCATGCAGTCCTGCTTCTTCACATCTTCGAGAAGGATTTGTCATTCTTTGAATCCTACAAGAACACAGAATCTGAAAGAGACTTCAAGAGATCAGCCCACAAGTAAGCCACATTTGGTATATTCAGATGTCAGTTCAGTAGATCTTATTGTCAGAATTTTACCAAAATCTGCCAGTGATTCCAAAGCTACTCCTTTAAAGCTGTTTACATAACAACTGTCATTTTGTTAATTTCAAGTGAGATTTTATTTCTAGTGAGCTTCAATGACCTGAAGCAAAATGAAGATTTTTTTTTGGTAAAGATTCAAGAACATTTGACAGAGAAGAATGATAGGGATATCCATGGTCTCAAAGAGGATTAGAATTTAAGACTGGAAAATCATTAAAGATCTTCAGACATTTCCTAACTCCCTCTTTTATTTGTTCTTCTTTCTTTATTCTACTTTTAATTTTTCATGGTATGAAGCAGCAAAGCAATCCCAAAAGATTGCAGGTTGCTCACAGGCTACTCAAATTTGTCCAACTGAGTGGGAACACAGGGGCGGTTCTAATGATGGCCAATTCTGATGGCCAATCCTGTTGGCCTACCTGTAAATGTTCAGGGTTAAGGAGTTGAGTTGTCTTAGAAAGAGAATGTTTTCTAGCTTTTAAAAAGGCAGCATATGGCCAAGTGGAGATACCATCTAACAGTCATGGGTTTGGATGTTTATAGTCTGATTAACCAGAGAAAATGAATATATCAGGGCATATTTTGATCAAGTGTGATATTTACTTCTGTTTTAATTACTTTTGTGACTCAAACTGCATGAATACATTTTTATAATGCTGTAAATTGGATAGGGTTTGATGATTCGGACAGATATTCAAAATATCTCTTTTTTATAGCATTGTTATTGTGATTAAGTGATTACATAAATTTCACAAACTTCACAGCATTGTGAGATGGTGATACTTAGTTTAAGTCACAAACACATCTTAGCCTTCATGGGACAAATTGTCAAAATACTTCTTTTGCAAAAAAAAAAAAGTAGACAAATTACTAACCATAGAAATGTCCTAAGAGTCAGTTACTTGTGAAGTGTAGATTAGAATGGAAAATAGGCTAAATCCTGGCTTTGATGATTTCTTTGTGTGTGTGTGTGTGTGTGTGTGTGTGTGTGTGTGTGTGTGTGTGTGTGTGTGTGTGTGTGTGTGTGTGCTGATCCCAGGGCTTAAACTCAGGACCTGGAAGCCCCTGAGCTATTTACTCAAGAACAGCCTTCTACCATTTGGGACATTTCCAGCTTTTTCTGTGATTAATTAGAGATAAAAAGAGTCTCATAGGCTTTCCTGTCTGGACTGGCTTCTAACCATGATCTTCAGATCTCAGCCTCTTGATAGCTAGTATTACATGCATGAGACACCAGCATCCAACGCTCTAGTTCTTAATAAAGGTAAATATGTAATCTGAACAATTTATTGATATTAGTGATGTGATGAATAATCGGTCAGCAATTGTGGTACACTCTATGAAGGGAGATGTAAAATGTCCTATTACATAGGGGGGGGAATATATTTCATAAATGACAGCAACTTTTTATTTTCTTTAAAGGACACTGTTTTAGATAATTAACAATATAATGTTGATCACTGGAGGGCTGGAAATGTGTGATCCCAGTTAATATTCCATTAGTTCTTGAACACCTTTTGCTAAGGGCTGAATTAAATTTTGAAAAGGAAAATCAGACATACTGACCCTGTGGGTCAGGAGTTATTAAGAGAGTATTCATCCATGGGATGGACTGAAGCCAAGGTTTGACAGTGTGCTGAGTATTAATAATTATTACTGTGCAGGTGACATTAATTGGATGATTAATATAGTCTTAATGTGGTTCTACTAACACAACTCATTGAAACATTACAAAAACCTTATAATACTTTTTGTATTTTTGCTACTTTACAAATAAAGCCTTCCTTGGTAAGTTTTCTTCCCATCCCAAAAGATTCAATGAGACTGTGGTAAGTCAGAGAACAGTTTTCTTTGTTTGTTTGTTTATTTATTTTTTAACACAGATGCTTACTCTAAAAGAGTTGAGACATATCTTTTTGAGTTCAAGCTCTAGGAAAAAAATCAATTGTTACAGAGGATAGAACATCCTTCTTTGCATTTGGGAAAAATGAGGTCAATATATTTAATGTGATAGTAGAAAACTAAATAACTTTTGATAATACCAGGAATCATGTATGGGAGATAAGGGAAAGACAAAATGTTTAGTGGATTACAATGTTTAAAAAACAAGATATTTAAAAAAACGGAACTAGGAAATATATTATTAAGAGGTAAAAGCAATAATACAAAGATAAGCAAAATAGAAAATAAACAATATATTAAATGTGGGTCCAGCGGCAATTCATTCAGCTGGCAATGAGGAAATTCTAAAATGTTAATATTCTTTCGGGAGCTGAAAGGTTAAGTGATCCCACTGGTTTATAAGTTGTTTTCTAGAGAGAATTCCATATAAGATGTACGTTTGGATGGTTTTAAGTGCAAGCACACTCAGAACTACAGCATAAAAGTATAGTAATAAATTTAGAGGAAGAAATAATTTTAAAAGAGGAGGAAGTGACAGATGAAGGAATGGAATCAGCCATGTCTTTGGCAATATTTTATTCATGGCTGATTCCAGTAAGCATAATTATTCAGTATGTGCCCTGCATCTTGTATATACATTTTTCTAATTTGGGGAGAGGAAGGATAATAACAAAATACTGAAATAAGAATACAGGATAACCCATTGTAACAATGAGATGTACAAGACACTATGTTGAAAACGAACTTTACAACCTTGGGGGAAGAGGAGGGTACAGAAGAGTTGGGGAGGTAGGGAGGAAAGGGATGGTCCAGAAAAACAAAGGAGGGGGTAACAATGCTTGATAGGAAATGGACTCATTACCTTGCTCATGTAACCGTGACCCCTCTATACAGTATTTTTACAACAAAAAATATATATATTTAAATATTCTCTACCAGTGTTTCAATAGTTGAATGCAGAGCAGATTAAAGTTCATAGGAAAATGAGATAGTTGCAAGCTTATTATATAGGATTAGAATGTAACTGTGTTAAATTCTGAAATTTAACACTGAAAGACCAGTGAACTTAATGAATTTAAGGAACCAATGATCTTAATGTTCTTTGTATGTCACCTCTCCTAGTCTGTTTTTAAATTTTTCTGAAGAAAGAAAAGGCATTTATACTAAATGACACAGAGTATTGTTCAGCATGAGGAACCCATTTTGTAAAATGTAGGGGGAGGGGAGGCTAAGTGCTCTGCCATATCTCCTTTAAAACTCATGTGAAAAGAGCCCCGAGTTCCAGCGGCCTGATGAGAGCAAGGGTAACATTCCCTACTGGGGCACAGTTGTCCCTCAAGTTGACATTAGGATCAGCCACATTTTTCTATGTCTTTGTACCTGACCAGGACTGCTAACTCTCCCTCAGGTTGGGGTATTTTTCTTTCCATCCCAACAGTGTCTTTATACACTGTTCTAGCTAGGAAATTCCACATATTAATACAAGGGCAAAATTTACTACCTGTGAAGACAGTTATCAGACTTTTAAAATAATTCCTTCATGACTGAGTTCACATGCAATGTGTCCCTGCCACCCCTTCTTATCCTCGTTTTGTGTTCTGCTTTGGTATTTTTTATTTGTAGACAAGATCTCAAGATGTAGCTCTGGTTGGCTTAGAATTGGCAATCCATCTACTTCAACATCCAGAGTTCTGGAATGACAAGCACATGACATTCCACCTCACAGAAAGAAAATCATTCCTGAAGACATGCCTTCATCATATGAAGGTATATAATATGAATGCCTGCTTAGTAAACACCAGTACTGCCAGGAACTAAAAAAAAGAAAAGAAAAGAAGAAGTATAATGAAAATGATGATTCTGATCC